>NC_065507.1:24095791-24298334 GCF_006386435.1 Epinephelus moara
ACCAGTCCACGCTCCATACTTTGGTCCAGACGGGGACTTAAACAGGCGACCCTCCGGTTCCCAACCCAAGTCCCTATGGACTGAGCTACTGCCGCCCCCAAAACCACACCTAAAACAAATTTCAAACACAAATACACAAATCAGCTTCACTATAACTCGCAGCATTCACAGACAAAGCACTTGTCCTTTGTTGAACACATTTTTACCACAAATACAGCATGCTAATGTTTTTAGCACAAGCCTATGACATTTTACATTGTATAAATTAGCCTAGCAGCTAGCAGCCTTTTTCTCTACTCTACTATGAAGCCAGGGACATTTAACATTTAATAAAGGTAACGGTACATAATTTGGCTCCATTACAACTCACAAGGTTCACCAACAAAACAACTGTCTTATACTAAACACTTATTCCAAACAAATACAACATGCTATCGTTATTAGCACAAACCTATGGAATTTTACATTGTATAAATTAGCCTAGTGACGAGCAGAGATTTCCTCTACTCATATGGAGCCAGGACAAATCACACACAAGACTTATAATGCTATTTTGTGGAGGTTTAATTGTCTTCACAAATTATTGTTTCTTAACTGTGGAATAAAAGTAAATAAAAGCTTTGTTTCCACTGAGGGAAAAGGTTTCAGCTCCTTGTCCACCATGTTCCTGAAAATAAGAACAGATGTCTTCCACCGCGTACACATACACGTACACCCAGCCTTGCCTCATCTTCTCCAGCTTAGTTTTCTGGTGGTTGGAATCAATAAGTGCTGCACCTGGCTCCATCTATTCTAGCATTGTCATGAAATGTGTGAAAAGGAACAAGATGGTGATGTTTTTAAATGTAGTGTATGTGCGAATTGTGAAAATCAGTAGCTGTGCCTGAAAGGTTATCCCGGTAATTTACTGGTAACTATGTGTGAAAAGGGGTTTTTACTCATTTGCATGGTCAGTGTGATTTAAACAGAGGTTTTCTTACTTCTAAATGAGAACTTGAAAGTTTCTGTCTTGAACTTAAGAGTGAGATACAGCTGATTGTTCTTCCTTAACATCAAATTATTTTCTTCAGTGCTTCTCAGTTTGAACCTGGCTCTTAGCCTGCTTCTCTTCATCTCCAATTAAATGCCTCAGAACTCCCATGGTGCACTGCTGCCTTCCTGTCCTTTTCTTTGCCTCCAATAACAAGAAAGGATGGATTGTTTCGGTCTTGGCGCTCCCTCCTCTCCCAGATGTAACACTCTGTTACTTCCTTTCTCTTCTCATATCTGTCAGTTTTCCTTCTGTTTTCAGCTCTATATTCAGACTCTTCTCCCCTTGTCCTCTCTCCCTGCTTCTCTTTTATTCATTCACCCTTTGGTCCCTCTCTCTGTCACTAATGCGCCCCGTTGTCACATCTCCCTTCTCTCTGTGTGCTGTCCCTTCATCTGCCTTTTAAGTCTTCCTCCCTCCTGTGTTTCATCCATTCCTCTCCCTCTACCTGTCATGGTGCAGAATATTGATAAGCAGCAGTGTGACAAGTAGAGACCCTTAACTGCTGCTCCTGAAAAACCCTCCACATGACATCTAATGTTTTCTTTTTATGTTTCAGGCATTAACTCGAGACTTGTTTAATTGGCAAGCTGCCTGGCGGCTTTATGTAAGCATGCCATTTTGTAATTAAAACTTTTAAACATCAGTTTTTCTGTGTGTGCAGCCACAACCGTTAACTGTGTCTTTCTCTTGTCATGGCAGCAGTGTGCAATAAAAACCCTCATGTTCATTAAGAGAGTCACTTACAATAAAATAAAATGTGAGTGGCTGAAAGCTTTGGAATGTGGTTGATCTGCCATGTGGATTTCTTGAGAAAATGTGGCATGCATGCAGACATGCAGGTGTGTTTGTGTGTGTGGGAGTGGGTGAGTAAGTGCGTAAACTTGTTGCGTCATGCAAATTCCCCCTCTACCTGTCAACCTCTCATGTTTAATTTTTTTTTCTGTCTTTCAGTCTCCCTCTTTTTTTCCTCTTCCTCTCTTGCAGTGACGCTTCTTAGCATGTTTAGACACGCTGGTTTACACACCATACAGTAAATCCCCACAGTTACTACTCAAGTTTTTCTGCCTTGTCTCAAATACACCAAACACAAGTTATTTTTCACCTCGTCAACTTGGTCATAAAATGCACAACCTCGGTCGCTTTCCACTCTGAATGTTCAGCAATTTTACGCTGCCTTGGTCGCCAAATGGGAAAAGTTTGACAAAGTCATTTGCTCCTCGCTTTTCACCCTTTCTCACATTTGTCAGAGCCCTCTTTCATCATCCGGCTTTATTCCATTAAGGATTTAGTGAATCAGAGCCATTCTGATTATGGTTCACAGACAGGACAATAATGTTAATGTGGTTAGGTACTATACATTCAGATGGCGCCATTCATTTACTCACCTATCTCCCTCTATGGAAAATAGGATATTTCACCACGGCACTTACACACTCACTCAAACATACACACAAACACAAACACAATTACAGCTGCTGTCCACTAAGCACCACCGCAGCCACGTGCTAGTTGGGTAAAATTGGAAGTCAGCAGGGAGATGCGTGATAAAAATTGTATTTAGCTCTGTGAGGATACCGGCAGAGAGTGTAGATCGATGTGGGGCTCTCCTGGAAGCATCGTAATGTACATCCTGCGTGTCTCACCAAGCTCCGGAATCTCTGTGAGTCAGTGTTAGCGACGCAATACAGCCACACAAAGAGCTTTACGCTAATGTGCACCATTAGCCCCTTCTCTTTCACCCCCACTTTGCTCTGGACTCAGCATTTCAGCATCCTTGTTTCCATCAATGGGGCAACAAATTATCGAGTAACAGAGAACCCTCTCCATTAGACAACCTCTTTACCCTGTAATCCTCTCCTTCCATCCCTCCACACTTCTCACACTTGACATTTAAAGCCCTGCACTTTGGAAATGTTTTGTCATTTGACCTGACTCTTTTCATAAATCATGTTAGAGGTATAATTTCAGTCTGTTTTTACAGCTTCACTGTTGCAAATTCAGTTTAAAAATCTGCTTGTTTTGTAACAAAAACACTGAAGCAGACTCAAAATATCTTTTTAAAGATTGTAAGATAGTGATCAGATAAAAAACAAGTTCCCTTTTGAGGCATTAGGATCTTGTTGGCCATACCTTACCTAATTATGTGTACCATTATCTGATTGGTGACATACAGAAAATCTTTTAAAAATGTGGAGTGTGGACTGGTAGCTGGAGAGGTGCCAGTTCACCTCCTGGGCACTGCCGAGGTGCCCCTGAGCAAGGCACCGAACCCCCCAACCGCTCGGAGCACCTGTCATGGGCAGCCCACTCTGACATCTCTCCACTTGTGCATGTATAGGTCCAGTTTGTGCATGTGTGTGTTCGGACCTGTGTGTAATTGACAACAGAGTGAAAAATTGAATTTCCCCTCGGGGATTAATAAAATATATAAAATTAAAAATTTAAAAAAATTTTTAGCAGTAAGATCCATCCAACCTAAATTATGCATCTAAAATTGATCTCACAAAAAATACATGAAATGACCATGACCTCTTAGTAGTAACACATTGTTAAAATGTCATCACAAATTAAAATTATGTGACGTAAATAAGTTACATAATGTCACATAATTAGGTCATGTTATGCAACATAGGCACATAAAGTACCCAAGTACATAGTTTAAAGAGGTCAGCATTCACTTTTAGTTTCACATGACACATAAACTGCAGTCTCCTGGTTGAAAGTCCTGGTTTTGTTTGACCCTCCACCACCCTAACTCCTGTCTATGCAGACTTTCTCTCTCTTCATGATATCTGTGTAGTGACATCATGAAACAGGCTGTTCTCATGCACTGTCGGTCATTTTTCCTACGAAAAGTAATGCACCAAAATTCGTACATATTCGTTATAATCATGGGCCAGCCAATTTTTTGTGTATAAGCCATGTATTTTGGAAGGCTGCGGTCATGTGACCATGCAATGATGGCAGTTAATAAGGAAGTGGTTCAGATAAGGAGGCAGGTTGAGGTGGTGGATGGGTCACAGAATACAGGAGACCAGTGATCAAAATTGTGTGAACTTTGTGTCTTTTCCTAAACCTAACCTATGTAACTTTATTTCGCTAAGCCAGTAACTTTACATTAAGTTAGTAGTTTTACCTCAAGTACATAACGTCATTGTTGGGGCACTAATTTGTAGGATATCATATGAACTGCATTTAATCATACGAACTGTTGTATGAGGATACATTGTGTTGAACCAGGGACTTTGTGTGCCCACCACGACAAGTGATTTTAACTGACTTTCCACTGACATTGTTTCCGTTGTATTGGCACATATTTAACACATTATGTGCCACCAGCATGCAATTCAGCATTAAGATGCCATGGTCATTTCATGTGTTTCTGTGAGACCAGGCTAGTCTAGTCAGTTATCCCCCTTCCTACAGAGAAAATTGTTCAAATCCAGTTGTCATGCCAAAGGTCCGCTGTCACTGTTTGTCTCGTAGGCTGTAAGGCACTAGCACACACTCATCTATGGGATGACAACCCCCTTATCTATTTATGCAACAAAAACATCCATCCATTTTCGTAGCTGCTTATCCTCTTGAGGGTCGCGGGGGGGTCTGGAGCCTATCCCAGCTGACCCTGGACCCTGGACAAGTTGCCAGACAATCTCAGGGCTGACATATAGAGACTGACAACCACTAATGTTCACATTCACACCTACGGACAATTTAGAGGCACCAATTAACCTATCCCCAACCTGCATGGGAGGAAGCCGGGGTACCCAGAGAAAACCCACGCTGACACGGGGAGAACATGCAAACTCCACACATTGAACCAGGAACCGTCTTGCTATGAGGCGACAGTGCTAACCACTAGACCATCGTGCCACCACAAAAACATGTGAACAACTATTCTCTTCATTACCAGGACCAATTGTTTGTTAATGTTTCCAAAACTTTTAACCAAACTGTGAAAAAAGACTTTTATATAAGTTGCCTGGAACCAACTGCAAAAACTGGTTTCTTGTCATGAATTCAAATCACTGCTGCAGAAGCTGTATGCTCCCACTTCTGGTATATTTTAGAACAGTGGTTCCCAACTGGTGGGTCACGGGTCCATCCTAAAAGGACCGCAAGTGACTAGCGAACCTGTCAAATTTGTAAAAAACACACTTTATTTTTAAGTATAGTGAATTTCTGGTACAGAGCTTTTATTCTGAAGTGCTGTTTGAGTGAATGCTGGACAGCTACTTAACAGAGACAGCAAACTAGCTCAACGACATTGGCCAAACACAAGTATGACACTGAATATGTTAAACTGTGTGGACCTTGAACTACTAACTAAGAATAAATCTGGACCACATGGCTGGACCAGTTGGAAACCACTGTTTTAGAATATTTCTGCATTAGTCTCATGAAGTTACTGTTTTGGATCTGTCTTAGTTATTTTTATGGTTTTTGGTTAATATTTATTATTTTTCAATTTATGGGATTATTTTGTCCCATTCACTCCAAAAAGAAAACTGATCCATATAAATATTGTATGATATTATGTTTAATATCTTCTCATTTATTGAGGGGAGTTAGAAGTTTGAAAACAACATCTAACCTCATACATAAAGAACTCTCTGTGCTAATAGCAGACATGGTCAGATATAGGTTTGAACTGTGTAAAACATCAGTTTAACTAGTACTAGGCTTGTCCTGACTTGTCCTGATTTAGACCACAGTATAAAGGCCAATTAAAGGCCAATCACATCACTGTACATATTTTGGTCTTTCATTTTTAGCGTCTCCTTAATAATGTGTCAAAATCATTTTTCTCCCCAAACTCATTTGTGCTTTAATTAAATTTACTCCAGCAGCACGCTCCATTAGAGCAGTCACTTTGTTAACTGCCATGAGACTTACTCCCATATCCTGAAAGCAACCATCACCACCTACCCTTACTACACGCATTAAATATGCATGTTTTAAAACAGGAAATATTAGACTTAAAAGGAGATTGTAAGAATTTATGATGTGGAACACCACCTTGTTTTTTCCTGTTCTCTTTAACTATTATTTTCTTTTAGCTTGACATTGATCTTTAACTTATGTATCACAGGCTCCTTCAGCTGCCGTTATATTCAGGCATACATTCTTATGTGTCCTTTTCAGTGATGGGATTTGTCTGATTGGGATTTATTAGGGAATTGTTGATGGGCTTAATGGTGTGGGCGCTTTGTGCAGGAGGGGCAGTAGAGTTAAGTTATCATAATATACTGTAAATGGACAATCTTAATGTCTTCTGAGTATTTTCATTACTATTTTCTTTCACATATTGTGTCTATTTAATTCCCAGTGGTGAAAGACGTATATTCAGATCCTCCATTTAAAATACTCCAGTAAAAGTCCTGAAGTCGTCATTTATTTATCTTAAGAAGTTGGAGAATTTTATTAACACATAAAGGAACACTTCATCCTTAAGTTTATTTTTTAAAAAAAAGATAAATGTAGTGAAGTAAAAAGTACAATATTTGCCTCTGAGATGTGGAGAGGAAGTATAAAGTCATATGAAATGGAAATACCCACAGTACATTTAAGTATTCACGTAAACGCACTTAGTTTTATTCCACCACATTTAACTTTGTAGTTACATGAAACCAATAACAAATGTTGTGTGCACATGATCCTTTTCACTCTGAAGCTGGAGTCACTGTAATGAATGTGTGTAGACTTCCAGAAGGATCTCATTTAGGTTTATTTGGTTGGTGTAAAAAGAAGAATGATGCAGGGAAATAAACAAGTGAAGAAAAAAAAAAACATTTAACCAGGCTGCGATGAGTAGAATCCCATCAAACTGGGGGTCTGTTCGAAATTAAGGTCAACGGATGCCATTATTGTTCACTGGAAAAGCTGATTCACTGCATCACAGTTTATAAACAAATTCTTCTATTTTTTTTCCTCAGATGAGGTGTTTGTTACCTCCTGGGTCCCTGCGAAGAAACTGTGTTGGGTCTGGGAAATGTGATGGCAAGAAATCTAGAAAATGGAAAACAAAAAGACGGCAGAATTTGAAAACACATCCTCATCTTGCAGCGCTCCCCTCCATGGCCCAAGCCCCTCCCACGACCACAGGCATATGACTGTGCCTCATATCGTAAACCAGTGTTTACCGTATGTTGATTTCATTGCACAGATGCCCACAGTGCATGACCATGTGCTACTCTTACCTTTCTTGCATTTCACACAGCACTTAGAAAAAATTTGAACATCCACAACTCCCGCCTTCCTCCAAAGTCCATCCTCCTCCTCCTGCAACTCCACCTCATTCCAAAGGCCTAAGCGTAAGCCACGTGCGTAGGCTATGGCATAGCATAGTATAGAGCTGACGCACAAGTATAAATCCCGCTTCAGCCCCTCCTTGACCCGGTCTCTCTTACTGTTTGTCAGACCAAGAATGGGACAAGAATTAGCTAGCTAGCCCACAGTTCCTTTGCCTGGCTCCCTGCTGCCGTGGACAGCTCCCCCAGGAGGAAAGACTGACCTTCGGTTGGCGACTGTAGCAGCTTAAATTCAGCCAGTGCAAAGCACACAGCAGTGTAATGGCAGAAACAGAAAGTTTGCTGATCCATTGGGAGTCAGGGCTGTCCGCTTCCCCGGAGCTGGGCAAATTATGATTCAAGGCTTAAGCTAAAGTTAACTTCATGAACTTGAAGCCACAGCTGTGAGTCACTGGCTCCAGTTAGCAGAAAGCTAAACTACTTGCAACATTTTCTCTCCATCTCTGAAACGCTTTGCCGAAACTGACAGTTGTTTTATTTAATTTATTGGTAAACTTTTCATTAAGTGCATCTTTCTTTTTTGGGTTGCTTTGCAGTGTCGGCAGTTCCTGTCAATGCTCCAATAGCAACTTTCTCTGCAATTTTCACTACTGAACCAGGTTTTCATCCAACAGACGTGCACAGTATCTGTATTTGTAGAACAGCCAATGGGAACGTTCTCTTTGAAATGACCTGTGATTGGTTAAAGCCTACCATTATAATAGCCTAGACTTTCTAAAGCCTGGAAACAGAGCCAAGAGGAGGTGCAGAAGTCTAGTTTTCTCTCAGTCCACTTGATTTACAATATGCTCAAAGTTTATGAGGAGATTTTTGTCCAAGAAGCCAAAATGAAACCACCTACCTCAGCTTTAACTGAAAAACCATCAAATTGCATTCACATCGTGTTTCCCTTGCTACAATGCACAAATATCAGCCATACTTACTTTGACTCAGTCCACTGTAAAAGGCCTGGCAGAACGGTGGTCAGGGAGCTCCATTTCTGTGGTATTTACACAGAGCAGACACACTGACCTTCTCTCTGCTTGATAGAAAACCTCTGTGACATTCAGCTGCATTGATCTGATTATAGAAAAGTCAGTCGCTCAATGTGGACCAGCAAAAGTAAATGATACCTTGCCATTCGGTTAAGATAGACTGATAGTGGGTATGAGAAATGCAGATAGAGTGATAGGAAGGTAGCAAGAAGGACGATTAAAGAAAGAGGAAAAGAGGGAGCACATAGGCTGCGTGTGGGGTCCGTCATAAGGTTTAGCCGGTTGATCCCAGTTGCAGTCGGAGGAACCCTAGGGAGCAGCTGACCTTTGTGTGTGTTTATATGATTGTGTGTGTGTGTGTGTGTGTGTGTGTGTGTGTGTGTGTGTTTGTGTGCATGTGGGAACACACCCAAGCTGTTTACTGAAAACTAAAGAGTCCACCTGACTTAACTGACCTTTCTTTTAAGGTCCGTCCAGTGTGAATGTTAGTTCTCTGGCAATCACATCGGCAGAGCAGAAGAGCACAGTACTTTAGATTAGTTACAAATGTCAGCACAAACTTTTCAAGGTTAATGTGTTGATGGGTTTGTGAGTAACATTACAATCTGTCCAGTGTATCTTCAGTTTATCTAATAAGGTTTTTCTGTTTGGCCACAAGGGCCAGCAAAACAAGTTGTGAACACAGCACCGACATATTAACATATATAGTGTTGGCCTATTTACATATTCAGCATATACAGAGCAGCATTCACATTCGGTTGGAGTCATGTTTCTGGCCATCTGGGAAAAGCAACAACTCATACTCATACTCATCACTGATCACATGAATTGCTTGTTCCTTCCCTCTTACACCAGCAGAGTAGCGTTTCCTGTAATGTAACTAATTACTTTTTTTCAAATAGGCTTGTTAGTTGTTACTTTGTTTTTTTTCCCTGATCTAAAGTCATCCATGGGGCTCAGGTGAGGCAGTGCAGTCCCTCCGTCTTGTGTCCGTGTGTGTGTCCGTGTGTGTGTGTGTGTGTGTGTGTGTTTGTCAGAGACAGCAAGACTCAGAGACTCAGAAAGGGAAAGAGAAGGTGAAAAGTGAACTGTTTGGCAATGTTTCTGCACATCACCAGTCATCACGAGTTAACTGTCAAAGTTTTGTCATGCAGATAATGTTAGGAAACAGCTGCACCAGAACTACTCTGTTAGGTTCAGTGTTTTTGTTTAGATAAAAAATGATTATGATTTGGGTATGCTTGTTGCTAATATAATGTGACATGAGTTTTGTCGCATGACATACAACACATGTCACGTGACACACCTACATATGAACTTATTTTAATATTAAGTTTTGGTTTCACACAGGACACAAACAGCGGCCTCCTGAGTAAAAGTCCTGTGTTTTTTGACGTCACCGAACTTCCTTTTTGCTACCGTAATAAATACTACAGTCACCAGAGGTCGCTGCTCAACAATAAACGTACATATGAGTTGTAATAAGTAGAGGTGTAAATCACCAGTTTCATCTTGATACAATGTTATATCGATTTTTTGGAGAACATGCAATTCAGGGGCCGGCAATTGATAAGAGACGATATTACATGCCCATTTTTTTTTTTTTTTTTTTAAAGATATGTTTTCGGGCATTTTAGCCTTTAATTGACAGGACAGACAAGTGTGAAAGGGGGAGAGAGAGAGGGAGTGACATGCAGCAAAGGGCCACAGGCTGGAGTCGAACCCGGGCCGCTGCGGCAACAGCCTTGTACATGGGGCGCCTGCTCTATCCACTAAGCCACCTACGCCCCATTACATGCCCATTTAACACAATCTGTTACAGAAGAGGGCGGTAAGCTGGTGCAGTGGTTAGCATTGCCGCCTCACAGCAAGAGGGTTCCCCGTTTGAACCCAGGGTGGGGGAGCCCTTCCGTGCGGAGTTTGCATGTCCAGTGTTAGCGTGGGTTTTCTCCAGGTATTCCGGCTTCCTCCCACAGTCCAAAGACATGCGGGTTAACTGGTGACTCTAAATTGTCCGTAGGTGTGAATGTGAGTGTGAATGGTTGTCTGTCTCTATGTGTCAGCCCTGTGATAGTCTGGCAACCTGTCCAGGGTGTACCCTGCCTCTCAGCCAGTGTCAGCTGGGATAGGCTCCAGTCCAACACGCAACCCGTAACAGGATAAGCGGTTACAAAAGAAGCTGCTACCACTTTCTTTTTTACTTTTGCTGTAGTGAGAAGTTAGCCGAGTGAGATTCCGGACCATACAGGTACATCGAGTCTTATCTCACAACAGCATTGTTTACATACTGCACATGCTTTTTCTGTTTACCTGTATTTTCTCAATAATCTGAAATATTTCCACACTCCTGATTTATTCCTGAGTAAATAAACGTTATCTTCATCATCTGTCTCTCGACTGCTTGCCATCTGTCTGCTGCTGTTTGACGGTGACACAAAATTAAGTAAAAGCATAACCTAAAGATAATGATACAGATCAATGTTTTCACTTTGCATCGTTGATCATTGAATCGATATATCGATCCAGAATTATGGATCATTAGACCCCTAGTATTAAGCTGCTTGTATAAATGACCTACATGGTCATATTTTACAGGAGGACAGTCTGGGTAAAAGTACAATGTTTCCTCTCCTTTTAGTAAAGTTCTGATGTGCACTAACTAGAGAAATATCTCTCTCCTAAGCGGTTGAATACTCCACTGTAGTTGCAAGCTAATTGCAAACCTTGACAGTCTGCTGTTCGGTGCAGGGCAGAGAGCATACAGTGGGTTCTCACTGCGTTTTTAATGAAAACAGCTGCCGCTGGAAACAATGCTAATGAGAGCGGTGAGACTGAACCAAAACCAAAACAGTAGATCTGTGGGCTCTGTGAGGCTGGGAGGAACTGCAGAGCCAAGTGATCATTCTCTATGGCTTCATGACAACGCCTTTCACACACAAGTCATTTGGTCTATTGTTGATATAAAAATTGAGTATAGCAGCTTTAAGTAAACTGTGCCTTTCTATGATTACAAAATGTCCAATGAAAACTAATGATGGGTGTGATATCTGATCTCTTATAGGATAAACACCCCATGAATAAGATTTATGATAGTCTTCATTTTGTTATACAGTGTACACTAAGCTGTTTATAAAAACATGAGTTTATATTCATGTGGATTAAACAGATCATCACTTTTAGGCCTGCATAATATGTTTATTCATTAAGTATACACAGTGTATTTTCAACCATCTTTCACGTCATATTCCCTGTGAGGCTGAGTTTAAATATCTGATATAAATATTATGCTTTGATTCCAAATGTGCAAGATTAAAAAAATTCAACACTGTGATCGAAGTCCTGTTGAACACGGCTCACTACTACAAACACAACATGAACATTTTTGACAGCTGACGCAGTGTGATCACAGTGTGCTTGGTGCCAAGTTTGTTACCAAGTGAGCCATGCAGTGTCATTACAGCAAGAGTCCCACGGGGAAAGAGTCAGCCCGCCTATCAGACATGCTATTACTGGAAATGGCTAAATATTTCGCTCTCCCAGACCCTCAGTGGTAATTGCTGTTTAGGCTGGCAACACAGAAGAAGCACGGCAAAATACACGCTACTGCGAGTTTCCATCTGCGTAAAGCTCTCAGACTAAATTCAAGTCAGCTCACCTATTTAGGGAGGAGAGCAGGGAGGGTGGATGTTCATCTGAAATGAAGGATAAATGGACGGGAGAGCAAGAGGAACATGAAAGAGGGTTTGCAAAAGGAAACAGTGGAGTGATGCAGAGTGACAGAAAAAGAGAGGCAAAATAGGAATTCATTATTTTCCCGGCTAGTCTGTTGGACGGCTGATAAGAGAGTTCAATACCAGCGGAGATGCTCATCAGAATCACACGTGCTTTGTGTGTGGTGGTCTTCCTCTGAGCATGTGATGAGCCTGGAATTGGATGAAGCAAAATAAAGAAACCAATGAATTTAATAGGAGAAGAAAAAAACTATAGCCTGGGCACAGAGGCAGACAAAGAAAACAAAAAGATGAATGAAGGGACAGACACATGCAGATGAATGGAATAACGGAGAAGATAAAATGGGGCACAGGAGCTTAAGACACACGACTGTCAAAGCAAAGTGGAAAATAATTTTCCCACAAACCCACTAATTTGTAAATTAAATTTTTCCTAATGAGACAGATGCATGCTGGTCTAAGTATGTTAATGCAGCTTGGGGTCTGATTTTCATCGCCCAGTGCTGCAGCAGAAACCTGCTCCTGCCACGCTTAATGAGAAAGACACAAGCAAGAAACACTATTAGCCACCCCGACTCTGATGGTGATCGGGTTGTCAGAGGAGCCAGCCAAGCGGGATGCAAAGAAATACAGGTCAGAGCCTGAGACAAATAGAATTCTTTTCTGTGCTTCACACTTGTCATTATGATTACATCTGGGACACGAGGAGAAGTGTTACTACATCCAATCAGTTTCTTTTTCAATGGGACTAGATCCACTGGTGCAGCTGAGAAACAACAGGACCCAGTGCGCTTGTTAAAGTTAAGCAAAGTATTTCAGCTGTAACTCTCAAGTAATAATTTAAAGTGTCTGCAATAATGTCACGCTTCTACGTTCATTCTTTTTTCTGTTCTGCTTCTTTTTTTTTTTTTCTTTTTTTTTTGTACACACTTGAGGCCAAATGAGGCAGGATGTTTTGGCCTGGGAGGCAGTGATCCGTAAACCGCACTGATTGAGCGGATGGGAGCTGCAGAAGGTATTTTTTAACTTATCCTTATCTAACTTCCACACCTGGAAGCATGTGCAGGGCAACACTGCTTCCCTCAGACATGGATTGGTTCTGACTGGGAACACCTGACTCACCAAAATCTGTGACAGCGTGAGCAGAGCAAGTGAAAGTCAGGTCAGGTTTATCCATAAATAATGCTCATCATGCAGCAGGGAAACAGAGGGACTCCATTATCTTTTCATTTGTCTTTATTGGTAGAAATTGAAATGTTATGTATGGCTTGTTTTTGTTTAAAGCACATCTGTGTGACTCTTGCTGAACAGCAGTCACTGTAGCTACAAATAACAATCACTGGGGATGCTAAAATATAATAAAGCAGTGGCATCATAAAGTCATAGAGTGAACAAAGGCAAGTGTATCTAAAGTTTACTTCATGAGTCACCATTAACTGGTCATACCAGACCAAATGTGTTACTCTTTATTCAGGATCCCCAAAAGCCTAGTTCACATTACACGATTTTCACCGCGATTTTGACGTCGCAGAGGATCTTGAGAGCCACTTGGGTTGGAGGTGAGTCGGCAGGTAGTCTGCCACGACGAGTCCTCATGTGTGAACAAGCCTACAAGCAAGTCGCCCCCTCGTCTGTGACTGGGACTGGATATCTGGCATGCTAGAAAACTGGAGAAGTCTGACCCGACGGACAAAGAGCATCAGCCAATGAGAGGCGGGATACGTCCCACGTCAGCATGCAGGAGGATGGAAGAAATGTGAGGACAAGGGTCACCACTCCCCAGGTCTGCTTATTAGCCACGACTTTGGGCTTGTTTCTAAAGTGGAGTTGGTTATCCTCTATATACATCCATCTAATAAGTTATTTAAACGCATGATAGTATGTCGGACTGCAGTCGCTTCTTTTGGGCTTATTTCCATAGCCCTGGTTGCTTGTTTCTCTCCCAAGATCCGGCAACACTGACAAGCTGGCCAGCAAGCAACAACAACAATGGCGGCATCCACAGGATCACGGGGATCAAAATATATAAAAAGAATATCCATGCCTTTACGATGTGTTGTCTCCAAGTTAGGTGACGTCACCGCGTTATCTGGGGCTCTGTCGGCGAGGGCTCGATGGAGAAATCTTGGTGTGCACACACAGGTCGTAACGCAGTTGGCGACACTCCTGCTGACAGAAACACACGTCGGCAGGTATGAACAATCAAAAGATTACGACAGTCTCCACGACGCAAAATCACGGTGAAAATCGTGTAATGTGAACTAGGCTTAAGTTGTTAAGTTGTTAAATCCAAATAGGGCTGGTTAAAAACCATGGGAGTGTAATGACTTGAGCAAGGATGGTTGTCATTGTTTATCAATTTAAATTTTCAATCATAAAAGGAAAACTGATATTTGTTTATCAAAAGTTACATGGGCACATTTTGGGGTATCGGATTGGATACAGGTACTTACGGTCTGATTTTCCTTTCTCTCTCCACTAACTCCTGTTGTTAGTGTCACAGTGTCTGCTCATTCATACAATATATCCTCATACAACGGTTCATATGATATCTAATGAATTACCCAAGAATGACTTTACATACTTTAATGTGAAGTTACTGTAAGGTTTAGGTTAGGCTAAGGAAAAGACACATGACGGTGAAGTACCTTAAATAAACTCAAAGTTCAATTGGTTTTAGACGGGTCTGAACACCAGGTTAAAGTCCTGTATTGTCTGACCCATCCACCACCCCAACCTGCCTTCCTAGGCAAACTTTCAACCTCCTTCTTTGCTCCCATCAGCGCATTGGTCACATGATCGCAGTCTCCCTAATTATGTGGATCAAGCTATGCATGAGTGCTATGAATAACTGGCTCATGATTATATGGGTTATATATGAACTTAAAAACTTATCTTTTAGTCAACATGGTCAGACAAAAATGTAAACATCTACAATTTCATGTAAACAAGGCAACATCCATTTGCTAAGGGAGACCATGAGATATGATTAAAGGCTCCAGAACAAGCACTCAAAGGATCCCAAAGGTATACTCTGCATAACTGTCATTTACTGTTTGTAAACACACTCGCCAGTGAAAATGAATGTAAAAGCCAACCCCAGATTCACTCTTGTTTGGCATTTTGCCTGGCTATATTTGCATTTTTTTCAATGCTGTGTCTGTGATTTTCAAGGCTTCCTCTTGGATGCAGGCAAGTGCCGACCTCGCCTGCCTGCTGTGCCCAGAACAAAGCAAAATATAGGCACAGAGCTGGTCTGCCCGTTGTACTGACGGCCGATAATTTTAAGTCTGAAAAATTTCCCACTGGGACAAAAGCCCATTTCTCTGATAGCCTGTTGTCCCAAAAACAATTGCCCATTGCTCCAAAGTCCTGAATCTCCAAAGATACACACTCCCTGCAGTTAGACAACCAAATCTGCAGAAAAAAAACGTGTTTCATTTCTCAATAATGCTGTGGTGAATGGGTGGTTAGCTTTTGGTGAAAAAAATACAAAAAATGCTTAGTTATATTTAGGAAAGGCTTATACATTGGCTTGAAATACCCACATTTGGTGGTTCAAACTCAGATTAGTAAAAAACACCTGCAGTCTGCGGCTGAAATGCAGCTGGGAGACTGAAACTCACTGCAGGAACCCAGCAAGCATTTTTTGGTTTAAAAAAACGTCTAATAGCCATCTACATGAAGACCTGACGTCTAGGCTAAATCACGACTGAATTTGGGCTGAAAATTTGGTAGACGTCTAACCATAGCCAAAGAGTAGACGTCATCAGTTATACGGCTATGTAGAGACCATGTCCAAAAAATGGAGATAAACATATTTTAATTACTGTTGACTCTCCATATGTGATTGAATATCATACTGCACGCCATCTGCAATGGCGAAAATTACATTTAATCAGTTTCAAAATTAAATTGACTAGATCTGGGTTACATGTAGATAGACTAAACTGGAGCTAAATATAGCCAATACGTTTAAATCACGACTATTGCTTGCTGGGAAGTGTGTAATTTCAGAGGAACAGGACTTAACAGGCTGGCTTTTGGTCCAATGTGATGTTTTTGGGGTCATCAAATGGGGGTTTGGAATTTGGGGAGCTAGAACAATGGCATAGTACTTAAAGGGCAGAGTCTCTTAAGATTTTTCATAGTATACCTTTAAAGTGAAATGACTTCTTAATGTTGACAGTGTTTAGTGCTTTAGACAATATTGAATAAATACAATGCAGCAGGACATAAGACAATAGATTGTTTTGTATCAGTCTTTATCAATCCCATTGGGCCACATAAGAACTCTAAAACATAATGCTTCCTAATTTTAGAGATCTTCACTCAAACACAACACAGTGTCTGAAATCCCTTTTTAAAACAGGCTTAGAAATTAACATCACACAGCAGCTCCTATGACAGGTTGAGGTACACTGACCTCGCCAATGTCGCGCCAATGTGCGCTTAACACATTCAAATTAATCTAACAGTGAGCGTCCAGCCGTGCCCAATATGTCTCTGTCCCTGTCAGCCTGTGGGGCAGAAAATGGAGGTCAGAGCCAAATAGGATAGGGTCCTTGGCAGGAAATGTAATGGCAGTGAACATTTCTTAGCTCATCCTGCCTTGAGACTTTGAATATTACATCCCTGCTGATATAAGAGAGAGCAGATAAGCAGAGGCACTCTAAACGTCGCATGTCGCAGTTTCTCTTCAGCTAAGTTTTAGGAATGAGTTTGCTCAGTCAGAATTCCTTCAGAAATCTCTCCTGATTGAAGTCTTTGTCTCAGTGCCAACAGATGCACATCTGCTGTCTTCGCAGAAAAGATAAACCACAAGGGACATATTTCATCACTCTTCTTGTGTTTGTGTTGGCAGATGTACGCTGTTAGATATCTTGAACTGATTATGTACAGTGAGTCGTCACGCTGGCAGTTTACAATACAGTGATTCTCAAACAAGCCTGTACATTTGAATGTCTGCATCTGTTGTGCAAATAAACACAGAAGCAGCATAATCTTGGCTCAGTGTACTCAAATGTTCATCTGTTTTTACCTCATTTCCTTCAAATATTTTAACGTTAAATGATTTGACACAATTGGGACTGGTACAGTTACACAGTGGTCACTTCAGATTTGTGAATATAAAGAGTTGGAACCATGCATGCAACCATGCATCAACTGTGTTGAGGAAGCCTCTGTAGCTGAAATGTCAAACCAACTGTTAGCTGACTCACTGCACTGCATTTGTATTTGTAATATTTGTACTGTTTTTGTATGATTATTTTTCAAATAAAAATAAATTACTTTTTGTTTTTACACCAAAATTACTATATTATTTCTGCTGTCTTAAATTACATACAAATGTATGTAAAATGACAATAATTATCTGTAATTGAGTACGTAGCTTATTACTGTATATACAGGTTTATTTTACTACAAACAATTTAACATTTCGGAGTGTCTATTTGCACCCAGCTGAGGATAGTCACTAGTACTACGACCTTTAAGGTGCAGACACACCAAACATCAAAGAACTAGCGGCGACAAAACCCAACTGTTGCGTCATCTATGTCGCCTCACGTCGCCGTGTGTCAGTTGCATTTGAACACACTACAAAGACTACATCCGACGGCCAAGTAGCACGTACGTTCTGTGCCTGCATGAGAGAGAGTGGAGTGAGAGAGTGGTACATCCTGTCAGCCGAGGGGTTTCCTATCTGTGCAACCGAGCACTGCAGCACCTCCACGGACTGTTACATCCAGACGGTCCTGGTGTTTCCTCCGCAGGCTCCACTTCACTCAGCTGTCCAACAAACCTGCTGCTTCTTCCCACTTTAACCTGAATAACAAAATGGGGCTCGGATCCAAACAGACTAGCTGGGAAGCTAGCGGAGGCTAACTGGCTGTGCTTCCCTCTGACATGCTGCGGCTAACGCTCCACTAGCCTCCCAGCTAGCCCTGCTTTGTTATTCAGGTTAAAGTGGGAAAAACCAGCGGGTCTGTGGGGCAGCTGAGTGAAGTGGAGCCTGAGGAGGAAGCACCGCTTAGCCCCGGTTTCACTACAGGCAGATTCACTTGCTACAGGGACGAGGAAATAAAACCTGAACAGCCAGTCAGAGTGATCTCTTTCACCGACAAGCTCCACCGTCGATTCAACATGCTCAATCGGCTGAAAAGCCACTGACGCCGACACTGAAGTGCCGACGGTGCGGGACACACCGCAAAAACTAGGCTGACAGACGTTCACCGACGGCCCGACTTTGGTCGACGGCCGACCGTTGGCTTGGTGTGTCAGGGCCTTTACATGTCAAGGTCGTAGCGATGAGGATTAGGCAAAAAAAAAGGGTCATGGTTACGGTTAGTACTGCTAGTAAGGTGATGTGGTATAAAGAACAATAGTGCACAGATATGTGTTGAATGAAGGGGTTAACCACTGGACTTTCACACAAGAGAGTGGGGTGTGAGTGAGTGTTGGCGTATTTAGTTGATATATTATTTTCAGTTTTAAGGATGTATAAGGCTGCTGATTGCACACAGTTTACATAAACTTCAGGAGAACAGCGGAATAGACCCTTTTGTGTTTGTGTCATATTTTGCCATCGCTGGGACGGCCAGGAATAAACATCTCAGTGTAAACAGCAACACTGGCTTTTTACACCCCAGGTGCAAATAGCAGAGTTGGCTACGGACACCTTAATGTGCCAGCAACATCTGCCTTGACATTTTTATTTGTAATTTTAGGTAAATCTTATCAGATTCATGTTTATGTGTACTTTTTAATTTTGAAGTTTCACATGAAATAAAAAATATTATCACTTAAAACTAAGAATTACTATCAGGTTTTCTTGGTGGTACTATCTAATGTGTTGCAAACAAAATTAGGTGACTTTGTGGCTTTTTTGGTTGTGAGTACCAAGCAGTAATCTTTACTCAAACAAAGGGCCTATTTTGTTTTATTGCTTAACACACCATGTTTTCTTAGATCTAAATGTATTCTAGTGATATTTGTCATTTTTGCTCCATGTGGTTGGTTTGGTGGGATATTGGGCATACTATCTGCTTAGTAATGCTTTGTTGTACAGGTCCTGCAGTTACTTGATTATTTCCAAAGACAGTCCCTGGAACGAGACAGTGCATTTGTTAACTAGAATAGATGGTCTGAGACAGCACACATAGTAAATACCAGCTTTAAGAAGGAACCAGAGGCATAATGTTGTCACGACGGCCCCCAGTGCATGTTATTGTGCAGATATCATATTGTTACACAATCTGAGACTTGACACTGGATAACATTTACATATATATCATGCTGCAACCATCACTGCATATCTGTATATCACAAGACATACCAAAGAAAATGAGAAATTATTCATTTCATTTCACAATGTTACTGGTTTATTATAGTTTATTTGAAATATGCATAGAATTTTGTTATAGATGGTTTTGACTATTTTTACAAAAAAAAAGAAAAAAAAACATGACAGAGATGAGTTTGCTGTTTCCAAAGGCCTATTAGCAAATGAGAGTTCTTCTACAAAACAGGCATATTTCCAAGGTGGTAATCACTCATAAGGGCCCATTCTTCACCCAACACATTGTTGGAGGGCCCACTCTCTCTATGGACCCCCCGCCTTACGGGCCCAAATGCAGCAGCACTGCCTGCACTGTCTGTCACCCTTTTTAAACAGGAGTTGTGCAAATTTGCAGGAAAGCCCAATCAGTCTTCTTTCAGCATTGGCAGTATAAAAACAAAATTGGGGAGTGTGGCAAAATGCTGCCTGCCTACTTTTGTTTATACAGAATGCGCCTTTTGCGGGGCAATGGGGGGCGTGAGCAAGTAACAAAACGTGTAGCTCAGCGTGTGACGTAAACGGTGACGTGGGAGGGAAGCTGCGGCTGGTCAGTCCATCGCAGATTCTCTCATAAGTCGGCCCGTTGTTCAAGGTTCCCGTCATTTGGCCTCTTCGTTTGCGAGGGCAAGGAGGGTGCGCAATTCCTTGTCTCCCCAGTTGCTCATCTTTAGAGTGTCTGTCAGGTTTGCATTTCCCAACAGCCCCTCCCGTGGCGGAAGGGTGCCACGTTCTTTTTAAACCAAAAAGGGTTCCGCCAATATGACTACCCTACGAGGTGGAAAATTGGGCATCTCGGATCAACTCGCCAATCCGGCGGTGTAAAAGGGGCTTATATTTACACCCCTGGATGAAACCAGTACAGAAGTAGTATTGTAGAGTTTGGAAGTAGTTAATTTCTGAAGAGATTTCCTTTCCACTGTAACGATTTTCCCTATAATTAGCACCACATATGGTACCTTTCTAAGACATCATTTTTGCATGAGTTCCTTTCTAGGAAATGATTAGAAACTACAACTCGATTTAATTGTATGTATACGTTGCTTCCCTGATACATTCTATTGCTTCAAGATTAAAAATAAAGTAAGTTGTTAAGGAGTTTCATGACACACAGGCCACCACGCCATACTTCATTTAATATCTTGTGGTGGGCCATAATGTAGCTACATATACTAAGTTTATGGCCAACATTTAATTTTCTGTCTCATTAATAGCATCCATTAGATTATTGCAACAGCCTTGGCTCTTTCTACAATTTTAAGATGTTTGGCATCACAGTATAATTAACTTAACCTTTGGCTCGCTCTCCCCACAGTCCGCTCCCTTCACTATTCCTCACCGTCCTCCCCCTGTCTCCTGCCTCTGCCAGCGTATGTTTTGTCCTTGGCCGTGTCGTGCACATCCAGCTGTCTGTCTCGGCCTTTTAGAAGACACAAAATGACCGTCTCAGTGTAGAAAACAGTAATTTATTATTGGCTCCTGCCCTGTCCAACCTTCTGCTGTTTTTGTTTTAATCAATGGCTCCCCGACTCGTCATAATTGACAGTCATTGTGGAAGGATGTTTAATACAAAAATGAATTGCACTGACAAACCCATAACCATGACATATCACTGTCCATTAAAGCTCTGTCCACTGCCCATTGAAACAAATTTCTTCTCAGCACACTGCTGTATCACTTCAAAACCATTATGAAATCATTAGTCTCACTGTGATTTGGGAGCTAGTACATTTGGGGGGGGGGCTCCCACCCCCCAATACTCAGATGTCCTCAAAATGCCCCTAAAAACAGGCTGATTCGCAAGTGCTACCATCAAGCATCCCTAATATGATGGGTAAGTTACCTGCAGCCACATATTGCTCACAGGTGTATAAAACTTAAGTTATGTCTTTATTATGTTTTAGTCAACATATTCCCATCCCAACTCGTTAAATATTGCTGCTTTGTCTGTGGACTTTCACATCGACATATGATCACTCCTGCATCTGATGTTGATGTTCCGGGACGCTGTGTCAATGTTTGTCACACGCATTATGTCTTTTCAAGGAACACTTCCTTTTTCCAAGAAATGCACAGTTTCTGCACATTAAATACCTACAGCCAGGGCTGCCCCTGACCAAATTGGGGCCCTAAGCGAAATTTTATTTGGAGGCCCCCATCCCAAATGTATCATAGGTACAAAATGACCGTACAACAACTTGCCATTTAACTTGACAACCTTTATTGGCAATAACAAATACTGTAGATACAGTAGTTTGGCTGTATGAGTCAAATAAAATAAAAAATTCAACCTGAAATAAATAAATAAATATTAAATAAAAATAACTTCAAACTGAAATAAATAAATAAACAAATCTGAGTCACAAATAGCCATCAATTACTCATCAAAAGAAAGTAACTTCCACCACCTCAATCCCCCACCCTTGATTAAACACTGAAAATAAAATAAAAGAGGGAGACAGGTTTTTCCTATTTAATCTTATTTTGTTATATTTCTCCCTCTCCCCTCTCTGGAGGCGTCCGATCTCCCTCAGCCCTCCGCCTCTCCCACCTTAATTAAACACTGAAAACAGAAATAAAATACAGAGACATTCTTTTCTATTTTCATCTTATTTAGCTATATTTCTCCCTCTCCCCTCTCTGGGAGCATCCGACCTCCCGGCCCCGCACATACCCCCGAGGCTCGGGTCTCCCCCTCCGTGGAGCCCGCCCGCCCTCCCGTCCCCGCACATACTCCTGAGGCTCTTTTGGACGACATGTCGACAACTCTTCACCTGCTGCAGCTCTGCAAGTGCCTGCCAGCGCACCCCTCTTATTGTTCAGATGTCGAGTGCTGTCAATCATTGCAGCGACGCATGGGCGGTCAGGTCTCTTCTCTCCTTCCTCGAGCTGATTCTCACGGTAGCGCATGTGCGCATCCATTGCGCATATGCGCAAATGCGTCCCCTCGCGCAAAATGTGGCCCCCCATGGAAGATGAGGCCCTACGCACAGCGCGTGTTCTGCGTTTAGGGAGGGGCGGCCCTGCCTACAGCCTTTTTCAAAATACACTTACGACATTGGTTGAACACCTCGTGTTTACGTTTATTTACTTGTGCAACAAAAGCACGTGATTAGGTTTAAAAAAAACATCATGGTTTCACTCATGAAAGCAAACACAAGCTCCCAGGTGACAGTTGTAGGTTGGACCCATTTATTAGTATTTGCTCAACTGAAGGCAAATTACTTTCAAAGAACCAGCATTGGCGGTTAGCCACCAAGAGTAGCCACTGAGACTAACAACAGTCTATGGGACTAACTAGCTTACTGCTACTTTCGCTTTCTCACTGGAAGTTGCGCCTATATTCATTTCTCCAGTAGTGCCCTCAGGAATAAGGTGGATAGGGACTTTCCAACTCCTTGATTTACATTGTTACTGGCGACATCACAAACTGCCGTTGATCGGTGCATTCAGTAACACCACAAAAGGTGCCTTTGTGCATTGCTATCTTATGTGGACATCCACTGATATAGCACCATGATTCAACAACTTTAGTTGGTGCATCTAACAACTGCTGCCGCCCAGTGCATAGTATACTGCCCCAAAAGGTGCTTTCGCACCCTTGAAGCGAACACGAGCTCCAAGGTGAAAGTCCGGGGTATGTCGGACCCCTCCACCTCCCCTCCTGCCTGTACTATAGGGACTTTCCAGCTCCTTATATTACATTGTTACTGGCGTGCATTTCATTACATCACAAAAGATGACTTTGTGCATCGATATGTTATGTGGACGTCCACTGACATAGCGCCAGTATTCGGCAACTTGTGCGTATTATACCACCGCAGATCACTGACAAAGTGGCGGTATTTGATGAGTTCAGAATGAGAACGGGCTGTTGTAGTTGTCAGATCGCCTGTGTGAAGTTCAGTGTCAGTCATTTAAGCTACGCTGCATGTAATTCTTATGTAGACAGTAGCCTAGTTAGTGCATTAGTATGGTATATTGTGTACTCAAAGGCTAAGTGGCAGCTTTTATTACCCTTTAATGTTGACTCAATGGCTAAAGCCCTGGGCTGGTATTTCTTATTCCCCTTTAAATATCAAATTGAAACTGCAGTAATGTCATGAGGTAAAGCTGTGCATTATATGTCTAAAATCACTACTGTCTTACACAAATCCACACATATACATGTTCTTGTAACTTAACAGGGATGCAAAATAAGAATGCTGTGATTTTACTCTTTCTAACCAGAACACAAATGGACTCATCTCGGCTAATATTAATATTTCTACACCAATATCCTGCACGTGCTGGCAGGTCAGATCTGTTCAGGGTCCAATAAGGGGAGGGAGGAACAGAAAGAGCGCGTTTGGAGACGGGAAGCTGCTCAGTGGTTTAGTGTGGTGCGCACCTCCCCTCTCCATAGTGCGAGGAGCCTCCTCTCGCTTTACGGAGGAGCCTGCTGCTTGCAATTCCTGCTCTTCGTGCCAGAGCCTGCAGCTGTCTCTGGTGCGTCCCACCGCCGCTGTTGTGGGAAATCGTCGCCCCGCGTGACGAACCGACGGCGGACTCTTTTCCCCATTGAAGTGTCAGCGTGAAACTGAAGGATATCGCAACTTTTCAACAATTCACAACACAGTTAGGAGGCTGAATGAAGACACCTGACAACTCGTAACGCCCCATCCGCGTGCTGACTGAAATCTTTGCAACTGTGAAGGCTATAGGAATGTGGAATACAAGTCTCTCTCAGCGGTGAGTGTTGTAATACGTTTGTAATTCCTGTGTGTGTGTGTGTGTGTGTGTGCGTGTGACACTGCGCGTAGGCATTCGAGAAAATCAAGTTTGGAGCTCAAACGTCGAGTATCCGCATGACTGGTTTTTCCATGCAAACGCCATTAAAAACGGAAAAACAAACAACTATGTGACAGAGCAACACACCACTGATACATTCAACCTATTATCTGTGTTTAAAGCTGCACTTAACTACCAAAATATAAGCTTGAATATGAATTATGTTTGTCCCTCTCCTGCAGTAACAGGACCTGCTTCTGCCCCTGACACCATGACCACAGACCTGAACCTGACCTATATGCTGAATGTAACAGATCTCCACAATCACACACGAGGATGTTCCCTCAAGACAGGTTTCCAGTTCTACTACCTGCCCACCGTTTACATCATGGTCTTCCTCACGGGGCTGGTGGGCAACAGCCTGGCCATTTGGATGTTCGTGTGCCACATGAGACCGTGGAGCAGCATCTCCGTCTACATGTTTAACCTGGCTCTGGCTGACTTCTGCTATGTCCTCTCGCTGCCCTTCCTCATCTTCTACTACTTTAATAAGACAGACTGGATATTTGGGGATGTTCTGTGCCGGCTGCAGCGGTTCATATTCCATGTGAATCTTTACGGGAGTATTCTGTTTCTGACCTGCATCAGTGTTCACAGGTACACTGGGGTCGTGCACCCGCTCAAGTCTCTGGGCAGACTGAAGAAGAAAAATGCAGTGATCACCAGTGCGCTGGTGTGGGTGGTGGTCGTTATAGGTATATCCCCCATCCTGTATTATTCCAGGACTGGTTTGAAGCGTAATGCAACCACTTGTTACGACACCACCACTGAGGATGAGTTACCTGGTTATTTTATCTACAGCATGACGTTGACTGTGTTCGGGTTCTGCATCCCCTTTATTATCATATTTTGTTGCTATGGCATGATCGTCAAAGCGTTAATCTACAATGACATGAACAACGCGCCCCTGCGGCAGAAATCCATCCACCTGGTTATCATCGTGCTCGCGGTCTTCGCCGTCTCCTACCTGCCTTTCCACGTGATGAAGAACCTCAACATGAGGGCCAGGCTGTACTTCCAGAGCCCCGACATGTGTGAATTTAATAACCGCGTCTACGCCACCTACCAGGTGACGCGAGGGCTGGCCAGCCTCAATAGCTGCGTGGATCCTATTCTTTACTTCCTGGCTGGGGATACCTTCAGGAGGAAGCTGTCACGGGCCACTAAAAAGCCCTCAAGGAAGGGGGACAATGTCCTTCAGTCCAAGAGCGAGGAGACGGCTCTCAACAGCCTGGCTGAGTATGTGGAGAATGGGGACCGGAGGCTGTGACAGGGCACCTCTGTGTCATGGGTGTGGATCTCTATTAGCTTTAGAAACCGTGATGGACTTTGTACTGAATAAATAAATGCACTGTGTGGACTGAAGGCTGTGTGTAAAACTTCATGGTCGATAGTTTGTAGAACTGTAAGGTAAATACATTTAACCCTGTGATAACCATCGCTCGCTTGCAGCCTGTCGATGTTGATAAGCTATTGTACTGTATCGTCCTGTATTGTACTCTAAATGTCACAGCCATCACTCTTCATTCTTACTGAGTAGTCGCTGTTGCTTACACTCTGGACAAAATGAACATTAAGATCAGGCAAGCTGGGGAAATAGGTTTCCCTCCAAGCTATAATGTCCCGTTCATCAAATTTGTTCTGGAGAAATAGGACTGAGAATGGATCGCACCTCCTCTAGCCACTGAGCTGATGCTTAATCAATAGCTATTAAGCAGGTGAGAGCTTGTGGTTAGGGAAGTGTACCTGAGGTGGCTTTTTAGAGGAAAAAAAAGTAAATGCACTGATCTTGAGACTGCTGCATGGATGTGCCGTGTAGACGTTGCAATGCACTATGACCGGGGACTCTCTGCTCAGAGGGCTACCTATCACTCCTTGTTTCGTTCCCCATCTATTACTGACTAGGCGAGGAATGTGGTCGTGTAGTTTTTCATGTTGACAGCTCTGAGGTTAAGGTCTGAAACGGCTCTGTTACCACAATCTTTCTCTCCTTGTTAACTTGTTCAAAAAAGAGAAGATAAAACTTACAGTGTTTTTTGTGTATATGATAATACGATGAATGTTTTTTTAAAGGTGTGCTGTACAGGATATTGTGATGTTCCAGACTGTGTTGTTAACTGTTTTGTTCAAGTCAGTATCACTAATCCAGACCTGTAGTGCATGAGTCCGGTATCAAATCACCATCAGTGAAACAGTGACTAACCACAGCAGGTTCTAACCATTGCAGTGTTTATTGCAGCGTAGGAAATAAATAATAGCTTCTTAATGAGTATAAACGACACACACTCACCTGCTTTGTGACTCCAACATATTGAAGACTTGTTTGTATGAGATACCTCAAATTAAATACTGCACTGTGTCCATTTTGACAGGTGGCCATTTCTCTTTTGCATCTCTTGTATTCACTCTGGAGAAATGATCGTGGAGCTCTCACCATGTATATTTCACCCTGGATTACGTAGGTGTTTGATGTCTGTGCTAATACCTTTGTAAATCTGTAATGTGGTCAGCTGTTGTCAAGAACGGAAGTGAATCACCTGTACAGGATATTTGGGGCCACGTGTATCTTCGTCAATAAATTTTTTATATTTAAAACATCCCAGACAATGTAGAAAAGACTCGCATACTTTATTTAAGATGGTGGCTCATTTTAAATCTATAATTTATCACATTTATGTGTGAGTTTTTGTGTGTGTGCCCGCTGCACGTGTTCCTAGCTGAATGCATGCACGGTTACGAGTGACCAAACACTTGGTTGTGAGTCGTTCGTGCAGAGTTGTGTCCCCTCGCCGCTCCTCTCTCTCCACGCTCCTGTTGACTTTATTTTTCCAACACAGCCAGGAGGAAGCGAAGGGACGAGGGAGGAATAAAGAGTGGCACCTTTTACTCCTGGCTTACCCTGAGACAGCTTTTGTGTCTGTCACAATGGTGTGGGGTTATTGATGCAGACAAGGGTGTGAGGCTGTCACCAGGACCCCAGGGCTGCGCTGTGTTGTGGGCACAGGAAACCAACCAACCTTCTTCCTCCAAACAGAGCCCATGAATACAAACGGCTTTTGATTTCCTGGCTTTGAGGTGCAAACTGCATAGCTGGACTTGGCAAACGCATGCGTGTGTGTGTCTGTGTGTCTGTGTGTCTCTGTGTCTCTGTGTTGGAAAGCCTGAAGGCAACTGAGACCTTATTCGAGTAGGTGGCTGTTGTAGCTGTTATTTCCCTTTGTTGGTCAACGGTTGTTTCATTATCAAAAGAAAGCCCACACTGTGACATGCACACGGACCACAGGAATATTAATGTGTATGTATATCGGTTTATTTGTAGAATATATATCCTGTGTGCTCTGTGTGCACGTGATCACATCAAAGGAAGGTTAGATTCAGCCAGCGCCAAAACCCGAGCCAGCGTCAGTGCTTTTGAGCCTGAGTGTCAAATCTTGACTTGCAGAACGTGGGCTGCTTGCCAGTGTCTCCTCCCTCCCTTTCTTAGCCACCTTTCACCTCTTTTCTCTCACATCCTCCTCTCTTTATTCTCAAATTCAAAATAGCCCTTTCTGAGCACCTTCAGGGGAATACTATTTGAATAAGAGACAGGAAGAGACAGAAGGAAGAGTCGAGAGCACAGAGTAATGGCAGCTTAGGAGAACAAAGTTTGTGTGTGTGTGTGTTTGTGTTTTTTCCCGAGGACACTGTTGGTGGCAGGGGGCCCCAGTGGGTAATCACAGTGAGGACAGCTTAACTAAACCACCAAGCTTTGTTTTTGGAGATTTACAGTGGGAGTCGGCACGACCACATCCATCACAGGGGCACCGACTGCTTGAGCCAGAAACTACGGCTAACCGCACAAATACCAAACACGATCAAAATGTCAGCTTTTGGTCCTTGGTGAATAACCCGTGGCACAAACAACCATAGGACAGAGTGATCAGTGGTGAGGTTATACTGCAGCGTTCAGTGGGTCCATTAACACCATGTGATTTAGCTGCAAAGACCACATGGGCCGTTAAAAACTCCCATGAAAGTTCCCATGCT
The DNA here is from genome assembly GCF_006386435.1 of Epinephelus moara. NCBI lineage: Eukaryota > Metazoa > Chordata > Actinopteri > Perciformes > Serranidae > Epinephelus > Epinephelus moara. Next base: position 24,124,033 of record NC_065507.1, read on the forward strand.
GTTGCTTTATTGTAGTGAATCATGCATTAACCAGAAACATTATGAGGCTTTATTCTCTGATTTTACATGTAACATTACACATGTGCATGATTTGGTTTTGCATTACACAGTACTAAGTGGAAAACAGCATGCGCTAGAGGCTTTGCAGAGCCTTGAGAGCCATGCATGAGGTGGGAGTTCAGTGTTTGTACACAACTTGATGCAATTTTTCAGAGGAAGTCACACAGTCATGTACATGCTTTCCAGCTGTAGTGGTTAAGTAAGCAAGTTAGCAAAATATTTTTGTTCAATGACTCTTGGTTCCAACGCTGTGCTACTGCTGCGTTACTTGCTCCAAATCAACCTACCATCCAACACCAGAGCTCTCATTGAATGCTATTGACACTTATATGGTAATCTCAGACATATTTTTGGACATTATTGTGAACTTTTAAAAAAAAAAAAAAGCAAACATTTAAACCAGCTGTACATGCAAGAAAAGATCTGAGAACAAACACTGCTGGTCAGGTAAGGATAGCTCGCACGTTACTGACAGCCTGGTGACGCATGCACAGATGCAAACAAGTAATGCCTGTCTGTATGTGTGTGTGTGTGTGTGTGTGTGTGTGTGTGTGTGTGTGTGTGTGAATGTGTGTGTGTGCTTGGAGCTGTTCATCAGAACTCACAGATAAGACACTGCCTGGCAAGTTATCTGCTTGCCAGACCAGCACAATTAAATGCAGGTGCAGCTGGGGAGAGAGTGCATGCAGCTGAACACAAACATTAACAGTCAAGCAGAGTAATAACACAATTTCACAGGTTTGATGAAAGAAGTCAGCGGAGATTAAACTGTCCCATTATCGCTGCTGAAGCTGGTCGTCAATGCGTGAAGGCGGGATGACACGTAGTCTTTTAATAGACCGCACAGATGAATATGTACTTAAATGTTACATTGTTTGTTTACTCTGAATTTGCAACCAGCGGTGGAAAGCAACTAAATACATTAAGCCAAGCACCTTATTGAAGTGCACTTCTGAGGTAGCCTTCTTTTACTTTACCAGAGTATTTTAATTGTATGCAACATTTCAGATATATTATACCTTTTACTATTATTTTTGCAGAATATACTTTTAAAACATATGAGAATATGGAATGGGTTTCGTATATATATATATATTTATATATATAGATATATATATATATTATACTATACTACAACTTTCCTCTTACACTTAAGACTAGATCCTAGCTCTTGGCAAGAACCTATTGACAAAACATATTAGACCTTAAGAGAGCTCCTAAGGTGAAAACCCGGAATCCAGGAAGATGACTTATAAAGGTAATCAAGGGCAAATGCTTCTTACATAGTAATGCATTAGTAATAATAATTCAATTGTATGATATGTAATGATGTACCACCAAAAGAAGCAACTTTGTCTGCATCGTAGGTACTTTTATACTTTTGTACTCATAAGTATTTGCTGATAAAACTGACAAGTAAAATTTGAATGCACTATTTGTAACTGAGTATTTACTTAAACAAGGGATCTCAGGTTACAAAGCTTTTGAGTACACAGAGCTACTCTGATGACAAAATTAGATAAACATTCAGAGAGTTTTCTAAAAATTTGATTCACAAAGCATAGTAGACCTGAGGAGAGCTCCTAAGGTGAAAAACTAGAATTGGAAGGAGGACATCCCATGGTCCACACTGGTCAAAGGCAGGCTGTTAGCAAGTGTCTTAGTTTTCGCAATCTGTCCCTCATCGTTGGCCCTAGTCAGCCCTTGTTGGCTGTTTTTAGGCTGATTCAGCATGTTGAATTGGCACAGGAACCGGCGGACCCCATCGGAGAGAGAGAAATCACATGGATTGGCAGTTCAGCTCAGTGTATGAGAAGAGGAAGTGAGGAAAGCAAACAAATGACTAAAGGAAAGAGGGTGTAAGTTCGAAACCAACTTGCTCTATAAGACTTTTTTTTTGGCCGCTGGCCTGTTTGCTAGCACCTGGTAAATACCCTTTGTTCTAACAACATCAGGTTGTGTTGTTAATGTGCTAACTCTTGAATCCTTCTTGTTGTGCATCTGGTTTCACTTTTTGAATGATGAATACAGACGGTCACTGTCTCCTGGTATGGAGAGTGATTTCCTCTTATGTAGGTGCAGAATGTACATGCTAGTTGGCTGTTGGCTGTGGTCTTCTCAGTGTGTTTATGTGCATCTTCTTGGCCGACGCAACAGTCAAACTTCATCACCACTGGTTCTTTGATGTTCATTTGGTGTGTCTGGGCCTTAAGAGTTTCTTAAGAAAGAGATAAAAATGGTGTAGGTAGGAGAAACATTTTCCAAACGCTGAATGACAGTAAGTTAATAAAATACTACAGATATTTATTTATTAAGCACTTTGCTTCACAATAAAAGCATTAAACATAAAATATTCAACGGGTAGCACTGTAACAAGCACAAAATAGAGTTAATAAAACTAATATAACATTAGCATAAAAGTACAACACATGTCTAATAAAGATCATCCATTCCATTGTGTTATAAGTCAAAAGCCAAAACAATACTGCCAGGATAAAATATATATATAGCCATGCAGCATGAACGATAGCCCATCAAAGACACAGATGACCCCAAGGCATGGCTGCTCTTCACAGTAAAAGCCATTTGAAATGATTGTCTTCAGGGCAGTATGTTCTCCGTCACCTGGTGCTGGCCTACTTTGCTCTTGTGAAATGACTTCATGTTCATCATGTTGTCAGAAATACTGTACATGCCCCGTCGTTAAAGCTAAACGTAGACTTTGATCTCAAACTTGTATGGACATGTAAGGACAAAATGAAAAGTCTCTGCGACCTTACAGCTGGTGTAAGCATAATAATTAATGAGAACTGTCGTCAATATAAACTCTATGGCGTGCTGTAAAGTCATGCTTATGGCTTGAGCCACTGCCAGTAACAATAATATTAGACTGGCATTGTATATAAGAAGTGCAGGGATTAGATGGGGCTTGAAGAGGAAGTTGGAGAGGGTGTATGAGCGAGAGAGAGCACTGGCTGTCATATTTCTGCTGTCATAAGGTTTATGATCAATATCTGTGCAGCCACTCCCGTCTGGCTTCTTGTTGATTTTCTGCCGCTTCTTGGCATCGCCATTGATCATCTTGAACAATCGGCTCACCGGCTGACATCCACTAACCTATGTCTTTGATTTCATACAATGGGGTTACAATGATGCGATCGAGCAGTTTGACCCGCAACGAGAGGAAGACGTCTAAGGTTTGGACTACCGGACCAAAATTCGAAATCATTTTATCATAATCCTCTAACTCTCATGTAATATACTTTATACTTTTAGTAAAGGTAAAGCTCTTCGCCCTTTTACAGCTATCAGAAGAGGCAGTTTTGCAAACAGACCGACATGGCTGGGTGACTCAGGCAGAGTGAAGACGAGCTGACTCGTGTGATAAGAGTTATGAGATAGGAAGTGGAGCTCTGAAATGAACTGAGGTTAAATAAAAGGATGCCCGCTGCTTGAGAGGATAGAGAACGGACAAGATAAGGCAAGGTGTGAGAACAAGAAGCTGAGAACTACGGCGATACCAGATGTGCCGTGGGCATATAAAAAGCTGCGGGAGAAAGAGAAAAGAAGTATTAAGGAAGAAAAGAGTAGAGCTAAAAATAAAAGGGCACATGCTGTTCTGTGCAGTATATGTATAAGATACTGTACAGAGGTAAGTGAAGGATGAGAGAGGAAGACAAATGGATCAAGGTCACAGTGTAAAATAGAGAATATTTGTTGAGAAGTAAAGGTACAAACAAACCCTTACTTAATGTAGGTTGCAGGTCAGGCCGATCACATCTATAACTTTATATCATCTGCATGTGTTTTAATATCTGAAGCTCCTTTCTCCAGATCTGAAAAGTAGAATATGTTTATTTGTATGTCTGAATCCACACTGAAATCAAAGTGAGACCAAGGGTCATCCATCATGACGCCAGAAAGGAAATAGTTGAAATAGTTTCTGGGAATACTTCTCGTACTTTCTGAAACAAAATACACCCATAATTAAGTTAGATTAGAATGGATTAAAGGCGTCACTGGAAGGCCTTGCTGTGAAGACAACTGTGACAAAAAAAAGACGTTTTTCAGAAGTATGAGACAGTATCCTTCCTTTTGAGCTCCTCGCTCCCTGCAGCTTGTCTGCAAGTTGTGAAACTACTGTAAAGGGTGATGAGCTATGCACTCCACTGAGAGTCCAATGCTTTTATTAGCTGGCAACCCGTCAGTCTGCTCGCTGCCCTGCTGCAGGCTGGATGATAAATCTCTTAAGACCAAAGTTTATGTACCGGCACATTACATCCACCGCTCCGTATTCACAGTGTGTCAGCGTGTGTGTTACAAAGAGTGGGAAAAAGCTTGTGTGTGTGAAAGCAGGAGGGAACAAAATCTTTGCAACAAGCGGTGTGTAGGCATATCTATATATACAGCAGGTGAATAATGGAACAAACATCACCATATATGCCATCAGAGGAAGGAGAAGGGTCGTCTCTCGCCTTCACAGGTTCACCGCTCCTCACTGCTTTTGGTTCGCTGTCATGCAGGTCTGTGTGTGGTGGGAACGACATGAGTCTCTGTTTCTGTAAGGGGGTTTGCAGATGAACTTGTACACACCCTATGATTCAACCGGGCAACCGACCATGAACATTCATTTTTGTTAAAGGTATACCATACAGAATTTTCCTAGTGCAGTCTCTAGGGCTGCCCCTGACTAAGAAGTTTCCTAGTCAACCAGTTTTTTGGGGCAGGGCAACACAATGGTTTGAGTTGAAGGTGTGAGAAAGAATAGTATCAGTAACATTGTTAACACTGTGCTACATTACAGAGAAATACAAAACCGTACTAATGAACCTTCATTAATATAGGCCTATATTTTATCTACAAGTGCACGTCACACACTGAGCGAGCCGCCTGTTAATGACGCTGTGGGCTAATGGGCATGTAGCTACTTCCATGTTTCAGATGATACGTCATGTTTGTAGTCGACCAATGAAGATGAGTTTACATATCACCTTGGGTTCATCCTTCACCTTCTCAAAATGATCCCACACTTTGGATTTCCTGCCCGATATGTTATTCACTAGCCTGTGGAATAAGGTACCAGGTACCAGCCCTGGAAACTAGAGGCCGTACATATGCTGCGTCTTTAACTGCCTGGAGAACGTGATGTAGGGCGCTAGGTGCTACTCTTGTGCCTTTCATGTGCCAGCTTTCAAGAGCGCGGCAGCAGGTTGTCTGAGACTGTGAAGCAACCTTAACAAGCATCTGAGAGCAGAGCTGATCCTCTTCCAGGCGCTGTTTATAAGTGTGTAGACCTATCGTCTGTGGGACAGATGTAAAGCTCTGGGTAGCCCTGCACTAACATGATCAACTTTTCCGTATTTATCAGACTAATATTTACGGAAGAAGGGAAAGATATCTGGTTGGTTTGTAACATGTCTCCTGTCTGACTGCTGAACGTGGCCTCTTCCTGTGTCTGTCCTTTCAAATGAAATTCCCACATGGTCCGGTCATATACGTTTTGATTTTGACTAACATTTGGGCGACTATTAGGGGGCAGCCCGAATAGACTAACACAAAAGTAATCAGAGTAATCAGAGACCCTACCGTCCGTCTGTATTTTCCTATTATGGTCTTATATTGATGTGGTTGGGACGTTTACGGGCATGTAGCCCCCAGCCAATAAGAGTGCTGGTTGTAATTATATAAGAAGCTAGCGACCGGGTAGTAACATGCCAGGTAGCATGCATCCAAGAGGAAGCTACAAAAATTGTGGACACAGCACAAAAAACAGGGGTGGAGGGTGAAGAGTGACGCAACTGTAATGTTCCTACAGTATAGCTTGCAGTGTACATATAAGCAGTGCAGGGATGAGGGGCCAAGTTTGAATGTTTTTTATACAAACAGTAAGCGATAAGCCCCTGCACAGCATGCCTTTAAGATCTATCTAGAAGGGTGTTAATGAAACCACTCTATAAGCTTGTTCTCCAGACTTTATGGGTCTATTATTATCTTAGAATGGTCGCTCTTAAGAAAACCAATAAAAGCTTGGGAATCAATTGCATGCCATATTTACTGGCCATTATACAGCCCTGCAGGGCACTCATCAAACTGGATGACTCTTGTGAAATGGTCTCCAAAAGAATCAGTGTTTAGACAAAGTCAAGCCTTTTAGAACTTTGCCGCAAATATTTCAATTATTTGTCTATTTAAATATTCATAAATAATCAACCTCAAACCAGTAAGAAGGGCTCGGAACAGAAATGAAATGTGGAAATCTCAAAATAACCAAAACATTTCTAATTTGGGAAAAAAATGTGTGTTCATTTAGGATTCATCCATCCATTCATCCATTTTCATCCACTTATCTGGGGCCGGGTTGCTGGGGCAGCAGGCCGAGCAGAGCGCCCCAGACATCCCACTCCCCAGCGACGCTTTCCTGCTCCTCCTGGAGGACCCGAGGTGTTCCCAGGCCAGATGAGATATGTAATCCCTCCAGTGTGTCCTGGGTCTGCCCCAGGGCCTCCGACCAGTGGGACGTGCCCAAAACACCTCCAGTGGGAGGCGCCCAGGAGGCTTCCTGATCAGATGCCCGAACCACCTCAACTAACCTCTTTCAGCGCAAAGAAGCAACAGCTCTACTCCGAGCTCCCTCCAGATGTCCGAGCTCTCCATGATATTTCTAAGGCTGATCCCAGCCATCCCACGGCATTAACTTATTTCGGCCGCTTGTATCCGCATAGGATTCAGTCACTCCTAATTCCTAATTCCTAATTAGAAGTTGATTCAGACGGTATATTTTCAGAGCCTTTCAGATAATTGCTTAAGCCAGGATTGAGTCATGAGTCCAAATTGCCACATGTCCAAATTATTTGCTCCATAACTACTGTGTTCTGAGTGGTAGCTATGGCCCTAAAGACAAAGGTGTAACGTGCACAAAAAGCGGAAAGGGAAATTAGGAGACTTAGGAACCTTTTTTTCTTTTTCTCTGCTGCTCCAAACTCATAAATTTGTTGCACTGCGTATATCTCATCGACCTGCCCTCTGACTGAGTGAAAACGGAGCAAAGAGCATCTGAGCTCATATCTAACTCATAAATATGCAATAAATTGTCGGTGTTTATTTTATTTTCTCACACAAGCAGCTGTGCAGCCACAAACAAGTCTAAACATTTTGAAATCCTCTCTCTGTCCATCTATGTGATAATCTGGCACAATAGCAACACGCTGGACAGTCGGTCAGAATCTGCAGCTGCAGGCTGTTGAACTTTTGATGACACCGGACAATACATAATTAGCCTGTGTTTCCTGTTGCTTCACGATCACGGTGGATTATAAAACACACGTGAAATGGTAACAGTTTTTGTTCATCAAAAACAATCAATCACTTCCTGTCCAGCTTGGTCTGTTTGTGTACGTAACTTCTGCACCACAGATCAGGATCTGATGCTTTGTTAGTTACTAACAGTCAGCTGTTAGTAACTTTAATGCAGACTCATTTTATACACTACAAAACTGATAAAAAAAAATGTTAGTTAAGGTCTTAAAAATGCCTCAAAATCTAATTAACAGCTGCAGCTTTGAAAACTCACATGAAAAAGCAGTGATAGCAAATCTCTTTTAAAGCTGACACGTGGTGCTAATTGGCATTTAAGTTTGCCTTTGTAATTGTGATTTAGCTTCTTCAAAGTTAACGACTTCAAAGTTCCTTTTCTGTGCCTCCGCTGCTAGATCACTTCACCCACCACCCCCCCCTCCATACTGTATGTGTGGAAGCTGCAGATCCCAGCACATGCACATCGACACAGTGCACACTGTAACATCATATTCTGACTTGTGAGTGTTAATGATCCACCACGGTAAAGCTGTTATCAGGAATCTAGCCTCCTGTTGGAGGTGTGTTTAGACAGCTCATTAGATAGATAGATACCTTGCATGCTTAGCAGGTGACTCTCGGATGTTTAGCTTTTTTATCGCAGCTGCATTGTTAGTTTGGGTGTGTTTAAAGTCCGAAAAGTGCCAACGGAAGGTCGAAGCATTTCCCATTGAATATAAATATAGAGATATAAATATTTTTGAGCTCACACACAAATGCATTCACACGATACACATGCACACACTCCTCCATTATCCATTAGCAGAAAGAGGTGATCAGCAGTGGAGTGCCTTCTACTCTCCAGAAAATAGCTGACAAAAGATTTTGCCCTCTAAAACTGCTGCACTAACACCTAAGCACATCTACGCTGTGAGAGTTAATCAGAGAGAGACAGCCGGACAAAATGAAATTTGTATTTTTCCACATCCAACACACTTTGCATTACCAATTTCAACTCTGACCTCTCCCTCTCTACCATAAATTCACCTCTCCTTCCCCGACATCCTCCAGTGATAAGTCGCTCTCTCTCCAGATGCCTCCACTTCCTATTTTGCCTTTCCTCTTTTCTCTTCCCCATACAGCCTCCTTGTTTAGATTCTATTATCCTGTCTTGCTTGGCTGCCTCACCCTATTAATCCTAGCAGTTCAGTGTGTGTGTGTGCGCGTGCTTGTCAGTGAGTGTGTGTTTATAGATGTCTGTGTAGGCTATAAGTGGTGCCAGTGTGAGTGTGTAGTGGCTACCGCATGGCTGCAAATGATTAATGGTCCGGGTTAGGTGAGGTGCATCATAGCAGCACGCACAGACACATGCACCGACACACGTGTATAAACACATATACACGCACGCACACACTTACCTCGCGCAGGTGTCCTGGTAATATCTTGTCAGGAAGGGTTTTTATCATCAGGACAAAAAGAGCAAGGTTGTGTCTCTCTCAATGGATTGTGTCAGAGAGAGAAGTGAAATGGGGATGTAGTTAAAACAAAGTGGAAGTGATGTGCTCGACAAGGAGCCACGGGTCATTAAAGAGGATTTTACTGTAATTGTGAAACTACTGTTGCTGACCGTAACAGCTTGAAATGAGGTGAACGAGTGAGACAGTTAACAAAAAGAAAACTGCATGAGACAACAGATTTGCTCTACACTCCTTGTACAGTTTTTGTGCACTCAACTTTTAATCCCTCTGTTTGGGATTCCCCTCGGGGCTAATACATGTGTGTGTGTGTGTGTGTGTATGTGTTTATGTGAGAGTCTGTAAGATGATCTATTTGTCCTGGATTCCCTGCTAAACTTAGCTGAGTGACTGTGGTCATGACTGAGTGGTCATCAGCGTGGTTCACTAAGCAGGTCTTGGCCGTTGCCGGGCACTGAGTACCTGTTGCTTCACTCTGCTGATCTCGCACAGCATGAACTTACCGATCGAATGAATATCGATCCATCTGGGGACAACAGTGGGTGGCTGCACCGTGAGTCACAGAGGCTGGACTCCAAGGCTGACAGTGGGTTAGAGGTCATGTCCTCACTAATGTGCACTGCTCAAAAAATGAATGGAACACTTAATGGTGACAGTCGCACCAAGTCAGTTAAACTTCAGGGATATTAATCTGTCCATTTAAGTAAGCACAAGTGATTGTGAATCAGTTTCAGCTGCTTTGGTGCAAATGAAAGTGACAACAGGTGCAAATGAAAGTGACAACAGGTGCAATGGAGAGGCAAAAGCAAGACAACCCCAAAAAAGGGAATGGTTTACATGTAGTGGCCACAGACAGTTGCTCTCTCCTCATCCTTCCTGACTGATTCTTCTCTAGCTTTGTGTTCTGCTAGTGTCCTTGTCACTACTGGCAGCATGAGGCGGTACCTGCAGCCTAATCAGGTTGCACAGGTAGTCCTGCTGTGTCTCCCAGCACAGTCTCAAGAGCATGGAGGAGACACCAGGAGACCAGCTGTTACACAAGGGGAGCCGGACAGGGCCGTAGAAGGGCATCAACCCAGCAGCAGGACCGGTATCTGCTCCTTTGTGTGAGGAGGAACAAGAGGAGCACTGCGAGAGCTCTACAAAATGACCTCCAGCAGGCTACTGGTGTGCATGTTTCTGACCAAACTGTCAGAAACAGATTCCATGAGGGTGGCATGAGGGCCTCACATCCTCTGGTGTGACCTGTGCTCACAGCCCAGCACCACATCCTCTGGTGTGACCTGTGCTCACAGCCCAGCACCGTGCAGCTCCACTGGCATTCACCAGAGAACACCAGAATTGGCAGGTCCGTCATTTGCGCCCCGTTCTCTTCAAAGACGAGAGCAGGTTCACACTGAGCACATGTGACAGGTGTGGAATGACTCTGGAGATGCCATGGTGAACGTTATGCTGCCTGTAACATCATCTAGCATGAGCAGTTTGGCAGTGAGTCAGTCTGGGAAGGCATATCCTTGGAAGGTCGCACAGACCTCCATGTCATAGCCAACAGTACCCCGACTGCTGTTAGGTACTGGCATGAAATCCTCAGAGCGATTGTCAGACCTTACACTGGTGTAGTGGGCCCTGGGTTCCTCCTGGTGTGTAGGCAGTTCCTGGATGATGAAGGCATTGATGCCATTGACTGGTCCTCTCATTCCCCTGTCCTAAATCCAATTGAGCACCTATGGGACAGTATGTATCGGTACATCTGATGCTGCCAAGTGCCACCACAGACTGTCCAGGAGCTCATTGATGCCCTGATCCAGGTCTGGGAGGAGATTTCCCACAACACCATCTGCCGACTCATCAGGAGCATGCCCAGACATTGACGGGAGTGCATACAGACACGCAGGGGCCATACACATACTGAGTCACATTATGAGTTGTTGTGATAAGATTCATATAAGTTTGATCAGCCTGTGATGTTTACCGCATGACCCACGTTTCACCCATCTCTGTCATCACTAATCTTATGTTTCCAGTACAGTCAGCCACACAGTACAGGTACTGCAGCTGACACATTTTACTTTCAGGTGCCATTTTTCACAGAAGACATTTTGACATGTCTCTGTAAAAAATAAAACAGGTGGAAATAATAAAACTAATGATTGCTGAATTCCATTTGGCTGCTTCAGGCCTGGTCCATGGCATGAGAAAATAATGCAGGCTCTAACCTTGCTGTCAGGACTTTTTACATGTTTACACGTAAACATGTACAGTAATTTTTCCACTGTACACTGCACTGGAACAGAGGTGTCATATTGTGCTACAGAGGTCAGTGGGAGTAAAGTGGGTTTACTCTCCTTGTGTCGTGCAAAATCGCAAATTTATACTGACATTTATACCTTTATTGTGTATTTTACTACATCAAAATCCACAAAAAAGTAATCAGAGGTAGAGTTGAAGATGACACAATCAGATTCTTAATGTATTAAGCCTTAAACCTGAGCAAATTGGCTTGATTTCTTTCGAACAAATGCGAAGAAGACAATGAGCAATGAAAGAAGAAATGACCCAAACATTTGCAAGAAATTAGTAAAAACAAGAAAATTAGTTTAAAAAAACAAGGAAATGACCTAGACAAAGAGCTTAAAATGTATAATAATTATCTTGAAAAATTAAAATATATAACAATGATAATAAAAATACAATTTCTTCCCTAGCTTTTTTAAAAAATAATTTTCCAAATCTAGTAATTTTTTTGCAATTTGTGGCACATTTCGTACAAAGTTGCTCATTGCCTTTTCTCCATGAAGGTTCAAAGGTTCAAATACTTGAACCAACAACATGGTGTTGCTCCATATTTCAAAGGGTTAAGACCACTTATTTTATATTTTAGTTAGATGGTAGCAGTCATGTGCTTTTTGCGTATAGTCTTCATGATGGAGTCTATGTAAATTCATTTTCCATTTCCAATTCGATTCCCATGGCAACTACATCCACTGATAAAGACTTTGTAATACAGTTAACAGCTCCTGAAAAGTTTAATTGGGCCTTGAGTTATGCTTATGTGTAACTAGTATTTTGTGGTTTGCTCACAAAGTTTGGAAAGATACATTTTCTTTGTTGCCAAGAGTTATTGCAAAAGATTGATTACCCTCTCTTGTCCATTCATTATGAAGCTGGAGCCGGTTATCTTAGCTTAGCATATCAACCTCATGGAGACGACACTGTGCCCCAGTCTGTCACACAATCCCCCGCCATAACACCGCACCATCATTTTTACACTTAGGTATTAGTACGGATTAAACAAATGAGATATATTGAGGTAATTAATGAGCTTTCGAGGTGCTGGCAGGTGGATTGTTTCTTATCTTTGTACAAAGGTTAGCTCTTCCCTCTGCCCCCAGTCTTTATGCTAAGCAAATTTAATTGTTTCCTCTCTGTATCTTCATTTTTAGGGCGCAGACATCAGATTGATCTTTTTATCTGGCTCTTGGCAAGAAAGCCAATAAGCAAGTCTCTGTGAATTCTGAGCTACTCCTCCAGCTAAAAGAGTGTTGAGTGGTGTTTTGTCATTACAGACTGAACAGCAAGGAAAACAGTCTAAACATGCTTGTGTTAACACACACAAATATTTTCTTATTAGTGTGAACATGTCCAAACTGTCATCAAAGCACTTCCTGTATAATTGCAGTAGCCAGCGTCATACGAGGTGAGAATTCAGTCATTTTATTTGTGTCTATTTGAGGTGTTCAGTGAAAAACCCCAGTGGACCTCACAGCCTTTCCAATTCCAATTCCTATTTAGCACAGACTGTGTATGAGCGTGTGGCGTGGGTTAGAGGATGAGTGCGCGCACACATACACGCACCTCCTATTTTAATGGATGAATTGCTCCCATTGTGTTAGCAGCAGCAGCAGTAATTACATTGCTGCTGGGATTCTGCCATTTCTCTTTGGCCACAACACTGAACCGTGGACATCACGGTCCCCAGAATGTCATCGGGGTATGACAGAAATACTCACATCTGCCTGGGGACTTTACAAAACTGCTGCAGTCTGCCAAGGAAACCTTCAAGCTCCGAACCATGAAAAGAATGCACTTGCTCACAGCGTTTCTCGTCATTATGAGCTACCCTCAATCAGCTTCAGTGAGGAACTGAGAATGTCCGGCTCTGCTCTGTGATGATGATGGTTACTGTGACTCTCAACCCCAAACTTTAACCCCCAGCAGTCAACTGTACTGAACTGGAGAGAACTGTATGTATTATTAATGATGGCCAAATTCCACATATGAAAGGCTGGCATTGTGGTCTGGATGAAAGACCCTGTGTCTCCTCTCTATCTCTGTCACCCAGTTTCTTTGTATTTGCGACTTCTTCTTTCTGTTTTCTGCTCTCTGTCTTGTCTTATATGATGTATTCTTTTGTCCTGTGTTTTTTTTTTAACTCATTTCATAATCAGTTTGGTTGAAAAGGTGTATGCCACAACGTCTATCAGTTGCTCTCCAGACTGTTCCAGCTTTGTTGGGGAATATAATGGCGTTTGACGCCAAACAACAGCCTTTTGTCTTCGGTCTTTCTGCAGTTTGAACAATACTGAATTCTCATCCTGCAAGATGTCAACACAAAATCCCCTCCTTGCCGTGGTTGTGCGTTATATACATGCCTCTGTCAGAACCGTGAAGCCATGTTACATATGTATGCATGCTCTGACACAAATATTAATACAATTACGTATTATTGTTTACTTGTTATGTACGCCACCATAATATTTCCATGGCTAATTCCGTATTTTCTGTGTGAAATGACACATACACTGTCCATTTCATAACACTCTCACCTCAGTGTGGAATCTCTTGCTCACCTGAGCTATGAGGAGCATCTGAACTCAAACAGGAAAGGCCAGTTCACTCACAAGGTTGGATGCAAGTCTGCTGCCCTCCACTGGACAATGTGCCTCACTGCAGAAAACACAGGCAGAACTGGTGATCCTGCTGTTCCCAACTAAGTTTGCTCAACTCAGTTTCTTGTTCTACATGGGTTTTTTTAGTGTCAGTTCATTAACATCAATGCTCACAGTTAATGACTGAATAAATGCAGAATTTACATCAAAAAGATGAACTATATGATTTTACCTAATAAAGATATATACACACATGCACCTATACATTCATACTCATACACACCATACTTACATACAACCATGCATACATTTTAAATGCCATAAAAACAACAATATACAACAGGAGAACCCTAAAAACTTGAGCTATCGTTCTGTTTTATATGGACTATGCTTTAACAAATGCATTTTGTGGGCCAAAAAAGAGAGTCATTCACAGACACAATAAAGAAATGCTCAGTGTGTTATCTTACATAGTGATGTCACATATGTCTGGAGTTAATTAAATCACAGAGAGGTCCAAAGGTATCAGAACTGATTGTCAGAAAATCCTTTAGCTTCTGAAGGTTGTGTTTGTTTTACAGCTGGAGCTTTTGAGCCCTCAAACAGAACAAATAATACGCTGTAGTGGACGAAATATTTCAAAATGAAGATTATGAGCAGTTTCTATGAAATTAGAAAAAGTCTCTAAGCATCAAGCTAATAAAACGATGTAAAACAAATATTATATTATAAATACGTTTTTGGCTGTTAAAAGCTTGTGGCACTGGGACGCGTAAAGGAATACTTTATGCACAGAATAACCATTTCTGTATCAATCATTCATGGCATTTGATTTGAGTGGGTCACGGATCGAAAATGGACCGCAGTGGAATGTGCGAATGTTCCTAGTTTGTAAGACACACACTTTATTTTGAAGTACAGCTAATTTCCCAATCACGATTGATTTTCATGAAAAACAAAACAAAATTTTGTTTTGCTCACATGCCTCCGTGGAAAACAGAACATACCTTATAACTTCAGTTAAAAGCATAGTCCTGATTCAATGCCCAGTCCCTTTTTGACAAATAAACGCCTGTCTCAATTAGAAGCTGGGTCTAGTTGCCAAGCAGTTCATTTTTTTCTTTGGCTACCATTCCTCAGTTACTCTGTAAGTTATTCATATTATTCATGTTATTCATATTAATCCGTAAGGGTCTTTAGATCAAAAGAATCAGAGGGGTTTTCATACTTAAATAAACAATTTAATTGTATTTCGTGGTCTTTGCTGAGCAACAGTTTTGTGTGAAAGGAATTAAAGGGCCTGTCCCAAATATAGGCCCGTTGATTTCAGTGATTTAAGCGAATATTAGCCCAGGCTATTAATTGAAGTTTTATAGTATTGATTTGTTGATTGATTGGGGACCACATTCAACAACAGTAAAACTATGTCAAAACATCTGTTTACAAGCTACCACACAACTCATAATCCAAGTCTCATATATCCAGTCGTATGCTCAGCACTTCCCAAACACATGACTTTTCACATAAAAACAACAACTTTCAGTTCAGTTTTAAAAGGTAAGGGGTTTTACAGGGAAATTCATGTGTTGAGAAGTACTGAGCACATGACTGGATAAATGACACTTGGATTGAACTGCACGAGTTGTGTAAGAGTTTGTAAACAGATATTTTGATATAGTCTTGCTGTTGTTAAAAGTGGTCCCCAATCAATCGGTAAATAATATGTTCACAGTTATACATAGAGGCATTTGAGAAAAGTTTTCCTCATAAATTCAACTAATAAATTCATGAATACTGCATGACTAATTGATATAAAATGGTCATTTGTGTCAATCTAGGGTCAAGGATGAACTTCACTTTCTTTAAAAATATCCCATCATGCAACAACGGGCACACTGGTGAGGACAGCATGCTGAGGAAGTGTGATCAACTTTTGTAAGAGGAACAGTTACCAAAAAAAATAGGAATCAATTTAGACATGACCCTTCATAGGAATTATTTTAGTTATTATGTGTAATGAGTAAGACTTTTAAACCCTAATGTGTGATACATAGCTGCCACGTTCAGGCCATAATTGTGGCTTTATGGCTGTGAAGTCTCATCATAAGTTGGCTTTGGAAAGCGTTCTATTTACACCGAGCTCTGATGCTATTGAAATGATGAATGAGCATTTCCCACCATCTGAATAATTCATAAATCAAAACACATTGCCACAGAGGATGAGTGGAAATATATGACAATAGAGTAATTAATTCAAGGTCAGGAGGCTATAAACAGTGCATCCAAACCAAGCAATAAAATGTTGCCTCGAGTCTTTTTCTTTTGAAATTACAGCCTGCAACTTGTTTGAAAGGCATCTGAGTCCCTGTGGGATGAAAACATTGGAGGGGACTTATCTCTGTCATTAATTAGCTCAGTGGTCTCAGACATTTTAATTAGTCTACTGTCACTCTCACAGGGCAAGAAGTGAGGATTAAAGATCCGCCGCTGTACTTCTTATTGTGTTGTTGTAGACGTTCACCTCGTATTAAATAGATCACACAGGGACAGTCCTCTGGCTATTTGAGGCTATTTCAATTAGAGCATGCTGGGGATGATATGAGATGAAAGTGGTATTAGGTCAGGAGCGAGGAGCCCGGGCTGCTTAGTGGAGCTTATAAGGAGCTAAAATCTGTGGATTAACATCATTTTGCTAAAATACCCTTAAAGCTGCAATAATCAATATTTTTATATCAGCAATGGATGAAATTACTGTTTGTGCTAGATGTATCTAATTAGTCATGTCTGCAGTTCTTGTCAGGTCTGTGTTTCTTTGAACTGTTTTGGATTTCTGTCCCACACCTTTAATGTTTGGTTCAGTCTCACTGCTCTAATCAGCATTGCTTCCTGTTGCAGCAGGCAGTTTTCAAAAGGAAAAGCTCCCAAAAAACTCAATGTGCACTACCTGCTCAGCACCAAATGACAGACAAAGATTTTCAGCCAGCTGGTGAACACAGTGGAGCAGCTAAAGAATGCAAGATTTTCCTCAGGAGTTGGAAGAGACTATAACTGAATTTAAAGGAGAGGGAATATTGGACTTACATTGGCCAGTTGACCAGGAGTTGACTCCATATGAATGCTAATGTTGCTCGCAATTGGCTTGATGTGCAAATAAGCAACTGTTTGCTAACAAGTTCCCCATATCAACTTAAAAGGTGATGATAGGGCAATGTTGTGTTTCCACTGCCTTGAATCAGCCTGAAGATAAGTAAATGTAGGTTAGGGTTTTAAAAAAATATTGGGAACATGTAAGAGATGGGAGTACAAAGTCTTCAGTCCTCGCTCCATGCTAAAATACAATCCAAAGTTCAGATGAAACTAGGATGTGCATCACTAGTCTGAACTGGCCAAATGAGGTGTTTATCTCACAAAGTTACAATCTAAAAGATACTTTTTAGTCTGAAAGTCCATATCTATGTTTAACCAGACACCTTGCTGAGCTGTAGTAGAGGGACAGGAACAAAGGGAGCGACCAATAACAAAATCAATGTAGGGGAGACTAGGGATGACCAGGATTATGACAGCAATTTCCATTCATCCATCCACATATCCAGGGCCAGGATATGGCCCACATATCCAGGGCCAGGTCTTGGGGGCAGCAGGCCAAGCAAAGCACCCCAGACGTTCTTCTCCCTAGTCACGCTTCCAAGCTCCTCCTGGGGGACCCCAAGGCGTTCCCAGGCCAGATAAAATATGTAAACCCTCCAGCATGTTCTGGGTCTGCCCCGGGGCCTCCTACCAGGGGGATGTGCCCAGAACACCTCCAATGGGAGGCACCCAGGAGGCATCCTGATCAGATGCCCGAACCACCTTAACTGAACCAACTCTATTCCGAGCTTCCTCCAGATGTCGGAGCTCCTCACCTTATCTCTAAGGCTGAGCCCAGCCACCCCACGGAGAGAACTAATTTCGGCCAGTATTGTCCACAACCTCATTGTTTTGGTCCCTACCCAGAGCTCATGACCATAGGTGAGGGCTGGGGCATAGATGGACCAGTAAACCAAAAGCTTCGCCTCCCAGCTCAGCTCCCTCTTCACCACAACAGACCAGCGCAGCGCCTGCATCACTGCAGACGCCACACCGAACTGCTGATCCATCTCACACTCCATTCTACCCTCACTCGTGAACAAGACCCCAAGATACTTGAACTCCCTCACTTGAGGCAGTAACTCTCTCCCAACCCGGACGGGGCAATCCATCGGTTTGACAAAAACTTAAGATACTGAAATCTTTTAAATTCAACACTTAAATTACTTTTTTTTTTTTTTTTTATCAAATCAAATTTTTAATAACACCAAACCACCTCAAAAAGAAAACTAGAGCACTTGGAGAGCACAGACCTCCGCCAAGCAGCTCGGATTTCCCGCCATTTTATTATTTTATCCACTTCGCTTCAACCGATCACCACCAAAATTTTATCATCTGTTCCTTGTCCCATTATCATCCTTTCCTGAAAATGTCATCAAAATCCATCTAGAACTTTTCGAGTTATTTTGCAGACAAACAGACCAACGCCGGCGAAAAGATAACCTCCTTGGCGGAGGTAAAAACAGCCACCCGAACAACACCAGACAGTAAAATAAATAAAATAGGTAAGGACTGACTTATTCTAATAGATACAACAGAAACAAATAAAACATAATGATAAAACAATACTTGTCAGAGTCCAACCATACCACTGCTAAATGTCCACTCATAGTCCATAAGTGTCAAAATAGTGTCCATATAAATAGTTCCTACACTTAAATAACTTTTTAACATAATTGGTGTGTGTTTGTGCCTGTCTGTACTCCAGTCACGTGTGTTTACGTGTGTGTGTGTGTGTGTGTGTGTGTATGTTTGTGTGTGTCAATTTAGTAGCCTATATTACAATTTTGCTTGGGGCAGGTTTTTACATGTTATTTTACATGTTGTTACAACAAAGCCAGACTCAGCCATAAACTAGCTTACCTCACAGCTAACAGCTAAAACATTATCACTAACAACTTGCATGAAAAATTGCTTCACACATAATAAATGTGATTTAAGTTTATGAATTGAATTATAAAGCAGGCAATGCTATTACGCAAAATAAATTAAGTTTAAAAAATATATACTTTCTTTTCCTTGGCTGTGTCTGCCATAGGGTGCTAATTGCTAACATCAGGAAACAGGACTAAACTATGCATGTGCAGAGTGAATCAGGTGATTTGTAGCTTGTTCCTGGTTGGAGAAATTGAAAGTGTTACAACTATCCCTGCTCTAGTGCTATTTAAACACTAGACTTGAAAAATAAATCTGAATCTGTCCTTTAAAAGTCTTGCACTTCTCTATGTGTTTAGAAAATACAGCTGAAACAGCTTTGAAACTGTTTATATGAACATCAAAGTTTTTTTTTTTCTTTCAACATCTAATATCTCCCAGCAAGTGTTGACTTTTTGTTCATGTGACTACATTTGTGCACACAAGCAGACTAGTTACAGTTGAGCCAGGAGCTCTAACCGCTGTGACGACTGTGTGAAAGGCCACAGCTCTTTGTTAGTTTGTTGTGAGGAATTCACCTGGGGGGTTTTAGCATACTATTAACTGTTAAAGTGACCACGTCTATCTAATTATCAGTGTTGTGTGAAAATAAACTCTGACGGCATGGCCTGGTTTTACATTCAGAGTCATCACTCTCACAGATGTCACAATCCACATCACAAGGCTCTAGGTCACATTATTACCCTCACCCCCCATGGGGCAGAGCACTGATTGTCTTCATATAGGCTTTGACTTGTTGTTTGGTAATGAATGTCCTCGTCTGATTTGCATATGCTTTTCCTGTAGGTGTATGGAAACTGTGTGTGTTTGAACATTATGACATATTCTTTGAGCTTCAATAATCACAGTGATGCATACTGACTCACAGATTTACTTCCCCATTCATGGCTCTAACCACGGTGAAGGGAGTGTGTGTGTATGTTGTATCGCTGTTGGTGATTTGTGGATGAATTAAAATTCTATTGATCCAGCAGAGTTTTCCCAGCCTTCCCTCGAGGTGATGAGGTCACGACTGTGGTTTAATCATCACTGCGCTGCACTGACGGGCATTGATTGGAAACAGTGGTTATTCCACGATTTACAAGAGGATGTAATGATGATCTTACACGCGCCCTCGTGCATACACAAACAGAGAAATGTAAATTGATTTTATTACAAACTTGTCACATTTTCAACTTGGATTAAACACTACAATTCATAGTTTGAGAAACAACCAAGAGAACATAAAAACTTTTCTTCCTGGTTGGTCTTAATGCAGTTCAGATATTTATCTGACTAACTACAGAAAAAAAGGCCCAATTGCACAAGTCAGTGAACAAGGAAATGAAGATTCCGCTGTTAGACAATGGCTTGCATCAAGAAAACAAAATAAGCAGAGGAGTGTAGGGACATGCAAGACAGAAAGCTGTGCCATATGTAGGGTAAAGGACTGGTGATGTGAGTCACTTCCTCTTCACTGCTTCCCTTATGTCATTTAGGTTTGCTGATATTTTTGAACAACATGTTCAACATCTTCCACATCTTAAAGGAACAGCATCTATGATTTAGAGGGATTTAGTGGAATCTAGAGGCGAGGATTGCAGATTGCAGCTGAAACTTCTCCTGGTAAGAATTCTGTCAGTGTTCATGTTCATGAGGGTTTTACCGGGAATTATCCACAGAGGTCTCTTCCTCACAATAAACAAACAGAATAATGTACTTTCACTTTTAAAAAATCTGTGTTTTTCTGACGCACTTGTCGCTGAGGGGCTGCTAACTATGGTGGCCCTATCTAGAGCCATCACTTGCTTTGTCCATTCTGGTGCTACTGTAAAAACATGGCGGTGCATTTTGACAATTCCAGGCCCCCAGGAACGCTACTCAGGCATGCAGCTATTTTTTTCCCAGTGGCCACTTGTGGCATTGCAGTGAAAAAATCCCCCACAGGCCAAAACACATTTTCCCCATAGGTCACCATTATAAAAGACACATCTGTAAAACTGTTGACAGGACACCTTGAATAGCAGATAAAGCTAATTATGACTCGTTCTATTACGAATTGTTTATCAATGGAGGTTTTATACTTGTAAAACTTTCCTGGAGCCGAGAAAAGTGATTTAAAAATCTGCGATGTCATCACGATGTGAAGTCTATGAGCTGAGCCAGACCTTGCGGGCAAGTGGTGGAAACCCCACTGCGCATATTCAATGGGCTGCATACTGTGGAAGTAAACCCAGAAGCTAGAAACTTTTTAGGCATACAGTATGTGCTAGGCAACATCTTGGCATCCAGTATCTAGCTACCCAGCTAGCAAAATCAGAATCAGAATCAGAATCAGAAATACTTTATTGATCCCCGAGGGGAAATTATTTATGTTACAGGTGCTCCTTGCAAGAGAGGAAAGATACGTGAAAATATAAGAAATTTAAACAATAGTATTAACAAATATATAGTTAAATAAACAGGAATTATTAACAAACATAAACGTAAATAAATATATATATATACATATATATATTGTAAACTGAACAAGATTATTTACACAAACAGAATATATACAGTCAGGGTGAATGGGGTTATTGCACAAGTTAAATTAAATTATTGCAGTGTGTGAAAAAGTCTCAGGGCCACTCAGAGGGAGGAGTTGTACAGTTTGATGGCCACAGGCAGGAATGATTTCCTGTGGCGCTCAGTGGTACATCTTGGTGGTATGAGTCTCCCACTGAAAGTACTCTTGTGCCTGACCAGCACATGGTGGAGTGGGTGTGAGACATTGTCCAAGATAGTTCGTAGCTTAGACAGCATCCTCCTCTCTGACACCACCATCAGAGAGTCACACTCCATTCCCACAACGTCACTGGCCTTGCGGATCAGTTTGTTGAGTCTGTTGGCGTCCGCCACCCTCAGCCTGCTGCCCCAGCACACAACAGCATAGAGGATAGCACTGGCCACCACAGACTCATAGAAAATCCTGAGCATAGTCCGGCAGATGTTGAAGGACCTCAGTCGCCTCAGAAAATAGAGACGGCTCTGGCCCTTCCTGTAGAGAGCGTTAGTGTTCTTAACCCAGTTCAGTTTATTGTCAATGTGTACCCCCAGGTACTTATAGTCCTCTACAATGTCCACACTGACCCCCTGGATGGAAACAGGGATCACCGGTGTCTTGGTCCTCCTCAGATCCAAATTTATCAAAATTTGGTTCCCAAACCATTCTGGGAACATTTCTAGGGGGTTCTAGGAACATTTATTGAGTGTTCCTGCATAACTCTCACTAGATGTTAAAATGGCAGGTTAATAAAACTAACATTATTGTTGTGTTCCCAGAACATTCTGAAAGGGTTGGTCAAAGCTCCAGAGAGGTTACTTGAAAATTCCTGCATATTCCTATGTGAAAGGGGTTACCTAAAAGGCTACTAGCAGAGAACCTTAGGAGAACAAAAATTACCTCCCAAAAATGTTACTTCATGTGGTTATTTTAATGTTCTGGAAATGTTATGTTGAACAAAACATTTGAACAACATTTTTAGAACATTGTGAGAGGGTATGTAGATAATGGCACATTCTAAGGTGACAAAACCCCAACAATTCTTTTTTGGGGTGATAATATACTGAAGAAGACAGACTTATTATAGGCCTATTATATTCAATTTCTGCCAATATATCCCCCTAAGTTCTACACACTGGACCTTGAACTCTTGTATTTTTCCTTAAACCTGATAATATTTTAGATGAGTTGTTCATCATTTGACACTTTTTTTTCTGTTATTCCTCTTGACTCATTTTCTTTCTTTGGAAATATTGAAACTCATGTGATAAGAGAGCTGGAGGGTAGACCCACACTGTGTTTGGGTGTTAAGCAATAAGCTGACTGCACAGATGCCTTTCCAGTAAGTTGTCTGAGAGTGAGTCAATCAGTAGTAAGCCCAAGGATCAGTGATGATGTCGAAACTAAGGTGTGGCAGGTCTGCGTGGGTACTGAGTGGAGCAGCCGCGCTGACTGTGCGATAACAGCCGCACTGCACCTTTAACTAAACACTGGCGAGCGTTGAGTGACGTGGGACGCAGACTGCGTGCTGAGTGTGGGCAGGAAGCGCAGGGAGCTCGCGGCGTCAAGGTAACAACAGTGAGCAAGAGCCAAACCGGAAGTCAAAGAACTCGCCTTCAAGACTGTGTGGTAAACAGGAGAATGTAATAATTAGTGACAAGAATACGCGAATAAGTAATCATTTTAGTTTGATATTTTTAGAGTTAGTTTATTCATAAAGTACTGGAACCGTAACTGGGTAAACTTTCCAGGACACATTCGGCTATTGCGGTTTTATTTTGAAGGCTAACACCGGAAGAGGTATGTTTCCGTCACGTGCGACTTGACTCTACTAAAGAGAGCAACGGGCATACGGTGGCTACTTGAACGAAAACGGGGGAAGCTTGCTCAAGAACCGGCTGGGCTGTCGTCGGGAACTCAACATGTCACAATACAAATGCTGAGCGTGGGTCCGAAACAACCGCCTTTACCCCCTGAACGACAATAGTTGACGGCCACGCCCCGTATCCACCGACCAGAGCCCGTACAAAACTGCTGGCGGAGGCGCATCGGTGAGCGGTTTGAAACCCAGCAGGGCGGCTAGCGGGCTCACAGCGGAGAGGAAGCAGGAGTGTCGGCTG
Source organism: Epinephelus moara (assembly GCF_006386435.1). Classification (NCBI taxonomy): domain Eukaryota; kingdom Metazoa; phylum Chordata; class Actinopteri; order Perciformes; family Serranidae; genus Epinephelus; species Epinephelus moara. Next base: position 24,147,455 of record NC_065507.1, read on the forward strand.
TTTGGGGGAACCATGAGAGAGTACAAAGTAGTGGTTCTCGGGTCCGGAGGGGTCGGTAAATCCGCATTAACCGTCCAGTTCGTGACGGGATCCTTCATAGAGAAATACGACCCCACGATAGAGGATTTCTACAGGAAGGAGATCGAGGTGGACTCCTCTCCGTCCGTCCTGGAGATCCTGGACACGGCGGGGACCGAGCAGTTCGCCTCCATGCGAGACCTGTACATCAAAAACGGGCAGGGTTTCATCCTGGTCTACAGCCTGGTGAACCAGCAGAGCTTCCAGGATATCAAACCAATGAGGGATCAGATCATACGGGTGAAAAGGTACGAGAGAGTGCCGATGATTCTGGTTGGAAACAAAGTGGACCTGGAGGGGGAGAGGGAGGTCTCGTCCGGTGAGGGGAAGGCACTGGCGGACGACTGGAACTGCCCGTTCATGGAAACTTCAGCCAAAAATAAAACCTCGGTGGACGAACTGTTTGCAGAGATTGTCCGACAGATGAACTATGCCTCAACACCAAATGGCGACGACCAGTGCTGTTCGTCTTGTGTCATTCTTTAAGAAAAAAAGGACAACCATAAAGTTTTATTCTTTGCTCGGTTTTAAGTTTGCAATGGTAAGTTGAAACACTGAAAATACACAGCTGACATCCACTGACATGAAGTGTTATTTTATGAAGTGTGACACTATATAACCAGTGCTTATTATAAACATGTTATTGAAATCCTTTCTCAGCACATGTCCATATTAAGTAACATTATAGAGTAGCCGGATGTGCCTTCATTTTAAAGATTAGCCTCTTAGTGTGTTTAGTTTATTGCCAGTTAAGCTGAGTGTTAGTTTTCACTGCTACAGTAGGACACTTGCAGTCTATTGTTTTGCTAAGCAGATTGGGGAAGTGTCTGACTCATTTGCAGAACTGGAGGGGCAAGCTGTGGCTGACTTAATTAGGTTTACGAAGTTAGTGTTTGAATCTCTACACCTACGGAGTTGCCTAATAAGTGTTTAAATGGTATTTTCCAGAATGAGGTTAACAGGAGTCGGGAGATTCCAGTGTTCTTGTATGGCCTACATTCAAGGCTCAGCAAGTTTTGATGAGCCGAGCCCAAAATTAGCCCTTTAAAAGCACTTAATTTTTTTCCTCAGTCTTTGTTCGAGGTTGCTGTAGTTCATTCATGACTCTTCTTGTGTCTTGTTTGTGGCAGTGTGTTGCAGCAAGTGTGTACTGTTGAGCTCTTCTTCGTGTCTCACCCTGGCCTTGGAGGAAAATACAGGGGAGGAATGCTGCAGGGGGACGAGAGGAGGAGGAGGAGGAGGAGGGGAGCAACTGAGACTCAGAGGGAGGGGTCCACTCTTCAGGAATTCTGCTGGGTTGGAGTATCTGTGCTGCACGATCAGTGTCCACCATTGATGTCAACACAGTGTCAGATCCAGAGTTTCAGCAACACCCCCCTCACCAGTTCCAACTGTACTCACAACTGGAACTAAAACCCCAATGGAAAAGATACGGAGGGCAACACTTAGAGACACTCATAAATGGATATTTCTGTATAAGAAGACAGAGAGATAGAGTATATTTTGTTAAATAAACTGCACAGTCTGGGGCGGGTAAAGATTTGGGTGATATCTCTGCCTAACCCAGTTTTGGGGCAACGCTCCAAAACACTCCAAATCCTATTTTTTGTTCCCAAAGTCAAAAGAAATTGACACCACTTATCTGCTGGGGGAGCAAACGTGACGAGTGCCACTTTTTTTTCTTCGTCTCCTCTTCAGTGTGCGTGAGGACCTTAACTGAAGTGACATGGGGACGGTGACCTGATCGCCCTTGTGTCGAGTGCCTTTCCAAAACAAATCAGCTGTTCAGATTTAGTGCCAACCTACATGTATCACCAAAAGAACCCTTCAACGCGGCGATCCACAATTCAGTGAACTGTTCTTCTGGATAATCTTGTAGGGGTGGAGGCTGAAAAGAAACTACAATAGGCTTTTTGTTAATGGAATGGCAGTTTTCTGTATGTTTTACGTTGGCCTTTTTGAAGTCTAAGGTGTTCATTTTGCAATGTCTGCTTAGTCTGGCCAAACCTATATCTTGAAATGCACAGGTACTGGAATCTCCCTAGACATGATAACAACAACAACAAACGCTTACCTTCCAGACCACTTAAATCGAAAAATTCTGTTTATGTTTATTTTGTTGTTTTTAACAGGAAATGTGATGATGTACCGTTGACAAATCTAACCTGATTGTAAGTTTAATTTCAGATCAGCCCTTTAACAATGGGCTGTCTGTTTTAAAAAAAAAAAGACTTTTAATACAAATTGCATTTTTAAAAAAAGAATCCAGGCTGGGTTTTCTCTTTGTTGACATCTACTTGTTTCATCATGTTACCACATTGGCTAATTGCCAGTTTGCTGATCCTAAACAAAGTTGTCATGAGCAGTTTGGACGACACAAATAACTGGATTACTACAAATACCCACAGCAATACAGTAGTTCAAATAGTAAATGTTCAGTTGTGTGCATAATTTACAGTAACATGACTCCCCCCCCCCAAACCCAATGAGCTGTTTGATGGTTGAGGCTAGCCCACAAGCTAACAGGAAGTAGGAGCACAATAGGAAAATGCAGTGTGGTTGTTGAGTTTCATGTTGAAAAATTCACTGGGCACCTTAATGCCAGCTCTGTTGTATGCAGTATTAGTTAACATGAAAGCAGTTTCGCCCCAGAAATCTATTTTTATTTCTCCACCGCTGCCTAGCTATGCTCTTTTTTCTCAATTGCAGAACTTTCCGTGTGGTTAACACTGAGGCCACTGTGATGCATGTACAAAATCAAAACCAGAAAGAAACCAAACCAAGGTGTGTTCATGATATGACTCGTCTGAAAAAGAGATGAGTAACTCATCTCTGTTGTGTTGTGCGGCGTTTACATGACACTGGTAATCTAAGCACGGTTATTGTCAAGGCTGTGAGAGCGCACGCAGCGTCCCCGAACAGCAGGAATTCGTGTGAAGATAATCGTGAAGTACCTGAGGAGATTTGTCAGTCCTGCCTCTTTGATGAACCTTAGCCGTATTCACCGGCAAAATGGGATCAAGATGAAAACACCTCCATCTATTCATCATTCTCACACGCATTAATAGACGCAGCCAGGCTATGCAGCTCCAGAGAAATGTCTCTTTTAACTGTGTGGGTGTTGTAGTGTTTCAGCCCAGGGCTTTAGCCTGGGTGCATTGTGTGTGTGGGTGTAGTGGTGTGATGTGGAGAGGCCGGTATGACTGAGCAGGGCCCTGCTCCGCTTATGTTTACCTACAGGGATTACCTAGCCCCGGCTGGCTGGTCGACCGCAGTATGGCTTGGGGGGTAGTGGTGGTGGGGTGGGGATTAGACAAACACAAGACAAGCTTCACATATAGACTCGGTCTTTCTGTGCTGGTCTTCTCGCTCTACTCGGTTATGTGTTTTGTTATGGTATGTGCTGTATGCGTCTTATGAGTGCGCGCATATGTGTCCGCCTGCCACTGTGCTGTATCTCCTGCACAAGCTAAGGCCACTATGTGTAGGCCTGTGTATCCCTGCCTGTTAGCCAGTGTAAGCAATGATATCATATGTATTCTTTGGCTTTGCCTGCACCATGTGATTGTGGGGCATGGGGAGGTCAGGATACAGGGTTGTGTGAGGGGGCAATTTAGCATGAATATTGCATCCAACAGGTGCAGTTAAACAGTGGTGTACGTTAGAGCTGGGTGATAGGGTTGAAATGGATATTGTGATATTTACAAGACTTTTTATGACATTTATTTATATCACAATACAGTAAATGAGTGTCAGATCCAGTGTAAAGATAATTAAACTTATTGCCCAGCTTGCTGTGTACATATATTTTCAGTATTTGCAGAATTTCTGTGAGTAAGAAGAAAACCATGTGCATGCACGCACACTCTGTGTATGTAAAGGAAGGCTCTAGCTTTAATGCAGAGATGCTGTGTGTTTGTATGCTTGTCGATAGCACGTCTCAGATCTTCCGTTCATCCACCACAAGTCATGGCTAGTTTACTACGGTGCTTACTATGTAAAGTCATGGCTGATGAGCATGTGTTCTTCAAGGCTTTGATACAGATTATGTGATTAGACGTGAGCAGAGCTGTTGTGTCAAGCTCTGCCTTTAAAATAATACAGTTAAACTGGCGGTGGACGAGAGGCAGAAGTTATTACAGCTCTGCCCCAGATACTGTAAATGTACACCCCCCCATCTTGGACTGCTGCGCAGCTTCTGTCTCTTGCTGTGGTATAAACATCTGATAGCAGAAGAATTTGCCCTTTGGAGAGAAAGGGGCCTGTCGAGTTCCTGTTTCTTTTTTATCTATCTCTTTCTAAGGAGTGAGAAGGTGAAAGTTTCACTTCCTGCCCCACCAATTTTTTGCGCAACTCAGCACTAATGTTGTTTTTGTGTGGTTGTGAGTTTAAATGATGTCAATTTCAGTATGTGGCAGCCACATTATTTACATACTTGCATTGCAGTGTTGTTAATTTTTATTAATTCTAATCAGGCTATTTTTAAATCGATTGGTTTCGGTTGCAGCAAACAGGAAATCAGTTGTGCTCAGGTTTACAGATGGCTCGGCTTGTAAGTGGTTGCCGGTCATGGGAGATGGTCATGTGATGTGGTTGCCATGGTTAAGGGGGGTTGGGATGTGGTATGGCTGCTCAGGGTGGCCTCGTGACCTATGGGAGTTCAGTCACTGCTGGAATGGTGACTGTAAGAGAGGAGGGTGTCGGTCTGTTTGATCATCTTACTCTCAACTGCCATAAACGTATATTTCCTTGATTCATGACAAGGAGTGTGTTTTTACTTTTAAAGCTAATTTCTGCAGTGTAAAGAGAAGTGTAGATGCAGGTTTTACAGCCTTGGATAAATAATTCCCCTCCTTGGCTGCAGTAAACTACATATTGATTATTTTCAAATGATTAAGATATGGGTTAAGTGTTTGTCTTCTGCCACACTGATCTGTGCTGGGTTTCTTTTTGCTGTTGGTAGCAGTTGCTCTGACGGGAAGTGTTGCGACAGCCAGTGAGAGTGGGTGGTGTGTGTTTGCATTTTTTACATGGGACTTAATCACTATATAGGCTCCTAGCTGAATTACAGACTTCTCTTACTCTTCCAGCGTCATCATGCTATTTCTGAGGCTCTGTTGTGTTCAAGAGTGCGGTTTTTGCCCTTTTTTTTCTTGGCAGATGTGCCTGTTATGTACTCTATCTGTCTAAGGCAGTGTGCTCTCTGAAATCCATTTGACTCTATCATGCTTTCTTTCTCCACATTTTGTTTATTGTGACACATCACATCCCTCGACATGTAGGATTCAACAAAAAAGGCATGTGACAGTGGTTGTATTTGGTTAAAGAGGATCTATTATGCTAATTTTTAGGTGCATACTTGTGATTAAGGTTTCGTTTAGAAGGTGTTTACATGCTTTAATGGTAAAAGAAATACTTAATTTTACTCAAACTGTCTGTGCTGGAACACCTGTATTCACCCTCTGTCTTAGATGCCCTGTTTTTGCGCCTGTCTCTTTAAGCCATGTTTACACGAAAACAATCCGCTTAAAACGGAATTGTTTCTCATTTTCGTTTTGAAAAAAGTTCCGCGTTCAGATGACGTTTTGATAACAATCGCCGTGCACACAGATCTGCAAAAATGACCAAAAACGCTCTAGTATACGCCAGGCCAGTAGTTGGCGGTGTGACTTTGTAATGAAACAAAATGTGCCTGCGCACATGTGCTTCCTTCTACAGAGTGGTGATATATAAACAAACAAAATAGCAAGGTGAAGTTACTACAGTAAATCTACCTTGCGTTGATAAATTCAATAGGGTGAGCAACACAAACAGAGCTCAGGAGTCCCCCTTTGTTGTGACGGTCGACTTTCTTGTGCATGCCTAGCGACCGGAATCGTCATGCGCATGTGCGAAAAGTCTCAGTTTTCAGAGGAACTGCATATCGCAAGTTTACATGACAACGGAGATGGTGCTGTTTCCAAAAAATTGCACTCTGCACTGGAACCCGTTTTCAAAACGTTGCGTTTTCAGGCACCCAAAACACCGCTGTCGTGTAAACCATCAGCTGGTTGAAATCGTTGTTGTATAAACAGACCTAAGACCCCTCCTGAAAAGGCCCAGTCTGCTCTGATTGGTCAGCGTTTCTGGGTCTTGGGTATGTCAGCGTCTCTGCGCAGTCATCATAGCCAGGGAATGGAATATGATCTGTAATTTGGGAGAAATTGACATCAGCAACCAAAATGACATTTCCCTGACGTTAGCATGTAGCTACATGTACGTTAACAGTGTACAAGCAGCCGGGGGGTTGAATGTAACAGACTATCACCGCACTTTCCACCAATAAAAGCCACTGATCACAAGGGGACATGTTCCAGCAGGAATATGATCTGGGAGAATATAACAACATGAGCAGCCAAGTTAACGTGTTTCCCTGAAGTAAGCATGTAGCACCATTTAGCAGTGTAGGTTATATAATGTAAACACTTGCGGAATTGTGCCTGAAGCAAATAACCATGTGAAGAAATCCGGCACACCAGGATGTCATACTATAGCCAGAGTAGAAAAAACGTTGGAAATGGAGTATTCAGAACGAGGTTTTTGGTCATAGGAATTATTCCTACATATTGTTTACCTAATCATTTAAAACTTGGACAGCACTTCATATGAACATCCGTCATTGTAACACTATATATAAGACACAAAACACAGAGAGGCATAGTCGGTCCCCTTTAATGTGTGGCAGCATTGTTGATTTTATAGTTTGTGTCTCAGTCACCTCTTTTCGTGTTGGGCATTACCATAACAACACAGGAATAACCATTCGCTCCTTGTTTGTCTTCCCGTAGAGGGCTGAATAACCTTTGTTTTCTCTCTTTCACTTACACATGAACACACACACACACACACACAAACACAGTGCAGTTAACCCACGTTTAAACCCACTGCAGTTTAGATTCCTGCAGCATTCCAACACCGAGACTTTGTCCAGACACAAGCAGCAGAGGCATCGTTCTCGTCCTCACTTGTACCATGTTCCCTCACAGGAACAGAGGGCTTGATTAGACCTGTCAGTTTCCTTATTACCCAGTAATTACTTGTATAGTCCGTGCGACCTTATCATAATCTTTGACCAAACTGCACCTTGGAGTGTGATATCTTGTTATACGACTGACAGTAGACTGTGAGAGATCTTCACATATGTGAATTATTGCTGGAGAAAGTTATATCTATTACAGCAGTGTGTGGGTTGGAGATTGTAAACTAGTATTCCTCATTGTATTTGTCTACTTGACTGAGTAAATAACACGCGTCGAGAGTAAGTGTCATGACTGATCACCATTAGTTTCTTCATTCAGCTCTCTCTATAAATCAGGGAGTTGCCTTCTCATTCAGAGCTGACTTTTGCCGAGATGGGAATGCCCCGGAATTCCTCTCATTCCTGTCATTCCTTCAACTGTATTGCCTGGACATGTCTTCAGCCTGAGCTAGAAGAGAGATGGGTCGAGGGAGAAAGTAGGGATGTGATAAGGAGAGGTGTTTTTAAGGGTTTATTTCAGGGCTGTGGCCTTGCAGTTGCCCTTTGAGTCTGATTAGAGACTGCTTTTCCTTGTTTCATAGCTTTGCTTGTTTTGTTTTTCCGGATAGAAGCTCAAAAAAGGAATATCATCAAGAAAGCTACAACAAAGGTGGAGAAAGATAGAATGAGCAGCTGAGATAAAGGATAAAAGAGAGAGTGCAGGGTTTGTCTAAACAGGCCTCCAGACACCGCCCCTCTGTGTCACAAGATGGATCCCACTGGGCACGCAGTCAAACTGCTCTTTATACCCATCTTTAGATAATCATAGCACAGTTGCTTCGGTTTGCACCAGAGCTCAATCTGAAAAGGAAACTAGGCCAAATGAGCCAGTTAGACAGGACTAGTTACTCCGAACGTCCCCTGTGTGGATTAATAGTTTTTGTTCACTGGTGTCAGCGAGGACGAGAAATGCTTAAGGACCTGATTTGTAATTGAGCTCAGTGGCAATCAGTGTTTTAATTATGATGGGGGAAAAATCAGGTCAGAAAGTGTGCGCAGGCCTGGCAGAGTGCAGTTTGACTTTTCTGTAGGTATGATTAAATATATAATTGGCATATTAAGCTGCCTGGATAAAGTCTCAGTTGTATAGGTTATTAAGACCTTCATAACATGTCTGATAGCGTGTTGTTACCTTTAGTCTGAGTGAGTCAGGAACTGTGTCAGTCACTTGGCTGCTGTTGACTCTCCAGCAGGCTTCAGATGTAGCTCCTGAGGTTTGGGTGTGGTTTCTCACTTGAATGACAGGCCAGCTTCTCTGCTGGAGGACTTACAAGAAGTGCGCGGCCTTAAATACTTCCTTGTAGTTTGTTTGTGTCACTGTTTGATCATAGGCCCGCATCAGATGTTTTGATGTGATGCATTAGGTCACATTTAGAAAAGGGGGAAAAAAACGTCATTTGGGCCTGAACATGGTATTTGTGTGACTTTGGAGGGTTTGGGTGAAACCACAGGAGAGCAGAGGAAGAAGTTTGAAACTGTTGGTTGTGATAATGCCCTGGGAGATTTTTTTGTGATATAATAATACCCACACCCCCAAACCGCTGCCTCCCCCGCCACAAGGACGTCTCAGGGCACAGTCAGCAACAAAACAGCATCTCTGGGTCTGGATTGGGTTGTACCAGCTGTTTGTAACTCCATTACAGAGTCTGCATCCTTTTTAAGTTCTTAAAAACTACTAGCTGGTATCAGGTTGCACCTTTTAAAATTAAGAAATGTTAAGCTAGTTAAGACTTTAGTGATAATTCAACCTGTAGCACCATCTAATGAAGTCACTGTGGCACCAATAACTTCTTAAAATACTGCATGGTCTCACTCTTAGAGCATCAAAATACGCTGCTTGGGCCGTGAATGACGCCGGGGGCAACATTTAGCATCTGTGTGAGATCCAGCAGGCTTTCCACCAACTCCAATTTAAACCCATCCACATCATTATTAGCTGCTCAGAGCAACAAACGTAGTTTAAAGACCATGAAAGGCTGACACAGTGGTTCCCAACTGGTGGGTCTTGATCCAAAAGTGGGGACCACAAGTGACTCATGATGTCAAGTTTGTAAAGAACACACTTTATTTTGAAGTACAGTGAATTTCCAGCACAGAGCTTTTATTTTGAAGTGCTTTTTCCTACGGTAGAGTGAGTGATTAATGAACAGCTACTTGACAGAGACAGCTAACTAGCTCAAGGACAGGGCCAAACACAAGTTTGACACTGAATATATTAAACTGTGGACCTTGAACTGATGACTAAGGAGAAATCCGGACCCCAGGGCTAGACCAGTTGGGAACCACTGGTCTAACAGACACAGGACTTTGACCCTGGAGACCGGTGTTTCAGACCAATACACAGCAAAGTTGGTTACAGCATTTGCGCCACTCACAGCCAGGTGTTTTGTAGCAACATGCCGCTGCCTTTCTGGCTGTGTTAGTGACATCAATGGCAGGTGTTTTGTAGCGACATCTGCGTTTTTTCCCAACCATAACTAGTAGTTTCTTGCCTAAACCTAACCTTCTGCGTCAAGATACAACGCAAAACCTGCCCCTGGCCTCATTTTTCACAATGCCAAGGCTTCTGCCCAAGCTGCAAAATATGACAAGTAGGGATGAGATCATGTTGTAAAATAGCTAATTTCTTCTTAAAGCAGTTAAGGTGGGAAACAAGTTAACTTAAGTGCCACTTCTTTGTAAATGTAAATATCACTGAAGTTGTATTTAAGCAGTTTAAAACAGGTGGGAAATATATGATAATGCTAACCTACCTGACATTATCAGGTAGTTTAGTGTTATGTATGTCATAGCCTATATAAGCAAGCTAACGTTAGCATTGTCGGCTACACCTGTTAGCTACGGGGTCATCCTTATGTTTCCCGGGTTCTGTGTTCCCCACTTAACCCTGCAAAAAATCCTCTATGTTCCCCACTTACACAAAAAGGGTTCAATGTTTCCCACTTGGTTGAGCGGGAAACATCGAACCCGGGAAACATAGAACCTTTTTTGTGTAAGCGGGGAACATAGAACCTTTTTTGCAGGGTTAAGTGGGAAACATAGAACCCTGGAAACATAGATACGCTCCCCTAACTACTGGGGGTAAATACTTACAGCTGATCTCTGTGTAAGAACAAGTTTCTGTGTTGCGAGCAGTTTGAATTTTGTGATAAGAAAATCTCCTAGTAAACACAGTTATAATAACAATAGGCTCAGTTTTAACTAACTGGTAGTACTGGTGCAACTGGCTTCTGTCTTTCTATGGACACACTGCAGTAGGACAGGATGCCTGGTGTCAGTGGGGTTTGAAACCTTGGCCTTCTGGTGTAAGAAATCTGTCTTCACTCACTCCATTATTATTTTGCTTCCTGCTTCGTTCAGAGTTGAACTTTTTCCACACGTAACTTGCAATCAGCTTCATCTTCCTGCCCTCCTTTCCTTTCCATCCCCCCATCTGGTAGATCTGTGGTCAGAAGAAGGTTTGTGGCATCCTCCAGGGCCTGATCCCAGGTCATGTGACTGCCTCCCACCACTGTGGCGTTGCCTCACTGTCACCACGGCAACATCAGCATTCTGACTAACGTGCTGTGACATCTGTGACCTTCCTCCCCCATTTGCAATCGCATTTCTTTTTCTCATTCCGTCATATTTTTCCCCATGTACTGAGTTGCTGACTGTTGTCATCATTACTATTTATTCAGTCATTCCTGTCACTTCTCTCTAACAAGTTGGTTTGTTATGCCTCTCTAGGAATTTGTCACTCCGTGCTTTCTCAGTTGAAGGTGTGCGTTTCCCTCGGTGGGGTGAGAACTGACGAGACTTGAAGAGAGATGCCATGTTTAGGTGTGTTTATTTAGTTATTTACTCCTCTTCTGTCTCTATCCGTCTGCCTCCTTCCTTCCCCCAGTTATGAGTCCAGATTCATCATCAAACTTTTCTCCCGAGGCAGGGTTATGCAACATCTCTTTTATAACCTGAGCAACCAGGGGGCTGAAAAAGAACCTTGTGGGAGAGAGCAGCTACAAAAAGAAGAGCTGGAGTTTTCATATATAGTGAGAAGTATGTGTGTAGCACTTCACTGCCTTACTTATGTGAGCTCTGAGGCTGTATGTGCTTGTCATCTTATCCTTATCTAGGGACCGATAGGAAGGATATTGCCCACATTTTCAACCCAACATGTGGTGATAATGGCCTTGACAGTGCTAAAGTGTCATGTTCTTAAAACCATGCTATTATCACAATCAACAAATAAGCACATTCACACAGTAAAATACCCACTGGCCTCAAAAAAGGCTCTTATTTTTGTGATTTTCAGATAACATTCAAGTAAAAAAACCTAGATGTTGTCTGCTAACCAACCAGCAAACACACCCTTACATTCCATGGAAATGGAAACGTAATATTTCTTCAGAATTTGTGGCCTATTTTTTTTTTTATTCTCAAGGGTTCCTTATTTGGATCCTTGCTTGGATCCTTGCAAACACATTCCAGGCAGGCAGTTCATCTGGGAAAGTTCATAAAGTTGCGCAATTAAAAAAAAAAAAAAAGTAAAAATATGATAATTAGATTGTTTTTTGATATCATTTTTATGACTTATTATTATCATTCTTCAATCATACTGCTGGTAGCCAAGGTGTCAGAGCTTGTTTATTTACCTTTCGGAAACATTTTCCAAATATGGTCCTTAAAGGAAGTGCTCACGGACAGATTGGCGTGTGGCACAGCTGATGGTTCACTGAGTGTGCCTTGTAAAATTACACAGCAGCCCCACCCAGAATGCCAGAGTATCTGTCTCACAGGCCAACACACTGCAGCAGGAAGTGAGCGTGACGATGCAGCATTCAGGACCAAACATTCATGCCTCCACAGCTAAATCACTGTTAACACATAACACTGGGTTATTAGGACATGAGTCACACGTTGGTCTCTTTCGTTTTCACCGATACTACTGTGATATTTTTGTGCTGACATGGTACAGTGTGTGCGCTGGGCAATGTGCAATTATACCTGGCTGCGTGTGCCACTTGCTCATTGTTCCTACACAGTAAGAGCGTAATGATCGTACGTATTTTGTAGTAAAGATGTAGCCGATGCCCCAGATATGACCCTCTACATTGAATTGATTTCTGGGAATTTTGGAGAGGCTAGGCTCTGAGGAAATTGCTCATATCCTGTGTGGAGCTGTGGAAGAGGAAGTCTCCTGTGACACTGGGAATCTCCACTCTACTGACCCACATCACTGGGATCTGGATCCTGCTGCACTGTGGTTACCAGCACCAGTGCTCTGCAGTGTTAAAGTGTTCCAAGTAATTCGAGAACATTTATATGTTGGTGCAATTACGCTTAAAGATGCCTGGTGGAATATTCTTGTAAACAGCAACAGCTGTGTTTATATTCAGTGTTTCTACTAATCACATTATTTGGATACTTGAGACCTATCAAACATGGTAATGTTTACTTCTCATGAAACATTTGCAAAGGTGATTTTTCTGAAAAATGATCAGTTGCATTGTTTACATCCTGTAGGCTAGGAGCCCTTTTCCTTCCCTGCCTTTTGCTTGTGTATTGCGACAATTTTTTGGTCAATGGAATAGCATAAAACTTAAAACGTGGGACCTTGTGAGAGACAATCAAAACTCAACAAAGCATTGCTCCATAATGCTACAAGTGTTCAGAGACTCAAAGGGGTATCTTTAAATGCTCAGAGCTGAATTCATGCAGCGCTGTAAAACTTCCTGTTACCCTGATTTGGGAGCATTCACACTATATTCCAAGACATTTATCCCCACTGCTACATTTGTAATCACGCTAGATAGCAATCTTGGATTAGCTTGTTTTGCTGTGTTACATATTGTATCACTTTGTACGCAATTCAAACCAGAAACAAAATGATCAAAATTTAAATGAGCTGAACAGATTCTATTAGTGTTAATACTGGGTTTTATTTAGATTTAAATACCAGCAAAATATGGCTTTGCAGCCCTATTTCCAGCAGTTTGTTGAAACGTTTGTTCGTAGTTCTTTGTGGCAAGTGAGAGATATGGCAGCTGTCAGCAATTCCCAATATCTCAGACTCGGAATTACAAGTCGGAGGCTGACGTGATGTGGTTTTCCCAATGGGCTGCATGTAATAACAGTCTGAATGATATGGTGTGAGAGTGGTATAACTCTCAAGGTTAATTTAAGTCCCTTAGTGCCAGAATGTCAGGCCAGATTGGGTACAATAGTGGAGTAATAGTAGTGTGTGTGTGAGCGTATAGTATCCAGTTGGAGACTATTGTCGCTATGTGCCATTTTCCTTCATTACCACAGATCGCACTGTTGGTGGTGTGATCTAACTTAGCCAGTGTCTGCCTGTGAAAATTACATCCCGTCCTCCTCACTTTTTTTAAAAGGTGTCAAAATGATATTTGCAGTCTGTTTGTGCTGGTATGCAAATATCTCGCTGGGCTACAGGCACAATAAGATAACTGAAAAGCATGTTAACAGATGGGAGCTGCACATAAATCTGGAGCTCAGTGCTCCTTTCTGCCTTTGGCACCCTGTGCTTTGTTACAAAGTAATTTGCTGATCAATGGGTGTGCTCAAATTCACTGTCTGGCTGCTGAGATTTCAGTGTGCCCTAATCCTGCTGCCTGTGGGCTTTTACCAAAAGAAAACTCCACTAGGGTAGATAAAATATATACCCCCCCGGAGATCAATTTTTCATCATCACAGGCACTGAAATCAAAAGCAGAAGGTGGGAAAAACCCACTGTTCCCTGAGAAGACTGCACACTGGCTGGCTTCATCTTGGACTCGATGCAGCAGTTTTACTAAACCAAGTTACTATGGGCAACACGTAGCCTTGAGTACAGCTTCGTATAAACTGCACAAGTACAACACATGATACTGTCCACTGTAATAATTGTCACATGTGTCATGTGGTGTGAGACTGAATGGTGTCCAGTGTTGGTGATCAGTGTGCTGACAGGAAGGAAGGGTGTCTCCATCTAAGACTTCCTGTCGTGCTGTGTGACTCAGTGTCGGTCCTTGTGCTGCTCTTTTCCTTTTCCCCTCACTCTTCTCTTCCTCCCTCCCTCAGGGCATGTCTAAGTCTATCCACTTACTTCTGACTCACATTTTTCTTCATTTACTTTATTAGCTTTGGTTGGACCATCTGTCCAGGTTTCACAAAGTCATGTCAACATGTTATTGACCAGCTGCTTGCAGCAAGAGTCATTTCTTTATATATATCTTGCACCTCCAGTTTTTTACAGGAATAATTCAACATTTTGGGAAACACTGTTGATGATAAGATTGATATCACTCCAATATCATCACAGTAAATATGTCTGATAGCGGATCATCCTAACTTAGCACAAAGACTGGAAACAGCTTGGCTCTGTCCAAAGGTATAAATCAATCTATTGGACATTGACAAGACTCCATCAGAAGGCGGGCTGGCTGTCGTTCTGATGGCTCATCATTCCGAAACCCCAGTGAAAAATGTCCAGTTGGATCTACAGCCCATTTGCCCGGTGGCCTGCTATCTTGAAAACAAACAGCCATTGCTCTGTAAATACACTTTCCCAAACAGATCACTGGACCTTCCTGGGTATCCTCTGCATATCCTCTGATTGGCTACTACTCATTGCCTTCGCTAGTAGAGATAGTTTTGGCAACCCTGTGTCTTTCAGAAGTTGACGAATACTGGTGCTTGGGCTGTGACTTCCACGTCAGACACCAATCACAAAAGTTGTCCTTTCACGTCGGACTGACACGTGGCCAGACGTCAGTGTGTAACAGCGCCTGATGGCGTCAGGGGGAAACGTGATCGGACAACAATGTAAGTTAAGGGGGCGAAAAGTCCGGGAGGAGGTGGTGGATGGGTCCTACAATCCAACCTCTATGAAAGTAAAGTCAGACCCTGTTAAATGTTTCTAAACCCAACTACATTCTTTTGTTGCCTAAACACAACCATGTACGTTTTGTAGCTGACGGAAAACACATCAGTTTACCATTTCATACCAGTGTAGTAGGTTTATTTTGAAAGAGACTGCATGCAAAATGCACATTTCCTGTGAAAACCGAAGTGTAGTTTGAAAAGACACAATGCTTATAACAGGCTGAAGTTGACAGGGCGTCCCAGAATGTCATCAACAGATGCCCCCTGGCTACCTTGCACATCATATGTAGATGTGGAAAGTCCACAATGAAATGGCGATATGTGACGAGCCATCACAGGACAAAGAAATATTGTCGCAAGGCTGATCACAGGCCATGAATCATTCTACTGGGAGAGTGTGTATATTTGAAGCAACGGCCGTTTTCGGGTTCACGTAAACGGACAGTTAGGCTTTTGTTTCAATAGGACGTTTTTCGGACCAGTGGGATTTTGGAACAATGGGCCATCAGAACAATGACATAGCACCGCAAGAAGTACTCCAGCACATTCCCCCCATAAAACCACTAATGATCATCTTTACACTTTTCTTTAAGTACATTTTAAACAAATGAAATATAACATGATAATTAGTGAGCTGTAGGTAAAATGCTAGAAACATTTTTTGCCTTTGGGCAGAGCCAGGCTGGCTGTTTCCCTCTGTCTCCAGTCTTTATGCTAAGCTAAGCTAACCAGATTATGGCAGTAGCTCTGTATTCATCATACACACTTGAGAGTGGTATCAACTTTCTCTCAAATAAATCAAACTATTCATTTAATTTGTGCTCTGTATTAGTTTAACAGGTCTCCATGAAACACCAAGCAAATGCACAACCCAGGGTGTCCTCAAAGCTGCACACGAGCAAGAACTTCAGTGGTGCTAAGAGACTGACATATCAAAAACAACAACGCCCTGTGAATCCTCAGGATAATTACTCAAACAGGCACATCGCATCTTCAGTACCTTAATTGCTCCCCTTGATCCTCTTTCAATTTGCAACCACGAGTTGACTCAAATCATGATAACACTGATTGATATCTGGGATGTTTATCACTGAGTGTGTGAATTGTCAGCTGTAATGAGATGTCATCCAATTAAGATGGTGGGTAGGCCTAATCATCGCAGTAACAGTCTGTCTGAAACAATCCAAAACAAATCAATAAACCAGATGGAACAAATGAGTGCAAGAGAAGGAAAAGTGTTGGAGACGTGCTGGAGATGAGAGGAAACAGAGAGGAGGGAGAGAGGGAGGGGAGAAAACACGGGGATATGAGGGCCACACTGCAGGTCTCTCATTCAGGCTAATGCCATTAGTGTCACCGTGCAGGCGGATCATATGACACAGAGTCATTATTGCTCTTTATTTATTTACCCTCACACACACACACACACACACACACACACACACACAGACACACACATAAATTCCACATATCCTGTAGAGTTAGTGTTCCCCTCTGTAGCCTTGAAGCCAGATGAATGGCTTTCCAAAGACACACATGGGCTCAAGCAAATGACGCCTTTCCAAGAGTGTGTCACACATGAGCGCACATCTCTGAATGCTCAGAACATGTCACCAGTCACTACCCCTCTCCACCTCCTTGTTCCTGTCTCATCTTCCTGTCCGTGGATCCAGCCTCTGGGCTCGCCTTCTCATGTCATCTCAGGGTGTGTAAGCCTTCCGACCATATGGGCTCTGAGGGGCTTAGTGGACCTCCAGCCAGCCCCCCTCGGAGGGCCTGCTGTTTGAGGGGTATTGAAGGGGCATCTTGTCATCTTTTCAGATGCTTCAAACATCCTGTCTGGAGAATGAGAAAAAAAAAATCTGAGGGGTTGTTATCGTTTAGTCAGTCTCACTTTCCCATTCCCCTCCTCTGTCACCCCACCTCTCTAAGCTAACGTTTTGCATCTTTGTAAGCAAATATAATCCATTGCTTCCTCCAGCACAGTGTTAGCTCGTTGTGTAATTATTATTTGCTTTGTGATCTGTGGATCTCAGCAATCCAGGATGGGCAGATGGCTCTGTCTTGCTCACCAATGACTCTCTGTCTCTCTCTTCCTCTTCTTCTCTCCATCACTTCTTTTTTTTTTTTCATGCGCACATGTCTGTGTTCATGTGTGAGCCTACGTGTCTTTGTGTCTGAGTGTGTGTGTTGTTTTAGGAATATCTACTCTGCGGACCATATGGTACAACACTGCCTGCTGGGCAAAGATAATTCCCGCATGCAAAGGCAGCAGAGACACCCGTGCGCACACACACATGCGCCACACAATTAGTCCAGCCTCGGTATCATGTACTTGTATTATGCATTGTAATTAGTCTGCACCTTCACGTCTGTTGTTGTATAACAGCAATACCCAACAGGCCTGTCTTGTGTTCATCTGTCAGTCTCTCTGCTCCCCTCGCTGCCGTCCCTCCACCTCCTCCTCCTCCTCCTCTCCAGCTGATTTGCTTTCTACCTGCCTGCCTATACTTGTCTACATCTCATGCCCATCTTTCCTCTGAAGTAACTTGCCCCCCAGCCTACCTGAGTCGTCAGGCCTTTCCTGAGCCATAACGCAGACTCATACCTTCTTCCCACGCATCTAACCACCCATATGGAAGTTTGTCTGCCGAGTTTGTCGGTTCAGAGAGCTGTATACATTCTGACTGTTCCTCTACCTCCCTCTCCCTCACTGTATGTATGTATGTTTATAAGATTTTAACTGTTGCATCGATCTCGAAGGTTCACACCAGGGGTTTTCATGTTTTAGTGAATTAACTGCAAACCATGTATACTTACGATTACAGATTACAGCATACCATTCTGACAACTACACTGTTGTTTGGATGTACTGTGTTTCTGCCTTCAGTTCCTGGAAAATCATTGGTTTCCTTCATTCCTGCGTGGTAACAATTAGCAGGCTCTAAGAACTTGCTCGAGTTGTGTCACGCATCAGAATGAAAATCAAGGCTGCGTTAATTTCTGTCACTCTGGTGACAAAGTCCTTGTGCGATGATGTACTCTCTCTCTCTCTTTTTTTTTTAACAGCCGGGGTCTTATGTTTAAAGATTTGGGCATCACTTCTATCTGATCTGATCGCTAAAAAGGAAGTGTGAATAAGAAATGAAACTGCTTCCAGCTGCCTCTGATTCAGCACATCTTAAGAGACAGGTTGAAAAAAAAAACAAGTTAGCCACACCTATTTGATAAAGGGAACAGAAAGGGAAGATAAAAATGATTACCCCAACTGTGTGCAAACGTCCAGCATCCATTTACTGACCAGTTGCCTGGTTCAACTTTGACCTACCGTAGTTACAGTTTACTTAAATAGGTTTACTTAATTACAGTTTACTACATAAGTTAATGTTGGTTTTTTAAACAACTTGCCTGATTATCCGACCTCTCATGTTTCTTTCCATGTTGAACTTCGCTTTGTGTTCCTGTTGCCAGAGACTTGTACTACAAAGCAAGTTCAGCATACCCAGTATATATTTCTTTTGTTATCTGGCTTTCATAACCCTAACATTAGTTGTCTGGATAACCAGTATCAAGAAACTGGTTATCAAGTGGTTCAGTCAACTCTGGGTTTCCTGTCCAGCCACAAGAACGTTCATGTGAAAAAGACGGGGTTGTTATTTATGAGCAACATCAGAACCATGGATGAGGTACTTAAGGGGCGGCTGCGGCTCAGAGGTTTAGCAGGTCATCCACTGATCCTCAGCTCCTCCAGCCCACATGTTGTAGTATCCTTGGGCAAGGTACTGAGCCCCAAATTGCTCCCAATGGCCCTATGGCTGTTCCATTGGTGTGTGAGTGAGAGAGTGAATGGCTACTGAGTAGCAGGTGGCACCTTGTCTGGTAGCCTCGGGCACCAGTGTGTGAATGTGTGTGCTAATGTGTGAATGTGACATGCAGTGTTAAAGCACTTTGAGTGGTCGGAAGACTAGAAAGGTGCTATACAAGTGCAGTTCATTTACCATTTACCATTTTACTTCATGTGATATGAGATGAAAAGGTGATACTAATTACCTGCAGGGGGGACAGCAAAAAGTCGAGTTCACCAGAGTGGAGATAATCTTACTACGGAATAAAAAGTTGTAGAGAAACTAGAAATAATTTCCAAATATTAAAAGTAGGCCAAGACATGAAATACAGGTAGGAATTATTACATGCCTATAGAGTGAGCATTTTTGCTATTTAGATGGATAAGAAGAAACTGAAGGTTACAGTATTGTAACCCTAGTTCTATTAACAAGATACCCTGGAAATCCAGAGTTCTTGCGAGAGTACAATTTAAATTTGCTCAGCGAGTCACTCTGGCAATCAGTAACGATGCTCATTACCCATGCCGTTGTAGCCAAGCTGCACCAATCACATCAGTGTATCTGATATAGGCGGGCCAGAGGCGAGCTAAACAGATGACGACAGCGCTGCAACAACGAAGTCCGAAACCAGTCAGTAAACATTGCAAGATGGCTACGGATGAACACCAGTTGTTTGAAACAGCTTTGGCTGCTACAATGAACGAGTTAGACTTGGCTTTTTCTCTAAAAGGAACAGAAGACGGCGCTCGAATCTTTCCTTTGCAAGAAGGACGTTTTTGCTGTTTTGCTGACCGGATACGGCAAGAGTCTAATCTACCAGTTAGCTCCGCTGGTAGCTAAGCTCTGGATACGTCACCCCGTGTATTGTTCTGATTGGTCGTAGTGTTATCCAATTGCGTGCAGTGATATTTTCAAATGCATGCTTGGTGCCGCCCCTCGAGTTGGGCCATTTGCATTACTCATAGCCAGACCCTAAATCTTTCTAGATTTGGGTCTGGATTTCCAGGCTATTAACAAGGGTGGAGCTCTACTGGACTCTATGGACAATACTCTCCCCCAATCACAAGCATGTATTGGCCCACTGAAATTTGCATACATGCAGCTGGCCAATGTGCCTACCCGAATATATATGGACCCGACAGGACTCTGGAGTGGGTAGGGCCCAATGAACCAGTTGTTTTTTAAGTGATGTCATCGGTCAGTGGTCAAGGTGTTGCCAGGTTGTCATCTGGTCCTCTGGTTAGCCATACAGCATAAGTTACCATGGTGATTTATCCCGGTAAAAAGTGAACCAGCTTCAAAGTACTGAAAACTCAGGGTTAAACCTGAAGTTACCTTGGTAACCCCAAATCTTACTTGGTAGTACTGCAGTTACTTTGGAGAGAATGGTGGTATCATGAGTGATAAAAATTATGGACAAATCCATGAAAATAAGACCTGAGTAGTAATAATCCAAGAATACTTTTTAAGTGCAAGTTAAAAGCCTGAGTAAGTAGACCCTAATGTTTACTGTGGTAGACGACACAGCTGAAGCAGATTTTAGTCTCCTAATAGATTATCATATGGAGATGATTGGAAACAACTGATGCTTGTAATTGGTTGAATCCAAAAATCTGAAATACATGAGCTTGAAAATAGCAAGCAAATATGATTTGTAGTGAATGAGCTCAAACTTGCAAAACCACTGCCACAATCCTTTAAACTGTTCTTTTTGCGTGTTCCTGTCTGTGCGGCTGTCTGTCTGTTTTATACCTGCGTAGACTTGCAGCAGAGCCAGACTGCATGAAAAGGGAAGGTCACTGAAATCAAAGTACTCCAAAGCTCCCACGCTTCTCCTGTAGTCAGACTCGCTCTCTCTCCGATTAGACAGATCACACAAAACCATTTACCTTGGCGTCTCAGAACACCGGGGTAAACAATGAACAACATGGTGTTTTCTTTAGAAATGTGGGGGGAGACAGATAAACCCCCGTGGCACAAATCTTCCCACCCCCACTGCATCTTGTGCCACAGTGTCTGCTAACTGTCGAACGAGGTAACATGGATGAGGGCACAGCTGGAGGAGAAATGGAAAGAGACGTACAAAAGAGAGGGGTGGAGAAGGAGACGAGGCGGTTTGAAGCTGGTTAACCGGGACTGGTTTTGACTGTTTTTGATGTTTTTCAGCCAGTCGCACAGATACAGGCAGGGATGAAGTGAGAGACAGACACACGCGGAGGGAGGTGAAGGATAAAGAGACGGGCACAGGAACAAAAGCAACGGCATTTAATATGAAACAGAATTTCAGAGGTAGCCTGGTAGCTTAGTCACCATGACAACAACACACTTAAACCAGCATTTAATTGGTGCTGTCTGCACTTGTCTGTTGTATCTCCATCCGCTCCCTCTGTGTTCAGTATATAATTACACTGTGATTTGTGGGTATCATGTTCCAGCATGGACCTGCCGACGATATGGTATGTATTATTGTGTTTGGTTTGTTAAGTAATATAGTTCAACTTACTGCGACTGCCACTTTGGATTACGCTTGAATCTTTGGATCACCGAATTGATAGGCAACCAGTAAGTGCAGAGGTCAGGAGGATGGTGGAGTTTAAAGATTCAGGAGTGCAGTGTGGGATATTTTTTGAGAGCAATTAGACTCAGTAGATGAGTCATTGGTGATATAATTTAGCCTTAAGCTGCCTGAAAAGTCTGACAAGGCAGATTGTTAGTAAAGATACTCAGGTTCTGTGTAAGTATAGGGAGGGTATGTTTACACTGGCTTGTACTTGCATGTGTGAGAGAATGGGTGTCTCATGTTTACCTCACATCCTATTTAACTCCTAAAAACCACTGTTACTGGACATGAGATTAGCTATCTGCTCATGTTCCAGCAAATTCTTTGTTTAAATGTTTGGCCTGAAACTTTACGCATAATTTCTTGTCTTTTCTGACATACACATAAATGTTGCATATTCTGGTGTAACAAGCAAATTAAGATCCAAGCAATACAAAACAGTTTTGCTGCAGTTTTTCAGGCTGGGACTTACTTGTAGAATGATGTGATGCTCCAGGCTTGTGCACAAAATCCAAGTCTGGAGATCTTAAAACAGAAGACAGTGTTTTTGATTTTGACATTTTGCTTCGAGCGTGTCCGCTTTTCAGCCTCTGTCTAATCATTCTCTCTTCAGGTTTCAGTATTTGGCATAATAACTGTTCACAGGCGCGCTCACTCCAAAACATTTGGGAAAAGTGTGAAGGACGATGAGGCGATGGTACTGTGGTTGGCAAATGGCAATTTATTGTTTCTCAAGGTGCAGAGCTCTGAATGTGTCTCTCAGGCTCCCCGCGGGTTATTTGTCTATTTTCAGAGAACTGTAGGCGGTGAAGAGCAAGTATTCAAGCCAGGACAAGATGGAGATGTTCTCTTAAGAATGTAACAGCTGCAGTGACAGAGAAGTACATGCATGGGGAGAGGACAACAAGCAGATAAGAGTGGCAGTTTAAATGGATTATGAATGAAGGAAGCCTAAACAACAAACTAATGCTACAGGCTGTTCTTGTATAGCTCATTGTATAAAAGACAAATTTGCTCCCTTGAGTGAGTCAGATACATAAATTTCCCCTTAAAGATGAAACATTCGACACTAATGGCTCATTTAGGCCTCTTTCCCACTTTTGTGTCCGTGTTGTCCTGTAGTGCACAGAGTGCGCCTCTAGTGTTCAACACAACAAAGTGCATGTCTTTACAAATTGATTTAAAAAAAACAACACACAATTGCAGAAATGGCAGAAAACTTCATTTTAAGAGTTTTTCACCATCCAGTCTTGTGAAATATGTGCATGGAACAGTACAAAGATAAAAACTGGACCAGTAAAAAGTGAGCAGGTTGGCCTGTCCGGTGTGTTTTGTGAAATATTTCTTTACAGGACGTATGATCCACAATGCATGCCCTCTTTATGTTACACACCTAGCATGCTATCAATGTTAGAAAGCTGAACATGCAGTCAAACGTCAAATGGAGCTGCATTGTGTTCATTAGTAAGCTAGCTAATTCATTTTTATTCTAACTTCCTGTGGCACACCGGATACAGTCTGTCCAAAAATCAATTTTCAATTTTTGTCAGCATACTTGAGGCAAATTTAAGACTGAAAAACTGGACTTCTGGTTGACTCACATACGCACATGGAGCTATGTGGAAATGAGGTTATGCTCGACGTTAGATACGTATAAGGATACAAACAGAGCTTTCTGTTCTTAAGACCTTTGCACAGTCCATTTTTTTCATCGAAAATTGTTGCATGTGTAGAAATAAGTACGACTTCACGTTGTGTCAATCACGTCTGCACACTGGGTCCGAAACTTTCATCCGTCATTCATATTTTCGGAACAGGTTTGATTTTCTGCGTTCCTCCTGTCCGTCGAAGCCTTTAGAGATGTTTGACCAAGAATCAGTGAAGAAAATGTGGCAGCGGGACACAGCCATGACAAGATAGAGGAACAGGGCACACAGAATCATTGCATGACTAAGACAGCTACTTTCAACAGGTCAGATAGTAATATTCAGGTGGATGATGATGATGAAGAGCAGGAGGATGTGGTCCACACACAGAATGTGGAGGACTTCACGAAGCTGCTGTGCCAAATGAAAGACAGGGAGGGAGTGGTGACAGCCAGATAGGTAACTCCAGTGGAGAGATTCAGAGGAGGAAATGTGTCTTTTCATTTGTCACGTGTTGCGGATTTCCACGACTATAACAATAAAACGCATCGGAATCAGTCTGCAAGGTTTCTGTGCATAACGATTTTTTTCAGATGACGGATTAAAAATATGCATCTGAAAAAAATGGACTCAGTGTGCAAAGGCCTTTACTCTGCGTTTATTTTGTCCGTATTTGAGTATGTTTTTTTGAAAGGTTTACGGATATGGACAAAACAGAACAGTACCACCAGAGATCCTGGAGTCCATGCGACGTATGCTCGTAGGAAATGTCCGACGTGTTTTAAAAATGGCACAACAGTACAAATTGGTAATATTATGAAAAGAATTCTCCGTCCATGTGTCATGATGTATTCAGTGGTCACTGCCATCTACAATGCTTCTCTTAAAAGGTACATTATTACGACCTCCTCCTCAATTGCCTCATTTGTTGTTGTCCGAAACTTTTGATTCTGCCATCTAGCGCCATCTATTGGATGTATCTATGCCAACATAAACAGGGTGTGGAAATAAGTGGGCAGTGGCATTTACAGCGTTTGAAATAAACATATCTTTTTTCATATGCAAAGGCAGTATAAACAAGTCTTATCTCCAACAGTAACAGGCAGTCAGGCCTCACTGAGCTTTAACTGACCCCAAACAGAATTAACGTCACACTTCTTTATCTCTAAACAGCAAATAACAGCCATGCATATTTGTTCATGGAAGGCCACAATAAGTTATTAAACATGAAATATTTCCTTACAGTGTTTGTAATTTTTTTCTACATAACATCTGAAGAATAGGAGGAATATAACTGGAGGAAAGGGTTGATTTGGCAGTTCATATTATTATTTTGCACATACACCTGCGGGGTCTGTGGGACCTCAAAAACTACAAGGAGGTAAAGTCAACAAAACACAGAGCTAATAGAAAAATGAGGAGAAAGTAGCAACAGTTTATCAAAAACATACAGTAGGTGTTTTGATGTAAAAACACCCAGACTCAGCTGTGCATTCCTGTGAAGTGAATTCATTCCCCATGCCTCCTGGGGCATACACCAACACACTTACTCACACACACATTCTCTCTCTCTCTCACACACACACACACACACACACACACACACACACACACACACACACTGCAGAGTATTGTGGCTGTGTCTGAGCCTGCAGTTGATAAGATAGGGTTGGGTTGCACAGCTTGCAGGCAGATACTATTGTAGCCGTTGACAGGAAACTGAAACAGGGTGGGATGGTGCGTCTCCAAATCTACATGCCTATTTGTGTGTGTGTGTGTGTGTGTGTGTGTGTGTGTGTGTGTGTGTGTGGTGTTGGTTTGAACGTTGGCCCTCTCCCCTCTTGTCCAACCCTGCCCAAATGATTTCCCCAAATTCACTGTTTTCCCTCGATGAATGCCTCTTCTCACTCGGGGACTGAGTGAGCTCTTGTGCTCTGCGTGAATGAGTGTGTCTGCCCCACATAAGAGTAAAGAGAGAGGAGCCATACTGTAGGTCAGTCTGCATTCTGCCATTTGGCCACCAGACGGGACAGTGGGGCGACTGTACTAGCTGGCACTATTGTATTCTGCTGAATGAGGGCCCTGTCATAGACCCACAAACACACTGACCCAGCTCTGTTTTCTATCCAACTCACTGGGCTCGAGTGCTGCGTCGTGAATTATTAATGATATAGGCACAAGTGATTTTCGAATATTTCATGTGTGAAATGTAGCAAGTGATAACATTTGATATATTTATGAATACGCACGTGCTTTTTAGACACATGCGAAATGTGATATTGCCACAGCCGCATTGTGCCTCTTTTGTAAGGAGAGTGAACAAGGAAGTAAGGAGACAGTATTATAGAATGACGAAGTCGACATGGGCTTTTTAAGCATGTCCACACCTTGTGTTTGTAACTGTAACCATAACAACGAGGGCACAGACAAACTATGCATTTTGGCATTATTTTGGAGAACTTGTTGATATTGCATTCAGCTCAGATGACAACTTGTTTCCTTCTGTGATCCTGAGCCTCATATGAAGACATTATATTTTGGGTTTACTGCATGTTATACTTCATTTTGTTTAACTTAGACCTGTTGTCCGTGTTTGTGGACACTTTTTTGTGTCATCTATGGTCTTCTTCCACGGTAGTGGCCTGGTTTGGTTTTACTTGGTCCGGCTGGGCCGCTCAGTTCGGTGCTGCTGAGGACTGCGTTTCCATGAAAACTGGGTTACCTGCTTTAAGGTGTGTCCTTTCTGATGACACACTGGCCATGGGTCTTGTGACATGTAAAAGGAGCATCCTCTGCAGCTGTGTTTACTGTTGCAATGATGCTGAGCAGGTCCATCTCCAACATGGTTTAGCGTGGCATGGCAAGTCTAAACTGCAAATGGAAACAGAAATCGGCATGGCATGACTTTGCCCAAGAGTGCCAATGGAAAAGGGTATTATTCATTCATTCATTTTCCATTACCACTCGGTCGCAGGGGTGCTGCATGGAGCCTATCACAGCTGACACTGGGAAAGAGGCAGGGTACACCCTGGACAGGTCACCAGACTATCACAGGGCTGACACATAGAGACAAACAACCATTCACCCTCACATTCACACCTATGGACAATTTAGAGTCAATAATTAACCTGCATGTCTTTAGACTGTGGGAGGAAGCTGGAGTACCTGGGGAACCCACGCTGACACGGGGAGAACATGCAAACTCCGCACAGAAGGACTCCCTCACCCTGGAGTTCGAACCAGGAACCCCCTTGCTGTGAGGCGACAATGCTAACCACTGCACCACCTTACTGCTACTCCTACTAGAGGTAGCAAAAGCACAGCACTCTAATCTGTGTAATATGGTGGCGGCCATGTCTGCCAAGTGAGTCTTCAGCCGATCCCGACACAGAATTAAAAAAGGTACAAATGATCAGATTTAATAGTTTAAACTTGTTTATTTATGTTTAATAATGTCTTTAGTTTGATATGGCATACAAATTTGACAAATATTAGCAATATAAACAAGCTAAGATACTATTAATTAGGAAATATTTGTTTGGGACTTTATTATCTTCTTGTCACAGCATTTTACACAGGCTAATTCCTACAGACAAAAAAAAAAACCATTCCTAGTATGGAGTATGGAGCAAAGGAAAATCACACAAAGTTACAAAATGAAAAAAAGGGAAACAGGGGTTTTAGATATGTTGCATTCCTTGCAATTTTGTTTTTGCTCAGCCATGTTGGGGCATTAAAATTAACAGTTTTGAGCAGTTTTAGACTTGAACACTGACCACTAACCCATAGAATTAAAAAACACTGAACAAACGTAGCACTGTTTGTTGTTTTTGCACAACAATGTTCAGGCATTGAAATTGCCAGTTTACACTTAATCACACACTTGTGACTATAAAAATAAACCCGTTATCCTCATTTTTTTCAGAAACTACTTACTCATATTTGAAGCATTTGAGTGTTAGGAGGACTGAGGGAAAGCTGCGGGAATATCCTGAGGATACAAGGTCAGGTGCTGCTCCAAATATCCAGTGAATTTATTGCAAAACATCAGACCACAAGTATTATGACTCACATTTAAACAGAGAAAAAAGGCCCCTCCTATGACATGGTATTATGACGCGCTAAGCAAATCCAGACAAGCCAAGTGGGGGACATTAGATATGGTGCGTGTGTGGACGACTGTAAACAAAGTTTGTTCCAGTTCCTTCTTCCTTTCTCCACATGTGCAAACCTAAGAAAAATGAAATAACACTGCGCACTGAATGTCTTGAATGCATCACTGCTTGCATTCCAGGGGCGACAAAATGAACCGCGTGAACTGTTTTACATACTGTTTTCTAATTCAGGTTGATGTGAAAGGGTGTTTTGGTGAAGTATTCCATTAGTCTGTGGGGGTCACAGTCAAACAGCTCGTCTGGGCGAGGAGCCTCTCCTCCGATGTGCCATCCTCAGAGAGAGGGAGATAAAGGAGAGGTTAGCTGAGTGTGGATAGATGACTCACAGTGTGTAGGTGCAGGAAAAATAGATTAGAGTTCTGTGGACCCTCAGGCTTTTTTATTTTATCTTGTATTGCAAAAGAGTGAAAGAAAGGTTCAAAAATAGAGACTGTTGCTCGGAGCAACGTGACAGCTACATCTATCTATCTATCTATCTATCTATCTATCTATCTATCTGAACATTCATTTCATGACTGACATACACACTGACATGCATGTGATAATCTACAATGTCTTCACATATATTTACAGATATATTACATTGTTTTTATCGAAGGACCACTCCACTAATTTCACATGTCAAAGTCAATTTACCAGCTGGTAAGTAATGCACAGACTGTAAAAACAGTTGTATAATGTCTTCTGTGACTCTGAACCAGCTTTGTTGAGGCTGAGAAAATGTTATACTATATTTTTAGAGACTGAGGGTCTGGATATCTTGGCCTCTGCCGCATTGATTTTCTTATTTTTAAGTTTCGAAGAGGCACCCACTCCAACGGCTTTGTACATGGAGCTCAGTTTACTCGTCATGGGGAGGATTAGTCAGCCCGTGAAAACTATTGAATAATGTACTTCCTGTGCTGGAGGAATTTTGAGAAAGAGTTTGAGGGGAGAGAGCCCCAGGTGATGTCATAAGGTTATCTCAGATTGAGCTTGTCAGATTTTTTTTATGAATTATTTTGTGTTGCAAACTGGAGATATAAAGTTTGAAAGATGTGCGCAAATAACCATTCAGTGTGGGTGTGGTTAGTGACGCCATAGAGTTGCATTATGGGAGTTTTAGAGTCCAGCTTTTTTAAAGTTTAGCCCATAGGCTACTAGTGATAACAAAGATACTCTGTCAATTTAGTATTGCACTTCCATAAAGTTGGGGCACTTGTTGATGACATATTTGTACAGAAGAGACTCAGATGTTCTCACTTTAAAGGAGCAATAAGCGAAATTCATCATTTCTAGATTGAAGGAATTAAAAAATTGCTATGTGAAGAACTAGAGGTGTAATTTCATCTGGAGTATAGCATGACCTCCCACACCTTCTGTCTGTGTTGATCTCCAGCCCCTTGTTTACAAGCCGGTCCGGCTGCACGTTCATGTGAATCGCCGCCTCCTCCTCCTCCTCCTCCTCCTCTCGGAGCCCTTGGCCCTCCCTCCCTATAAAAGGCTACAGCCAGTGAGCAATGGCAGCGCGTATTTTCGAAGTGAAATGGCGGAGAGCAGAATGAAACGTCCACCTGAAGAAGACCAGGATCCGACATTACCTCTAAAGAAACAACGGCCGTTGGCAAAGAAGTTGTCGGATAAAGAAAGGGACAGAACTCAGATTAACATTGGCCTTGCATTTCCAAGGTGGAGAGCACTGCAAGAGCTAAAGGGGCTACAATCTGACTCGGAGCTAGCTCTTCTTCTCCTGGACAGGTACGACATAAAGTCAAATGTCTGTTTTAAGTGTTACAGTAACGTTAGGCACATGTCGCTATGTCGATTCAATTAAATTTAATGTTACAATCGTAGCATGCTTGAGTTATTAGCGGCTCGGTCCCAGCAATGGGTCAGGTGTTACGGTTGTGTTAGGTGAGTAGCTCAGCTAACATTTGCAATTAGCATTGTAAAATGTAGCCAGGCTAAAACATCACTCTCACTCACGGAGAATAGTAGGAACGTTAGCGTTAGCTCCCAATGTTAGCACTAGCCGGGATCCGGCGATGGCTCGAGCTGAGTCGGCTGCCACCAGCTATGGGTCCATGTCATTGGTCCGACAGCCCATTGGTCCGACATCCCATTAGTCCGACGGTCCACGGTGCTGAGCGGCTCGCGGCAGGCGTATTTCTGCCTTGATGGTGCACCGCGACTAGCTCTGGGTCAGCTGGGAAAGGCTTGAGGCGAAGCAGGCTCACAGCTTATGTGTTTGCCACTTTCTTTTTCATTTTAACCCACACCATGATCTTTTCCTGACCCTAACCAAGTGGTTTTTGTGCCTAAACCTAACCAGACCTTAACCACAGGGCATCATGATGATTTCGGAACAGCAGAGGTAGAGAGAGGTGTGGCTCATAACACATTTTGCTTTGGTCTACAGGCAGTGCATAGCAGCAAACCTAGTGGTGAAACGATTTTGCTTTTTGCCCCTTTAAGCTCTAGAAACCCTGGATCCTAAATTTTCCAAAATACTACTCAACTTATTGCCAATTTAAAGCCTTTGTCTTTCAAATGACCCAGGTTGTCTGTCAAAGTGTCAAGCCCAATACAAGATATTCCTGATGACATTCCTATAATTTTTTTCTTAAACATGACAAAACTCCTCCAGAGGCAGCCTTGTCTCCTATATTATGTTTAGCTACAAGTAATTTGAAA
Organism: Epinephelus moara; assembly: GCF_006386435.1. Taxonomy (NCBI): domain Eukaryota; kingdom Metazoa; phylum Chordata; class Actinopteri; order Perciformes; family Serranidae; genus Epinephelus; species Epinephelus moara. The sequence goes on from NC_065507.1 coordinate 24,177,355, forward strand.
CAGCAAATGCCTTTTCCTTAACTTCCTTAAGTGCTTTTATTGCCTAAACCTAAGACAGGAGTCTGGATGTGAAACCAGTTGATGTTAAGATCCTGCACTTTGTATAACCGCCATCAGTGCTCCAGATCCTATGCAGTACACAAATGTAGTGTTTTGTTATCCTGAAAGAAACGTCTCTGAGTATAATCCAGGCAGGGATGATGTTACCACGACAGCGTAATCAAGACAGTTATTTAGTACAGGGGCGTAAATACAGACAGTGCAGGCAGTGCACTTGCATACAGTCTCTTTCAAAATTAAGGCATTACATTGGTACAACGCCACAAATTGACGTTTGTTTTCCTTCAACAACAAACACACATGGTTAGGTTTGGGTGAAAGTTGGTGTTTGTTGAACCCATCCAGCACCCCTCCTGCCCACCCAAGTCGGACTTTAGCCGCCTTAACTTATGTCCTTGTCCCGCCGCATTTCCCCCTGACACCGGCAGGTGTCGTTAAACTATAACAGCAACTGGCCGTGTATCACACCAACATTAAAGGATGCCTTTTTTTGTTGGTTTCTGACACTGCAAGTCACTGCCCAAGCGCCGGATTTCGACAACTTTGGAGTGAGACTGGGCTCGCAATGATGATTGTTTGGTAATATGTGTGTTGATGTTGTGCAATGTCAAGTCTCTATTTATGTCAAGACAATACATGCATAATAGCGTGCCTGTTGTAACTTCTTTACACCACTGGTTTAGTAACATACCAATGTAATTTCTGTGGGACAGGGTTGCCAGAGCTGCAGGGGACCTTGGGCACTTCTTTGGATTTCTACCTCTGAGGGATGCAACACTGTTGAAAGCTCCCTTTAAAATGTATACTTTATAAAAAGTACAACACTGGCTCATTATAAGGCAAAAAGCAATCAAAAAAATAATCCGTAAGTAAGTGCAAGTCTCGCTTAGGAGGCATGAACATCTCACAAAATGCTGACATGTGACACTACACAAGATTACAACATCTGACCTACTGCTCACTATTAAACTTTAAACTGTTCATTATGTAGGAAATAATGACTTTGGGAGTTAGTTTGGACAATGTTCAATCTGCTCAAGAAGTCGAAACAAAATCAGAATCTTATGGCGTACCGCTTTAACGGCTAAGATATGAGCTCACTTCTTTTACAGATGAGCTCATACTGCAGTGTCCTGGTTCACTCATGGCCAAGATCGCTTCTTTATTAAAAAAAAAAAACAACAACCTCTACCTGCTCCTCACCATGGAGACTTAAATTTTCAACCATTCACCCACAGAGATTTGCCTTTATCGTTTTAGTCACACTGCAGTGGAGGGCGTAAAATTTGTCAGTGATGTCAGCCTGTATGCCCTGATGATATCATTGTTTTTGTGGAGGCAGGCCATCTTAAATCATTTATTGCAGATGTCTTTAGCACCCTGCAGACTTTGATTATATGACAGTGACTTCATACCACTGCCTCAGTCTCAGAGTGTACGCTGTGTCAATACATCCCGCAGGGTATTTCCAGAACATCACATTTGGAGAAGGACCGAGAAAAATTTCCGTAGCGCTGTTTTCATGATGTGTCACGAGTGCTGGGAAGCATTGACACAGTGGTGAGTGTCATGTCTCTCCTCCAGCTGTTTGTTTCTTTGTCACAACATTTGTGTGACAAAAAAATTTGCACTTTTGCAACTTTGCAATTTCCAACACAGACCCTCGCAGGAGAATGGCCGCAAAAAAAAAAAAAAAAGATTGACAACAATGTCAGTGTGTAGAGGGAGATCTGAGGCATGGAAACCAGCTGAAAAACACAGGGACAAGAATGTAGCCTGAGAGGAAGACGATGTGAACAGATGAGAGAGAAAGGGATGCTGCCAAATTTGTCAGCGGCAGCAGACGTGGCATGTTGGGCAGAACTGTCATTCAGCGGTATTCTGGGCCGCTCAGGAACAGTGGATCCACGGCAAGCTGAGAAGTGTGGGAGGGAAGACTGACAAGAGACGGAGCGGAGGGATCTATTCAGAGAGTGTGAGAGTGACAGGACAGTGAGGTGTGTGAGATGGCTGTGTATTCAAGTGATTTAGAAGGACATGTAGTGTTGAGTGTGTTGTGTGCTCATGTCAGGCAGATGAGAGTTGTCAAATCGGATGTTTTTTTTTTTTTTGCCTCTCTATGTGTGTGCTGTGGCAGGAATGAAAAGAGCAATTTAGCCTGTCCCTCAAAATACACTCACGCATTTACAGCTTCTTCTCTGCAGCCAGTGCTGTGATGTCAGATTGGCCTTGTAGCATGCGTCAATAATGATCAGCATCAATAGACTTTGACTCACAACCTTGTCACCAAGCAAAAGGGACAGAAAGAGGGGGGAAAAGTAAATATGGAAGAGGGAAAAAACATGCTATGAGGATGGCTGAGGAAACTGGGCTGGAAGAGGACTGAAATAGCCTTTGGTGCAGTATGACTAAGACTTTAATTGCAGAGGGACAGAGATGTGGCCCTCTATTGTGCGTGTGTGTGTGTGTTTGCTTGTGTGCAGTGTGTAGCCGTTTCCTTGTTTATCTTCAATACAAAGATATCGCTTATCGTGCAGTTTGGAGAAAATTAGTTTCATGACTGTGTCCCTGATTTACCTGTCAAATGATTTCAAGCTTGTGTGCGTGTTGTGATAGTATTTATTTTTGTTTGCATTATGTGAGAAAACTAAACAATGATTTTTTTTGTTTGCATCCTCGGAGGGTAAATTGCTGTCGCTGTTTGTTGACCTCCTGTCCAAACACACAATCCCTTTACAATACACCTACATTCCATTCTGCTGTCTGTTTTCACACCTTCTTCTCCGCAAATAAAAAGTTTATGATGTGTTTGGCACCACAAGAGCCTCTTCTTCTTCTCCCTCCTTCTCAACATCTGCTCTTTTTGCTTTGCTTCTGTTCCTGCATGAGTCTGTTGTTGCATGGTGTGTGTGTGTGTGTGAGTGGAAAGACAGCGAGGTGTGAACCTTGGGACTCTCTTGTAGGAAATCCCGAAGGTAAGCAATTATCCTTAATTACAGCCAACATATTGTTAATGGGTCTCAGTTGTTACGACTACTTATCCAGCTTCTCTCGTGTTAGTGTCTACACTGGCTCCCTACAGAATTGAATTTAAGATCCTTCTCCTCATCTACAAAGCTCTTAATTGTCAGGTACCATCTTATCTTAGATAGCTCATAAGACAGTACCCATTTATCCCACTAGAACAATGCACTCTGAGAATGCAGGGTTACTTGTGATTCCTAGAGTCTCCAAAAGTAGAATGACAGTTTTAGTTATCAAGCTCTTCTCCTGTGGAAACATCTTCCGGTTTCGGTGGGGGAGGCAGACTTTACTTTACATCTGAAGCCAGGCTCAGGCTCAGTTTTATAACCCTAACTGATTCTGAAATCGGGTTTCATCACGCACTTAAGACAAAACATCACAGATGTTCCTCTCTTTAATCTCAAACATACACACACTACAAGATTTCAAAGCAATGGTGCATCACACACAACAGGATATTAATAAGATTATCAAGCCAGAGGGAGCATGAATGCACCACATGCGTTCACATAGGGAAGCAGATTTCAATGACATGGAGACTGACATGGTGCAACAACTTGCTGTAATGCTAACAGTGCTTTGTGGTGAGAATAACAAAAGCAGAAGGCTATATAAGTCTGGATGAGAAAATGTTTGGGGAGACGCGATTAGCTTGGGTTAGACTTAAAGAGGAACTAATGTATTGTTCAACCCGGGCCCTATTTTCTGATCTACTTTTGTCTAAATGAGTGATAGGATGTTCAATATTTGACATTTTTCCAGCACGAAGCTAGGACTGACCTGCCTGCAGCCCGTGAGCACGCGCTATATGAAATAATAGGGCACTGGGACAGCGTCAAACAACGTCAAAATGCGTCCACTAAAAGTGCATTTTTTTCGGACGAGGAGAGAGAGGGAGCAGTGTTACTTCAGTAGCACATATACTAAAATTGTAACAAGCAGAGGAACATGTCCGAATCCAGCTAAAGGTAAACACAGATGTTCATTTCTCCTTTCCGTTATGTTGTCGGATAATTATACTAACAATCCGAGCCTATCTGTGTGAAAACATGCACTTTTAGTGGACGTATTTTGACGTTGTTTGACGCTGTCCGAGTGCCCTATTATTAATATAGCACGTGCTCACGGGCTGCAGGCAGGTCAGCCCTAGCTTCGTACTGGAGAAATGTCAAATATTGAACATCCTATCACTCATTTAGACAAAAGTAGATCGGAAAATAGGGCCCAGGTTGAAAAAAACATTAGTTCCCCTTTAACTTTCATTTAATATCTGTCAACATCAGTATGCTAACGTTAGCCTAAAGGGCTACAATGTGTACAGCTGATTAGCAGTTTGAAATTATCGGGGTGTCTTCGATGAGCCCAGTCCAGGAGGCGTAAGACTAGCTCTGTAAACTCTATAGTCCCTGACTAAGAATTTTCCTAGTCTACTAATAGTTGTCATTTAGGGCCGTTAGTCGACTAGTTGCCTGCATGTTTACGATGTTAATCTAATTATTAAATTATATATTTTGGGCGGGGCAATACAATGGTTTGAGTTGAAGGTGTGAGAAAGAATAGTATCAGTAACATTGTTAACACTGTGCTACATTACAGAGAAATACAAAACCGTACTAATGAACCTTCATTAATATAGGCCTATATTTTATCTACAAGTGCACGTCACACACTGAGCGAGCCGCCTGTTAATGACGCTGTGGGCTAATGGGCATGTAGCTACTTCCATGTTTCAGATGATACGTCATGTTTGTAGTCGACCAATGAAGATGAGTTTACATATCACCTTGGGTTCGTCCTTCACCTTCTCAAAATGATCCCACACTTTGGATTTCCTGCCCGACATGTTATTAACTAGCCTGTGTAATAACCGCAGGTACCAGCCCTGGAAACTAGAGGCCATACATGTGCTGCGTCTTTAACTGCCTGGACAAGGTGCAGCTCCTAACAGTTTCATGTGTGTTATTTTTGTATTTATCTATTTTTCCTTCAACTAAGCAACCAATGACATCTTGCCGACTGATGACCTTTCTGATCGACTAACTTTAGGCTGACTATTAGGGGGCAGCCCTAGTAAACTCCTCATATTACCAGATAATCTGAACTGAACATCAGTTCATGGTCCCAGTTTGAATTTTTCCTGCAATAGTCAGGAGGGGTGAATCAGGGACAAATCAGCCCAAAACTCTTGCAGTCTGAGTCTTAACACATTCCTCATTGATAAATCTTATAGGCTGGCTCAGGCTTCCCTTGAACCAGTCCCTAGCTAGGCTGCTACAGAGGCCTAGACTGCCAGGAGACTCCCCTGATACACTGAGCTTCTCTCTCCTCCTCCTGTCTCTCTCCATTTGTATGCATTCATGTCCAATTAATGCATGTTACTAACTTGGCTTCCTCCCCGGAGTCTTTGTGTTTTTCCGCCTCGCAGGTTTCTCGGATCCTCGCAGCACCTGGACTGTGGCTGCTCCTGCTGCCGTGGTCCTGCTTGACGCCCACTGCTACTGTTATCATTATTAGTCATACTTGTATTATCATTCCTGCTATTATCACTGCTATTATTGCTACTATAAATGTTATGCTATTATATCTACTGCTACTGTTTTATCATTAGTATTTTTTTTTTAAATTAATATAACTGTTTAACTGTGTTATTTACAAGTTTTTCCTTGTTACTGTTGCAGTGTGGTTGCTCTTGGTGGGAATTTGTTTGAATTGTTGGGTCTGTGTAAATTAAAAGAGTACGGTTTAGACCAGCTCTATATGAAATGAATGAGATGACTTTTGATATGATTTGGAGCTATATAAATAAAATTGGACTTGACTAGAAAATGCAATGATAAATTATTAGCTGCACGGAAAACTACTGGGGGAATATTGCACAGATGAGTGATCATCAGTTTTCACACTGAATCAATAAAAGAATATTCACTTTGCAGTTTTGTTGAAGCTTCATATAATCCCTCAGTCCCACCAGCAGTGTGAGGAAACTGCAGTGGAAAGTGAATGGGGTTGTCACTCACACACACACAAACACATTCACAGCTTCTTTCCCACCGTCACACACTCAACCTCAGACTTCACTCAGTAGTTATCAGGGAGGAAGTGATGCTATCACCTCTTCCTGTTGGAGCTGGATTTGTTAGTTCTTTCAGTGTGTATATAGCGTACATGTGCTCAGCATGACATTTGAATAAAATCCTCTTTACTGAATATTGACCTCTTCACAGTGGCGTAATGTAGTTACCATGGGCCCCAGTGCACGCTAGTTACTAGTTATAAGGCACACACACAAACATATACACACACACACACACCACTGCCAACTGTTTATAAAAATGTCAGAGGAATCTAATTCAGGGAGCTTTGCTACTTTTTCCTCCTGTTTGTTTCTCTCGTGTCCTTCCTTACTGCCGCTTTAATGTTCAAAAGGCATGACTGCTCGCTGGACTTACAGATGTGCTCAGATTGTCAGTCTTGAAGGATTTGTGCCTAAACTAGCTACCGGATTGTATCGTCTTGGCACATGATCAAATAGAGACTTGATAATAGATAACATTGACATACGTGTTACCCAACAATCATCATTAAATTACTGTGTATGACAAAAATAATGAAGAAAATGATAAATTATTTATTTAATTAAGAAGATTTTTAACATAGTTTATTCATAGTATTTATAATTTATGTAGAATAAGCTTTTTTTTAAATTGCTGCTGACCATTTTGCCAAATTAACAAAAAAAGACAGAAAGAAAAGAAAAGAAAATCATGACGGGGATGGGTTTGCATTTTTGAGGGAATACAGCCCATAGCAAATGGCACTATTTTAAATTTGATGTGAGTCCTTTTTTAAACACAGGTGTAGTTCTGCTGTGACAACCTGAATCATTCGCAAATACAGTCATAATTTAAGGACCAAAATGGAAGTATCTATAACTGGTGATAATACACCTTTGATTTTATCCAACAATAACCTGTGACAGGATTGTTTTTGGCTTCAGGGAAAAGGCCCAATCAAAAGGGAAAAATGACACCTACAGTGTAAATTCAAGCATCTGCGTGTGTTTCTGTCACTGCTCTCTTGCTTTCAGTCTTTCTCTCTCCCTCTCTAAACATGCCCTCTACTGGTTACAGTTGTCATTATTTCAGTTAGTTGAGTAAATCTGTATTTCTAAACCCTCCTGCTAATCTGCAGTTGTATCATGTAATCTGATCCAACCAAAAAGTCACCTGTGAGAACCCTGCACCTCTGGGTCTTCTTCTGCTGTCAGGTAACTAGAAGTCCTGTGAATTATACAAACATAGCCGTCACCTTCAGCTTTGATCTAATTCTGCTTTCTCCATCCCTGCCCAGCGGGGCATGTCTCAATGCCACATCTACGGCAACATGCCACACACAGTGACATCATCATCCCAGGGCAAACAGCCAATGAGAACCCATAGGGGGGGAGTCAATCTGGGGTCATTGCAATAACACTGACCAATCAGCACGAGCCAAAAGGCCCGTAACCATGGTGATTAGCCTGGGTTCAAATGCGAGTATGTGTGGCAGATGCCCCCCGTGTTGGTTCCATATGCACTTGTGCACATAGACGGGCCTGCTGCATTAATCCAGTGCTGTGGGAGGGTATGCATGAGGGGGCACAGGCCTGTCAGCACTGGACACTGAGCTGAACTCGCATACAATCATCAACTGTTGTCCTAGTTCTGTAACATATGGCTTATGCATGCATAATGTGATCCATACATGTTTTAGGCATGCTTTTCCTCCAGCTTCTGTTGGTTGCACACTTATTTTTCTCAGCCGTCGTAACTTATTGCTATGGTAATTACAGTCGTTAGCTCTCCTCTGCATTGTTCTCCGAGAGGATGGATGAGGAGACGTGTGGGTGGCAGTGAAGGGTGAGGGGAGGGGAGGCAAGGACAGCGAGCAAACAACACTGCTGAGTAGGAGAAGTACAATGGGCTGTGAGTCAGAGGAAAAAGAGGAGAGAGAAGCGAGAGAAAGAGATAGGTATGCTGAGAAAAGGTCAGTGTGTGGAGGGCTTTTTTTAAAATGCCAGAAGACTGAGAAGGCTCAGGAATGTTTTGCTCATACTATCTCTCTGTTTTATGGCTTTTATGTTAATATCTGGCGAGGTAGGACTCGAGCAGGTGACTCATGATGCACAGAACAGAGAGAGTGGGGGCGCTACTCAACCGAGGCTCGACAGGAAAATGTATTAAATATCCTAGAATACATTTATGTGGATTGTGTTTGGCAGCAAATGGGGATTTTAATGCAAAGTGTCTCTCTAACAAAACAGTTTGACTTCTTGTCTCTCCTGCTAACCCATTCACTGATTTTTTTTCCACACACCATCATCAGGATGAGGAATCATCTGACCCCTGCATTCCTGACTCCCAAGACTACACACACTGTTGTTATCCCCATTGTCTGTGACTGAATTATCTGAATTATATGCTACACTGCTTTGCACACCCAGCAGGAAAACACACACCACAGTCATCCAAGGTATTCATATACACAGCTCGGACTTCAACATATTTCTCATCTTCTGCTAGCATGCTTAGTTCCGATGTCACATTTTGAATCTATCTACACAGTTTAGTGTGGTTGATCAGGTGAGCACTTTTGGACCGGTGTGGTACCAACACAAGGATGTCCAACACCAGAGACCAGTGACCATAGTCCTGGTCTGAGTCCACCCTGATTAGACACTATCATACACCAAAATTTATCATGAACTTTGCTTGTGTATTCACAGCAATAAATAGTTAAGTATTGAGTCTTACGTACCCATGTAGATAGCCGTGTCGCTGAAATGTCAAACTCTAGGATTTCTTTCTCTAGACCAATGCCATGGAAATGAAGGGAATTTTATTTGCGGTGCTCAAGGCCAGTGATGGGGAGTCATGTCATTAAAGTCAGTCGTGTCATTAAATTGACCCTTTGTTAAGTCCTGTTCCCGGACACAGACTGGCCAATCATAACGTAGCATCCAGCTGGTTTTGTGGATTTGGAGCTAAATGTTGTGCCTGGGTCACGTCGTGTATTAATGATATTCGTTACCTGGAGAGGTTGGAAAAAGATACACGTTTCTTCCCTGTTCCAAAACCAAAATCAAACCCTGAAAAGTGTAGGGTTAGCTAGCTAGCTACTGAAGATATGGCCTACTGAATGTATACACATGCTGCTGTGTGTCACTTCCCCTGGGGATCCCTTCCCATCCGGCGGTGGAGGTCCGGGTGCTGGCAGCGGCATAGGGCCGAAGCCATCGTTCATCTGCACACACCATGATGACACAAAGCTGGTTCATCTGCAAAGTTTCCCTTCATATTCATTGTCTTCTGTAGCGATCAGCAGTGATGTGGTGGTTCACTTTTACACTGTGATCTGTAGCCTATAGTTTGGCTTTGGCTTAACTTAACAAGTAGAATGATTTGTATTCTACATGTAGCATATTAAGTTTACATGTAGAATAAAACATTCCCTCTGTTGCTTTTAATCTTTTTGGCATGTGTGAACGCCTTCTTTTGGCATAGGCTATTTCTGACTATTTTTCAGCTTTATTGCCGAGTTTAAAACAAGTTAGAGAGGTAATCAAATGTAATAAGTTACATTAGTGTGATGAAGCAGAACTATCAGAAACAAAAATCATGAAATCCTCCCTGAAAATTAATTGACCCTTTAATAGTCTTAAAACAAGTGAAAACTTCCCTTTTGCAATGACACAAATACACCTGCTCACATTACAGTACATATCTGAATGAAATCAGATGACTGCACAACAAAAATCCTGAAGAGAGCTCAGATTCCTTGACAACAGGTATCGTAACCTTAATAGATCATTTATCTAAAAATACAACTTAAAGGTTCAGTGCATAGGATTTAGGGGCATCTATTAGAAGAAATGATTTATAAGTATGTTTTTATTAAGCCCAGTTCAGATCACTGATTCGTGATGAGATGAAACTGTTTTAGAACGTTGCAGAGAAAAGTTGCAGCAGTGTGAACTGGCCATCAGAGCTTGATTCAAGCCGGCTGATGGTGTCACCTGCAACTCAGCTTGTCAAATCAGTGGCGGCTGAATGTAGAACGTAAAGCACATCACCTGTTTTTTACAGCCACTCGGCTTGTAGTGAAGTCTGCTGGTCAAGACAAAATGACAGCAGAGGGCGTATTCGCTTGCTGCGGCAGGTGCTCCATCCCCACCAAGCCCTCTGATTCCGTCCTCGTGTGAGCCGGTGTCAGATGGTGGGTTGCTGCTGCTGCTGCTCGCTGTATGTGCTTTTGTTTGAAATGGACTTCAGTTTATAATCACCTGGAAATAAGAATCATGTTTTCATCGCCTTAGAATGAGTTGTTTATATCTAGATGCAGAGCGGATCCTCTTGTGTTTCTACAGTAGCCCAGAATGGATTAATCATCCACTGGCTCTGCAAAGGGCCTTTTGCGTGTTTGCATGGGCCCCCGTAGTTCTCCTACATGCTTTGCACACGAGAGTTTCAGTTTTTTCAGTTTCAAGTTTCAGACCTTAGTTTTCAGAACTCTAGACCTTTAACACAACAAAATACTGCAGAGATGTCTTTCCACTGGGGTCTGACACAATATAATGCTAATGTGCACAACATCAGAGAACACTTAAGGTTAAACCCCGCAGGTTAAGCAGCTTAAATACAAAAGAATGGAGGCTAAGGCAGTAATCCTTGGCACTTGGTATAACAAGATATTCTTTTCTTCCTGTAACATACACTACACTCAGGCTTTAAATCACATTAAAACGTTTGTGTTTGAGTTGTTCTTTTATTCATTTTTTATTTTTGGAGTATATATCCATCCATCCATTTTCATCCGCTTATCCGGGGCCGGGTCATGGGGGCAGCAGGCCAAGCAAAGCACCCCAGACATCCCTATCCCTGGCAACACTTTCCAGCTCCTCCTGGGGGACCCCAAGGCATTCCCAGGCAAGACGAGATATGTAATCCCTCTGGCATGTTCTGGGTCTGCCCCGGGGGTCTCCTACCAGTGGGACGTGCCCGGAACACCTCCAGCAGAAGGCGCCCAGGAGGCATCCTGATCAGATGCTCGAGCCACTACAACTGACCCCTTTCGACGCGAAGGAGCAGCGGCTCTACTCCGAGCTCCCTCTGGATGTCCGAGCTCCTTACCCTATCTCTAAGGCTGAGCCCAGCCACCCCAGGGAGGAAACTCATTTCCACCGCTTGTATACGCGATCTCATTTTTCATGACCATAGGTGAGGGTTGGGATGTAGATGGACCAGTAAATTGAAAGCTTTGCTTTCTGGCTCAGCTCCCTCTTCACCACGACGGACCGGTGCAGCGCCCACATTACTGCAGAAGCCGCACCAACCCGCCGATCCATCTCATGCTCCATTCTACCCTCACTCGTGAACAAGACCCCAAGATACTTGAACTCCCTTGCTTGAGGCAGTAACTCTCCCCCAACCTGGAGGGGGCAAACCACCAGTTTCTGACAGAGGACCATGGCCTCAGACTTGGAGGTGCTGACTCTCATCCCAACTGCTTCACACTCGGCTGCAAAACGCTCCAGTGCATGCTGGAGGTCACGGTGTGATGGAGCCAACAGAACCACATCATCTGCGAAAAGCAGGGATGCAATTCTGAGGTCCCCAAACCGGACCCCTTCCTCCCCCCAGCTGCGCCTTGAGATCCTGTCCATGAAGATCACAAACAGGATTATATTAAAGTTTTATTTTCTTTTGAGGATCTAGATCAGACTGTTTTTGGATTTGAATGTTTGTCTTTAAGAAATGCATTAACAATATTTATATTCTCCTAGTGTCCTCTTCAGGATGAACTTAATGAACTCAGTGAGTGTAATCAGTGGAGCAGAGCTGCCTGAGAGGAAACCAACCTTCAGGCTATGCTGGACCGCATTTTTTACCTATTCATAGAGGGTCAGCAGCAGAGACGCTTTATACTTGCAGTAAATACCTTAGATGACTCATTTGAAGATAAACTAGACCAGTAAGATATGTAGACTAGATACCATTGTATGACTAAAATGCACCTTGAGTGGGTGGGAGGGATGGAAAGGGTTCACTATAGCTTTTTCCTCTCTCCACCCTTTGTCTTTTTTCCCCAGAAACATAACTCCACCAGAAAAACTGGTTCGTCTGCCCTGACCGCTTAGGTTTAAGTTCCGCTGTAAGAGCAGGTCATACCTCCAACAAATGTTTGCTTAGACCAAAAATTGAATCTTAATGTTTTTCCTGTCAGGTTGTTCTGTCACTTTCACTACTTTCGCTTTAGTTTTATTTAACTCAAGTTTGCTGCTTCAAACTCTTTTGTAGCAGACTTTGTTCAGACAAGCCCACACAAACAGGCAGAGCTAATGCTCTTGTCTTATCAGTCTTTGATGTGTGGAAGAATAAAAACGGCTATCTGGAGAAGTTGGAGGTGTAAGATCAGTCTGTGGCAGCTTAGCCTACCTGCTCAATGATTGCTCTGTAGGTTTTCTACCATTTACCCTGCCGTCTTCCTTCCTTTTTTTTTGTTAGATTGTTCTACTCCACTGATCCACAAAGAGCAAGTTTGTTTTCTCTCACAAAGAGTCAGGGTCAGTTACAGAACAGGGTGCAGATTCGCTGTCTCGCTCAAACTCTTCATCAGGGCGGATGTTCGCTGGCTCAGGGGAGTTGTATTTGGGCCTTCCAGTCAGAGGTGAATGTCTTGTCTGGTGGCAGAGGAAGCATCTATTTTTTTTTAACCAAACAAAGTGAGGAAACATAGCTATAGCTCCTCTAAACAATACAACAGGATAGGCTGCTGCACTTCCTCTATAGAGTATAGTAAGGATTGTCTCACCACATGGGATCTGTATGACAGATGCTGACATGAAAACATCGTGGTAATTAATGATTAAAATTATGATGATGATGTTTATAATTGCCATGGATTAATGTGGGAGTGATCTGGCACAGCTGCATACACAAGTGATAAACATCAAGAAGATTTTAATTGTCATATAGTGTATAGGGCTGGGAAATACAGTATATGAACATTAAATTGATATTGTGATATGATGCTGGATGTTGACTGAGATTTTTCTATTATTCTTCGCCCTTATCCACTTAGTCATTATAACATCTAGGCAGAGGACGATACGAACATTTGAAGGCATGGTTATCCTGGCCAAAATAATTTTAATTCACAATATTATCCTAATAATTATCAAAATGTCTCTCAGATACCATAGGAAACAAATCATTTTTTAGTAAATGTTAAAAAGACAGAAAAAAGCAATGAAATATTCTTAAAAAGCCAATCTTTTGAACTTCTTGATATGAAATATGCCAACCTTGATTAAGATTTTTTTTTGCATTTTTTGAGGTTGGTGTGTATGAGTCTCTTTTACTCTTCGCTGCTCAGCAGTCTGGCAGCATAAATGAGTGATATGCTAGCAGCTGGCACTCACCCAGACTGGCTCACACAAGGCAGAACAATACTGATCATTAAAGTTCACCACAAGGGTGCAACACTTTCGTACTACTGGCCGGTAACCTGCCTCTACACCAGATGGAAGCTTCTCTCAGGCATCATAGCAGCTAAGCTGAAGGGGCACACGAGTCGATACATTAGCAAAGCTCAGAAGGGCATAGGAAACAACACCAGAGGGTCAAAACACCAGCTACTGGTCGACACAGCAGTCATCCAAGACTCTATGGTTTAGCAGGTCAACCTGAGCACCACCTTTATTGACTACAAGAAAGCCTACAACTCAATGCCCCACACATGGATACTGGAGTGCCTGGCACTATATAAGACTAACAGCACACTGATAACATTCATCAAGAACTCAATGCAGCTGTGGAAAACAACACTGGAAGCAAACTCCAAGGCTATCGCACAAGTTAGTGCAGAATATACCAAGGTGATGTGCTGTCCCTGCTGCTGTCCCACATTGGCCTCGATCAGATCGTCTCCAAGAGTGGCTATGGATCGGATTCAGAAATTGAGCGACCATCAGCCATCTCCTGTACATGGATGACATCTAGCTGTATGCAAGGAGTGAACAAGACATCGACTCACTGATCCACCTCACCAGGTCCTACAGCGAGGACATCAGGATGTAATTTGGACTGGATAAGTGTGGCCGCATGGTGGCGAAGAGAGGAAAGGTGATCAGAACTGAGGGGCGCAGCTACTTGACGGAAGGATAGCAGACATACAGTACCTGGGTATCCCACAGGCCAGCCAGGCACCGTCATGAGGACACAAGGAGGTCAGCCACAGCCAAATACCTTCAGAGGGTAAAACAGGTGCTAAGAAGGCAGCTCAGCGGGAGGAATAAGAGCCGAGCCATGAACATGTACACATTGCCAGTCATCAGATACCCAGCTGGAATAGTGTGCTGGCCACAGGAGGAGATGGTGCCGCTGATGTCAAGACATAAAAACTCCTCACAACGCTTGGAGGGTTTGCACCCAAAGTCCAGCACCCTGAGATTCTACATACAGCGAAAAAAGGGAGGGTGAGGATTTGTGAGTGTCAGAACCACGAGTCAGAATGAAACAAGGAGCATCCAAGAATACAGCGGGAAGATGGCCCCCCAGGATGACCTGCTCTGAGAGTGCCTCAGGCAGCAGAAAACAGAGGGGGGTGAGAAGGAAGAGGAAATATCATGGAACACCAAACCCCTCCATGGGATGTACCATTGGCAGATAAAGGAAGTGGTTGACATCAAGAAATCCTACCCGTGGCTAGAAAAGGCTGGCCTGCAGGACAACACAGATGCCTTGATCATGGCAGCACAAGAACAGTCCCTGAGCACCAAATCCATAGAAGCAGGGGTCTACCATAGCAGACAAGACCCCAGTTCAGGCTGTGCATAGGCCTCTGAGACAGTCCAGCACATAGTGGCAGGATGTAAGATGAAAGCTGGGACAGCATACACCGAGAGACACAACCAAGTGGCTGGGATAGTGTACAGGAACACCTGTGATCAGAATGGAAGAGTCCCTTCGTGCCAATGGGACACACAACTGAATAACAGGGCTGAGATCCTGACACATATTAGATGATCTGTTGCAGGCTTCCCTCCCCTCAACATCATAGAAACAGAATTCCACAGTGCTGTCAACTGACCACAAGAACAAGCTGTGCAAAGGTTTGCTCTTTTGTACTTCATACTGTAGGTGTCATTTGTTTCATCCTGTACTTTACATACTCTATACATTTTATCACTTCAATACATTGTCATAGACTATCAAGGATGATTCACATATCGTTATGACCATTGTATAAATAATTTGGTTTCTTTTGGTCTCCTCTGGGCTTTCATATGAGTAGTAAACATGACAATTGCGTCCCCTAGCGGTCAAATAGGTGAAGTACCGGCTCCCAAGAGCCACGTGGTGGCACCATACATTCAGCATACAGCATGTCAGTCTGATCAGTCATTTACAGTAAGTACCAGTTAATCACATTAATCACAAAGCTGGCGTCTACTCTGGAGTTTCCGTGTCAATACTTCATCTGTGTCTTTTGTTAAAGAAATCTAAAGAGTGTCATTGCATGCGCGGATTTAATGAAAAAATTCTTTTGTCACACAGTATTTCGCAATCTCTATTTTTTAGTGATGCACGAAGTAACCACAGCTTCAAGTTGCACAACAGGGATTTTTATTGGAGCCAAAATGAAAAACTGTAAATCCTTTAAGTTAATGTGTTGACTTTCTCGAGGCATCTGCAAATGTCACTGCAAAACAAACAAAGGGATACTGTTTGAATACTATGACAAGAGCTAAGAGTTATAGTTTTGTATTTTTCTAGTAGTTTTTATTTTTATTTTTGTTTTAAATTCAATGTAGTTTCAGTTAGCTTCCAGAGTAGGTTTAGTCGTTTGTTTATTTTTTTTTTAGTTTTAATGATACTACTACTACTACTACTAATAATAATAATAATAACAATAATGATAATTCTTCTTCTTATTATTATTATATTTATTATTATTAAGTACACAATATTGTTAGTTTTGTTTTGTTTAAAGTCTAGTTTTTTATTTTTATTTCAGTAAACTAGTTTTTTTCTGTTTTTAGTTTTAATACTACTACTAATGATAATGATAATAATAATAATAATTGTTATTATTATTATTAGTAGTAGTAGTAGTAATAGTTGTTGTAGTAAATACACAATATTGTTTCAGTTTGTTTTGTTTTCTTTAATGTCTAGTTTTAATTTTTATTCCAGTTAACTAATTTATTTATTTATTTTCCCCCACATCTAGTTTTAATTTTCGGTCTAGTTTTAGTTAACTATAATAACATTAGAGGAGCTTAAGTTATCGGGCAGGGTGACGGTATTATTTTAGTTGATATTATGTGATTGTGAATAGTAAGTGATTATTGTATTTATATTTTATTTTATTTTATTTGTGTGTGTGTGTGTGTGTGTGTGTGCAAATGTGTGTGTGAAATCAGTTAAATGCCTATGATTTATTCATATATTCTTGAATCACTATTTATTGCTGCGGGGCTGTTGCAATTACTTTACAAAACACATGGTGGCGCACAACAGCAACGGGTCAACTCAGTATCAGTCAACATTAAGGCTTCATTTCAGCAGGTGTGCACTAAACTTGTAAGAATGTTTTAAAACCGACTTTTCTAAACCTACCTGGACAGGTGTACACACTTCATGGGGGAGGAACAACATAATATCATAGCTGATATTAAAGAGACACCAACACAATTATACTTTTCCTCATTGCGCAACTTTATTTTTCAGTAAATGTGTTGAATAAAAATGGGTCACATCAGCTGAAACCATAACCACGGCCCTTCAGTCGCCCAGTGCTGGAGGAGAGTTCCTGCCCTTTCCCTCTCACTTATGTTCACCTCCCTCTTCCTCCTCCTCCTCCTCCTCTCCATAGATACTCTGCAGCTCAGTCAGCAGCGCTTCAGACGCGCTCCCTGCCGCTCACACGAGTTTCAGGTTGATCAAACGCAAGTAACTCCGCGGCCACAACTTTAGTTTCACAAACTTGCTTCTGTTTCGATACAATGTTGGATTAAACCCACTAACCTTTTGTTCCGACCACAGAAGGTTTGTTTTACGACAGCGCAGGTACAATGACCGCATTCTGCAGCAGATCGACTGATTAGAGGTAAGTCGAGCCCAACATTTATAAAGCTCATTAGATCTACTGGAAAAACTATTTTCTTCGACAGGTCAGAGAGACTCTGTTTATCTGTGTTGTGCTGCAAATAACTGGAGCATGCCTGTTTATTTAGTGATGTTTGTAGGTGACATACACACAAACAGAATCGCAGAAAAGTTTGGACTTTAAGTGAAACGGGGGATTATAAACAACATATGGTCTGTAAACTCACAGTTACCGAGGACTATTGTGTCCCTTTTGGAATATTACAGTGATTGCTCACAGCTAACAATATCCTGTCAGCTTTGTGCTTGTATTAGGGGCATTTCACCACAGTGAACATACACAAAAGGATTATCAGCTGTCTTCACTGGCTTGGCCTCTATTATGCGCAATTCAACTTTTTTACGCATGTGTTTAAGTTTAGCTGCCAGTGTCTGCACTGAACCCTTGTTAATGAGTAAACTTTGGGAATTTGGGCACTGCACTGAGCTCCTATTTTTTTTTGCCCTTCAGGGAGAGGTCAGTGTTTGCACTTTGACCTGTAGGTTTGGACATATAGAGAAGAGGACACGGACAATCTAGCACCATGGATATCGGCAACGATGTGGACCTGTCCAATAAAAACATCACCCCATTGTGGAAACGTCGCACGGACTCTTGTAAAAAGACCCAGGACTCAAGTAAATCCAAACCACGACCCCTCAGTTACCACTCAAATGGGGCCATGACGACGGACTTCCCTGTGGAGGACAACAAGTGTTCTTTCACCTTGAGCCAACCTGCCGAGAGGCTGGTGGTCGCACCCCCCAGTTGGGGCAAGAGCACTGTGGTGTTGAAGCACGTTCTGCACAAACCTGCCAAGAAAACCAGAGTTGTTCGAAGCATCAGCATTGGGCACCTCTCCAACGGACTCTTCTCACTGTCCAAATTTAGGTCTGAGGACAGATCCACTTCACTGGACAATAGAGTGTGTAATGGAGACAGGAAAACCAGCAATGGAGTGACAGTGTGGCAGGAAAAGCATCTCCAAGACCCCCAGAAACACACGTCCAGCTCGTCCAGTTTGATCTCACAGAAGGACCAGATTGCGTATGGGAAGAGTTCACCCGACGGTGTTCTTCTTAATTCCTCCCCTGTCATGTGTCCACGCTCTCCCAACAACAACCACAAATACAACCACCATGAACTGTCCTCTGTTTCGTCTGCATCCAGTCCTTCGCCTCCAGCCCGGCGTACCCCTACCCCCTCCCACAGCTCCACCTCCAGCATCCCCTCCCTCTCATCCCTTACCTCCTCAGACCCCCCGACCCCACGCTCCCCATCGCCAGCAGACAGAGGACAAGTGCTCCATAGACCGTCCTCATTCTCGCCTGCCTCCTCTCAGGACACCAGACATGCTTCTTCCTCTTCTTCCCTCTCCTCCACCTCACCCTCTCCCTCCCTTTCCCCATCTATGCCTCCCTCTCCTTCCATCGTCCTCAGCACCCACAGCCCTGCTGCCCTGAAGATGGGCACCCAGCAGCTCATTCCCAAGGGTTTGGCATCGGATACTCGGCAGATCAAGGCGCCCGCCTCTGAGCCACAAGGCCATGGTCTGGCAGGGCTGCTGGGGTTGGATCATTCCAAGCGAGCGGTGAAAGCCCTTAGCATGGTAGAAACGGGAACCTACTTTTCTACAGGAGGGGTCCAAAGCGAAGCGACAGACGGGGAAAGTGAGAGCCCGGGGACACTAAGAAGGGGCCTGAGGAGTACGTCCTACAGGAGGGCTGTTGTAAGTGGAGTAGACTTAGAGGTCCCGTCGGTAGATCCTAAGGCCCATCGGTTGTCGCAGCCTGTCATCAAATGGCTGAATGAGGATAATCCAGATTCACCAGTGAGCCCTGCAAGTCCTGGCACTGTTAGCCTCACTAGCCCCGGAACAGCCAAGCCTGCGAGCCCTGGGACACCCAAACTCACAAACCCTGGGACACCCAAACTCACAAGCCCTGGGACCCCCAAACTCACAAGCCCTGGGACACCCAAACTCACAAGCCCTGGGACACCCAAACTTTCTAGTCCTGGGACACCCAAACTTTCTAGCCCTGGGACACCCAAACCTGTCAGCCCAAAGATTGCAAAGCCTGCCAGCCCTGGGACAGAAAATCCTACTGGCATTGGAAAAAACAAGGTGGGTGCACTCAAGAAACAAACACTGGTGCTCTTGAAGAAAAAAAAGGGTTGAAATCTACCAAAGTATGATAATAAATAAATAAAACTTTTAGGAGCAGGGACAATTTGGAGGTTACCTTTAAGTGAAGAACGTCAAGAATTTTAACTAATGTGTCAAGGTCTGAAGTTTGCTATTTTTTTCCATATTTGGGTTGACTTTCTGTACCTCATACAGAATATGCTGCTAACATACCCAACTGGCTCTATACAGTTTTAAAGAAAGAATTTCAGCATTCACCTGCACTACCTATCACTGCAGATGTACAGCCCTGTAAATACCCTGAGAACTTTTCCATTTAATATTTCCCTTTGCTGTAACAGATTGACATTTCTTCACTTAGTTAATCATAATCCACATGATGGGTTTATTTTTGATCGTGCACAAAGATTGCTTCAGTATGGAATATTCAGTATTTGGAGGGCAAAGTCCAAATTGTAAAGTGACAACACAGACTGAGTATTGTGGAACAAACTTAACAGCAGCAGCAGCAGCAGGGCAGACAAGGCCTTACAAGGAAACAATTAATGTGGTTGTTGGGAGACATGACGTAATGTGACACCATGCCCACACATACAAACTGACATACACAATGGCTCTGTAATTAGACAGGGGTCAATGAGGAGGTCACAAGAAAGGGCACAGGCAGGTCATGGACAGGTGACTGAGGTATACAAGCCTATTCCATTTAAAGTCTGTCGGTGCACGCTTTCTCAGTCCCTGTTTGTCCAGGTCATTACAGTTGTGATGCATTTTTTTCTCAGAGTCCAGATAAGAAGAAAGTTTTGACCACTCAGCGGACATTTGACAGTGAGGGTGAGAAACTCCCATCTGTTTTGTTTCTACCTCACATTTTCCTTCATTGTAATCCTTCAGTGTCTTTTCTTTTGGCCTTTCTGTCTTTTTCTCAAGAAAACAATATCTTCCTTTTTAAAAACTTCAACATGATGGATCTTCCTGTGAATTTCAGAGGAAGAACTGTACCAGAACTACCAGGAAAAGGCCTTACATAATGATTCGGATGAGGATGCCGATTCCAGAGAACCCAAACCCGATAACGGCATTGTGGTGCAGTACAGACCTATACGTACCTCCTGGAGCCAACTCAGTGTGGTTAGACATAACACGCACACACACACGCACATGCACACACACACACACACACACACACACACACACACACACACACAAACTCTAGCTACATCCAGTATACAGACAGACATACAGTATGCACACAGTGCCGTGGCTGTGCAGTCTTGGAATTCTAGTGCTCTGAAGAATGCTGTCATATCCAGTTTGGCCACAGTCCATACCCATCCTCCCACTGTTTCTGCCTTCCTCTGCCCCTGACTCTGTTTATAAGGGGGTGCAGGAGCATTTCTTCTAAGACTCGGGTGGGCCGGGAGGCAGACAGTCAGCCAGACCCACAGGAAGTCTTGCAAGCACTGCTGGGCCTAATGCCAGTGTGTTGGCAAACTCTACATACTCGTCAGACTGCAAATATGCTTAAAATGTTGCCTCTACAGAGAAGTGCGGTGGCTCTTCATTACATAATATAGTTAGGGATTGGAATGGATGGATAGAGGAATAGAGAGGAGGGGAATGGGCTAATTTAGTTTTCTACTTAGGCATTCCCATCTGTTTGTTTACTTGTTGAGGAGGGAAAGTGCCGGAGCAAAAACAGGCGAGGGCATAGATGGAGGCAATTAGGATTAGTTCTGAAATTGCTGAGCTGAGAATGGTATGCACTCAGACTCGAATAAATGGGAAATTGGATTCAAAGTAGAGAACATTGCAAAAATGTCTTGGGTCTTTTTTATTCTTGTGTTAGCCAGGAAGACACAGAGGTGAATTGAGCTGAGTCCAACATTACCGTGCTGACCAGGACTTTCTTTTTCCATCACAGCTGCTTTACAGCTGTAGATCTGTGAATGTGTCTGGCCAGATGCGTCATGTAACACTTCTGGATTCTTCCTCAACCTTTGCATTTTGTAGGAAATACATGACACTTTCATTGTCCTGGTATGTCAGGAAATAAGTTTATTTCCTGAAGCCAAGAAACAGATAAAAATGTCGTCATCGTTTAAGTCTTGTCTTCCCAAAAAGTTCCTCTCTGTCCTCCCCGGTATCTCTCGCCATTCAGGGTTTGATAATATGTCACATCCCAGAATTTTTTCATTTCCAGGAATAACCACCTGTAGTTTCGAAGGGTGGAGCTTCCCTAGAGCTACGTTGTCTCTGGCACTAAAGCTGCCTGAAACTTGTTTGTTTTGTCTGCTTCAAGAAAGGAAATATTGATTCAAGCTTAAAAAAAGCTGTGAGTAATTAGCTTTTGGTTAATGAGACCTACCTGGTTGTGTTTCAGTTACAAATACATCATTTCCAATTGTTTTTAATATAAGTCAAGTTCATCTCTCAAACTAGGCACATAACTCTCACTATCACCTTTATCAGCCTTGGTGTCAGCAGGTGTAGTGTTGATTCTTTGAAATGTCTTCATAAATTGCCTGGTTGCAACATGAATCTTCCAGTTTCTGTTGCACTTACTCTTCGGCCAAAATAGAAATCACACAGCATGTTTTGTGTGTATTCCATCCACAAGAATCTATTTTGCATGTTGTGGCATTTGCTTTTTTGATTGTTGTGGTCTTGTTGTTTTGCACTTTAAAACGAAGCTGTTGGTGTGCGAGTGAGTAAGAACTTCCACCTACCCTGAGGACATCAGCTACATCAGTAGGCAGTCTTTCAGTGTGGGCCAGGACACATTAGTGTACACATTGCTGAAAGAATGTGGCCAAATGCGACCCACACCACCTCCGAGTTTGATCTGAGCGATCACATCTCAAGACACATTGAGGACGTGTTGTGTGCATTCACATCTGTACCCAGAGCTGTGCACTTGTGATCCTATCACCTAGGACGCGTGTTCATACCAGGTTGAAACTGGACAAAGTTCAGTTGGCATCATGACAGGCACCAAACCCTTACAACTCTAAAATGATAGCTGGTTTTACTGATATGGTGTTGAGGGTTTGGCAGAAGGGAAAACAAGAGCAAGAGAAATAATAAAACTGATGTATGTGTGAAAGGAGTACACAGAAAGAACAACAAGAGATGTTTGGTATGCTGCAGGTTGTTTGTTCTCAGTGTTTGCTTAAGGCTGCAGGGCAGATACTAGAGAGAAGGAAGGCTCCTCCAGGAGCAGTATCACTTCCTTGTGTCTTTACACCGAAACAGGATGAGATGCTAGAGGAAGTAAGGAAAGACGGTCTCTGTGGATTTGTGCCTGCATGTGTGATCTGGTAAAACATACTGTGAATGTGCCCAAGGTTATATTGGATATATTTGGTGGAACAGGAGATGGAGGCATGCTTTTATTCAACCTTACCTTCAGTTTGTCAGAGCCACAGGCTGATTAATTCAATTGCTCTCCACACCCAGTTCATTCCAAAAGACTGCTTACTGTTTCAATCTTACTCAAATATCTCTGGACCACATCTCGCCAGCCACATACCAACACGCACATACTTTGCTTTTGCTTATGTAGGGCCTATGCTTCCTGAAAAATGATATTTTACCTTTAGAGTTTTTTGGTTACAACAAATTCCCTTTTTCTACACTCACCCTGCGCCTCTTTACTTAGTGAAGATCTTTCTTCTTTCCCATTTCCTACAGTAAGTTAATTGGCCCTCAATTCAGTGTGGTATGCAAAGTGCTCCTTTCTTTGTGTGTGAGGACAGCAGTGGCACACAAGCACACACCCGTGCTACAAATTCAAAGGGCTCCTGACCTGAAAAAACCCCAGAGTCATCAAACAAGTGTGACTTTGTGTTTGAAATCTTTTCATAGTTTTAAAATCATCCCTCTTATTTTTTTTTCCTCATTTTGTTTTCTATTCAGGTAAAGAAAAGCGGTCTGTCTGAGAGGATGAGTCAGGAAGAACGCAAAAGACAAGAGGTAGGAATCATACTTTTGTTTGTTTGGTTCAGAGTGAAAATAATCCAATTTTAGGCTGCGGGCACGCTAACCCAAGAGTTACTAGGGGTTTACAAGCACTGACTGGAGTATTGCTGTCCATTTGGTCTCTGTAAACTCTACTAGACCGATAAAAAAGCCATTAAAGGAGCACAGCCGGACGTATGGATCATGGACTATTATATCTTTAAAGCAGATGCTTTGTAAAGGGGCGGAGAAGGACACGTTCCAATAAATATTAAGTTAAGACAACCTGATGAGCAGAAGCATCAAAGTAATTGACAGAAGTGCTTAGATGTGCGTGGTATTGTTTAATAGCATTCCAAACGTGATTGTAGAGCACAGGTATGTCAAGCACGTTCATGAGAGAGCCCATCTCATAGAGAAGCGAGTGAGTCAGGAAATATATCAACTGACTATTGTGAAACAAAAAAACCCAAAACAAACAGGAGTGGGAGTAATCCCTCTCTTTTCAGTCTCTCACTCTGTCCTCCTTCTTCTGCCCCTCAACAGGCCATTTTTGAGGTGATCTCGTCGGAGCACTCTTACCTCCACAGTCTAGAGATCCTTATCCGAATGTTCAAGAACTCTGCAGAGCTCAGCGAGGCCATGACCAAGACTGAACACCACCACCTCTTCTCCAACATCACCGACGTCTGTGAGGCTAGCAAGAAGTAAGTGCGCAGTTGTGTTTTAAGAGTTATTATCAGACGTATATAGCTGTGTGTTTTCTTGTTTGGTGTATATTTATAGAACTGTCTCGGTGTCAAGGACTTACAAAAAGTGCTGGTAATGACATATTGGTTGGTATTTTTAGGCTGCCCTTATATGTTCCGTAGAAGTCAATCAGAATTTGTGGATTCTGGTTTTGGCTAATGATCTAGACAATTTTCTTATTTAACAGCACTTTAAAGTTGGTAGACCGCACTCATTCTATGTAGGGCGTGTCTGTAAACACTATCCCAGCCTGACGCTCCAGCTTCAGAGTTGTTTTCATTGTGTAAGGGATTGTGGGTAGGCGGCACTGAGCTGTTTTCTGTATGTATGTGTGGTCAAATGCTGAGGGGCAATTTGAGTGACAGAACAAAAGAAGAATTAAGCTTTAATTATAGTGGCATTATCAACATGAGCATTCCTTGCTGTTTGAGAGAGCTGAAAAGCAGACTGGATACAATAAGCCAAAATTTGCTGCTATGAGCCCTCTGAGTTTACCCGTCCATCATGATTTATAGTGCATGCATGAGGAATGTTTAATGACATTCATGGCCAGGTAACCATGAACTTCTTCCAAGGATCCCATAAACTGATGGAAACACTCATGCATGAGAGGCCATGAAAGTTTAGACTGACTGTGCTGCCTCAGCAATTACTGGTTGTACAGGCCTCCATTATTTCTACAAATGATTGACAGAAGAATTTCTGAGCCCATGTGTTCTTTGTTAGGTTCGTATGTGTTGGTGATTTTAACTGTGGTATCATTTCTCATGTTGTTCTTTATGAGATTATTTCATTATGATAATGGCTTCTATTAGAGGTGGACTATATAGCGATGTATCGTGGCTTGTTCCTCATGGGATGTATAAGATGACTATATCGCAAACACTGAGTATGATTTGTCATGTCTTTTTGTTTTTAGACTTGCTTTGGTGCTTTGGTTCTTTCATTCTGTCGCAGACACAAAAAGAAAAGAAAAAAGACGCACAATCTTGATACCTCAAACACACTCCCCCACCCATCCACTTCACTAGTAGATAGTCTGTGAGCAGGAGAGGTGTGTGCTTTTGTATCTTCAGGACTCCAGACTGCGACCCTTTTGTTGGATTTTGCAACCATGGAGCACCAGTGCAACTGCTCACAGTGAATGAATCCCAAAGTTTGACGGCATGGCTTTAACAGTTTAACATTCTGCTAACTGCTACCATCTTACCGCTGACAGGAAGCTTCATATTTATAGCAGAAACATCAACACTTACAGCTCGAGACGAAAGCCTGAACTTTATTGTAACATTACTTTATTTAACTTTTATTATAACAGTACTTTGTTCAAATTTATTATAACGTTACTTTATGTAATTGTATTATAATAATACTTATTAAGTATTTTATTTAACTTTACTATAACAGCACTTTATTTAATGTAACTGTATTTAATGTAAATGTTATTTACTGTAACAGTAGTTTATTTAGTAGTTTAGTATTTTAGTAGTCTACAGTAGTTTAGAGGAGATTTTAAAATATCAACAGATACTACATCATGTATCACAATATAGTCTATAAATATTGCATTAGCATTTATAGGCCATATCGCCCAGCCCTAGCCTTAATTCATTATGATAACAGCCTCATGTGCTGGTATGAAGTCACATTCACCATGGCAGCAGTCAGTTTATTGGTGCAGTGATGTCGGTTTACAAGCCTGCTATAGGGACTTATGACTCCACAATTAGTCCAAGGTTTAAAGTCTTTTTACACTCTCCCTCCCATAGCCACACGTTTACTGAACCCACTCTGCCAAGAAGCTGTTACCAAGTTTTCAGGGTTATTCTTGATAATACGAATCAACAAATCTGAGCATGACTTGAAGTTAAGCTGAGGTTGTGAGTTTACCCAGAGCATTCACTGCCTCCTGTGTGCAACTGTTCATGACATTTGCTGAAGGATCCCATGTCAGGATTGCAGCCCCCTCCTCGGAGAAAGATTTCTTCGTTGCATACAGTCTACCAAACATGTACATTTGACTTATCCTTATTATCATAAAGGAAAAAAACACTTTTACAAATAATACTCCTCGTTGTCCACATGTGGGTTGACATGGACATTGTTTGTACATTTATTTACGCCTCATTCCTGCTCTGCATGAACGGTGCTATCTATAAATTCCTCAACAATTCCTTCCTGTGCTCAGACCTGCTGCAGCCCATTTCACTCCCCTCTCTCATTCCTGCACACAGACCCCACACAGTAATGCAATACTTTACCCTCCCTGCCTACTTAGACCTGCATAGCCCCAGGGAAGAGAGTGAAGGGCACGGAGACGGTGAGACAGCAGCTCTTAAGATATAAATTGGCCTGCAGCACTGGTTAAACAAGATGTTTTACTTGGAACAGATAGTCAGGCTTTAAGTTAAGAAAATAGTAGAAATCCACCTGCAGGCTCCAGTGTAGTGTGTGTGTGTCTGTGTGTGTGTGTGTGATAGTGAGTGGAAGGGCTGTTGAGTATTTTAAATGCAGATGTGTTACTGATTGTATTTCCCTTGCAGCCTTGGGATATGACATACCTCATTAATTACCATAACATACTTTATAATTGGAACAGCGTACTGTACAACGAAGGCAAACTGACACGGAAGCTGATAAACTTTCATTCCTCAGTACGCACTGGTAGAACAGCCTAATTTTGGGCATTTCATTTTTTTCCTCACCCTGACTCAACTCTCTTCCCTTGACCTCTTCCCTCATGACACCATGCTATTATTGGGGTCAGTGAGTTTTGCCCCAGGAGGGCGTGAGGCCTGAACTTGAGCAGCCTTGACCTGTTAAAGCTCTGAATACACCTTGAGGACATGGGCCAGCAAACAGGGCAGCATGTGTGTGTTTTCTGTTGGTCATGACCTCATTAGAAAGGCTATAGTTCAAAGAGTGCAGGGTCAACAGAGACACAAGGTTACATGGTCACAAGAAGCATTGTTTCCTGCAGATAGTCGTAGCACAGTGTGTATGTGGAGCAGGTAGGGATAGCGATGAGTGCAGATGAGCTCAGACTCAGTCCAACTGGTCAAGGTCAGCGTCCTGTCTGTGCGACAGCTTCCTGTTTGTCACCTTGGATCGTGCATCCAAAAACACTCATCCTCTTGAAGTGGACCATGTGGCGTGCCGTTAAACCGGCCATCTGGTGGAGCTCAGGAAGAGGAAAAGCCTCTGTGTTATGGTTAATGGTAGGTTATGTCTATTTTAAGAGGCGGGGAGTTCCTCTGTTGTGATCTTACAGCGGGTTTGGAAGAAAGGTGTTGGCAGTGCTTCCTGCCTTCCTGACTTTGTATCTGTCATTGTATCCTATATTTTTTTTCCAGTGTGGGATGAGTCATGATTCGATGCGTCTGACTCAAGCTGTTGCCATGTACGGTATGAAGCCCTGACATACTAACCCTGATTCATCCTGTGCTTAGGTTCTTTAAGGAACTGGAGGAAAGACACCAACAGAACATCGTAATCGGTGACATCAGCGACATCATGAACAAGCATGCACAGTCCAGCTTTGATCCTTACATCACGTACTGCTCCAATGAGGTCTATCAGCAGAGAACCCTGCAGAGGCTGGTGTGAGTGACCGAGCAGACACACAAACAGATGTTCATGTTGTATCTCTGTTGTATGATATCCAACATGACTGCTCTGACACTTTGACCTAGAGAGTTTGCTCGTCCTCCCGCTCATTCTTTTCCTCTTTCTCTCCATGTATAATCACTTACTCCTCTTTCTGAACACCCAATCTCCCTCCGTCCTCTCTTTCAGGTCAAAGAATCCAGTATTTAAGGAGGTGCTAAACAGGATAGAGAGCCACCCAGACTGCAGGAACCTCCCCATGATCTCCTTCCTCATCCTGCCCATGCAGAGGATCACTCGCCTGCCCCTGCTCATGGATGTGAGTGCATGCATGAAGCATGAGCTTTGGAATGACAAGACTTTGGCTCTTACACAACAGTTTGTTTACTCATACTGTCCGGGCTAATTCGACATGGGATGTGTTCTAACCCTCAGAAGATGTTTGTGTGACTTTACATCATCCCCTGATAACTCTTAACTGATGAACCTCTCCTTTTAATGTTTTTCCTTCTTCAGTTTTGTGCTTCCTTTGGCGCACGATATTCTGTCCCTACAGTACCTCCCTCTCTTCCTCCCCCTTGCCCTACTTTTATCCCCCTCTCTCCCGTTCTCCGTCATTGTTTCCCGCGGGACTCTGGGGTTTATGCTAGTACACTCAGAGGCTTTTGGATCCTGAGAAAGTTTGGTTTTAATTCATTGCTTCCCACAGCTTTCTTCATGCATGAATATTTTGTCAGGCTTTTGGTGGATTATGGTGTGCATGGTTGCAGTGAATTGTTGTGTGTTTTTGTGCATGAATGTTTTTTACATTATGAATTAGTGTCACTGGTTTGAGCCCTGACTATCTGTGTTGCAGACAATTTGTCAGAAGACACCTAAAGACTCGGCACAATATGAGGAGTGTAAGAAGGCTTTGCAAGCAGTCAGCAAGGTGCGTGGGTTTGTGGAGTCAACCACGAATATTAAACCAAGTCATTGTGGATTTTCTGTTTTTATATTTTCATGAATTTTGACCTGCATATCTAAACATATTATTTTGATACATCCTCCTGAGACTCTGTGTCCGCATATGAGGACATCACATTTTGGGTTTTCTTGACCTTATACTTCGTTCTACTTAACTCAGACGTGTTGTCCTCATTCGTGGACACTTTTTTGTGCCATTTAGTGGTAGCAGGAGCACAATTCACTAATCCATGTAAAATCAAGATGGCAGCCATCTCTGCAAAGTCAGGCTGCAGCCGATCCCGACACAAAACTGGACAAGGTCCAAAACCTGATACATTTATTTGTTTATTTGTGATTGATAACATTTGTAGTTTGATATGCCAACAATTTATTTTATCAGTTTTAGCAACAGTAACAATCCAAGACACTGTTAATTAGAAAGCACTCGTTTGAAGACATTGGGAGTTTATCATCAACTTGTTGATGGACAGTGGGACTTCATTATCTTTGACAATGTTTGTTTATTTATACTTATCAGGTCCAACTAATCCCACGTATCTAAGAGAATTTAAAAATGTGTACCAAACAAAAGTTCAGGTCTCAGGAGGATATGTTGCTATTGTGAAACTATGGCTCAAGAGTCTTGCCTTAGGGGGCTGTACACATGCTGCATCTTTACCCGCCTGGAAAACGCCAGGTTGGGCGCTAGGCACTTCTCTTGTACCTACTCTGTGCCAACTTTTAAGGGCGTGGAGGCAGGTTGAATCTGAGGTTGCAACCATTATCAGCACCTTATCATAGCCTACTTACCAGAAATCCTGAGTGCAGAGCTGATCTTCTTCCAGGCGTTGTTTTGTATGTGTGTACTAGGCCAGAACTATTGTCCGTGGGACAAATGTAAAGCTCCTGGTAGACCTGCACTAAAGTGATCAACTTATGGATATCTATGGAAGAGGAGAAAGGTATTGTTCCTCGTCACATGACATGCAGTGTGCACTGCTGCATTCCAAAAGGGCGCAGCCTTCGTGTCATGAAAAATAGACGCTTGGAAGGCATGCACGCCGCGGTGGTGACGCTCTGGCATTTGATCACACCTGCCTTGCGTCTACATTGAAAAAATTAATTTGAGGGTGCACAAAACGCAGAGATTAGGACTGTGGTGGAATAGTCTTTTTTTGTTTTTTTTGCTTTGGAAGGTTCCAAACTGAATGAAATGACTCAGAAGTATTTACGTGGCAGTCATGATAGGTGCTTCAATGCTTCCTTTTAGTCTATTAGCAAAAGGTACACTGGACCATCCTTTATGAAAGGAAAGGAGATAACGCTGTCCCACAATTTCTTGCTGCAGCAACATTTAAAGTGACCCACATCAATGACAGTTACTGCTGCCTAATTATGTAGCCTAGTGTAACTGCAGTCAGATTCTCCTAGCACTCAGTTGTCTTTTCCTAAGTCCCTATGTATTCTCCTTCACATCTTTCCTTGATCTCATGCTGTTTTCCATCGAGGTCAAGGAAGAGTGTTTAGGAGAGGATATGGGACATTAAGATAAAGAATATGGCTGTGAAAGCATGGTTAAAGTAATCATAATTTAGAAAAAAATAGATAAATAAAAAAGATAACAAGAGTATTGACAATGACAGTACCCCAGAAAGTGAAGAACTCACTGTTCTGTGACTCAGCAACAGCGTTTGGCAAACGATGAAGTATTACAAAATAAGCATCTAGGAAATCTCAGTTGGCACTAGGCAAAGTTTGCTTCCCCTCAGAAGGGCTACGACCTTTTAACAAAGTTTGTTTAAGTGTAGATGGGAAATGATTTAGGAAAGGGCTCCAGATAACGACAGCACTTGCATATTTTTTTTTACTGTTTATTCGCAGCCTAAGATTAGGCAGGGATGCAATCACTTCCCATTTAATGCTGTATTTTGGTGAAGAATTTTCCCCTAAAAATGCAAGAAAAACAGTTAATTTCCAGTAGTTGTTGTACTTGATAAATATGAGCAGGTATTTTATGATGATTAATGGATATAAAGTGAAAAGCAGAAGGAATACATTGTGACTAATAGACACTGTGTGTGTGAGCAGGTGGTGAGGAAGTGTAATGAAGGAGCTCGCACAATGGAGAGAACGGAGATGATGTATACCATCAACTCTCAGCTGGAGTTCAAGATCAAGGTATGAACATGTTATGTAATACACCAAACAGTTGCATCTTGGGTAGATGTGTATTTATTAAGTAATAAAACATGTGCTCATGCAGTCATGTACAGACCTCACACACATATGGAGACACATCTCCGTCACTCACTTGGTGAGATCTACACACATAATGCACACACGGCTTGGCAGACGCCAGTGTGTCTAAGTAGTGTGGGAAATAGCTGTTGGCACATTTGGTATTCACAGATGTCTCGCGAACATATTCTCAGTCTGCATAGCCAGCTGTTCACACATGCACACACAAATTGCAACTAAGGAATTCCTGATGGCACCAACATCAAAATATCGTTTGGTTAGATTTATCGCCACTTCCTGTTCATCACATTCTCTTTCTCCTTTTCCTTCAGCCGTTCCCGCTCGTCTCATCCTCCAGGTGGATGGTGAAGAGAGGAGAGCTGACGGCGTTCGTAGAGGACAACGGCATCTTCCTTAAGCGGACGTCGCGGCAACAGGTCTACTTCTTCCTCTTCAATGACGTCTTCATCGTCACCAGGAAGAAGAGGTGAGAGTGGCTCTGCATTGGGCTGGTGTGAGCATGGTCTTGGTGTGCAGGTTTCGTTCATAACTCACCTGTTCTGACATGTCGAGGGTGAAAGTGTAATCATAAGCTGTTTTTTGTTGTGTGAGTGTGTGAACCGCATATAGCCAAGACCCTGAGCACAGGGTGTGTGACATTGTCTCTATATCTTCGTGTTTAAACTTGTTGTGGGAAATGAGGCTGTTGAGAAGAAGAACAGTTATTGAGGTCTGAGCTGAAATGAAAGCAAAACAATTGAATTACAAGAAAGAAAATATAAACAACAGCTTCACAGTCATAACATGATGTCATTATCTGCAGGGCGAAGGAAGATTTTAAAAAAGTTAAGAGGGATTGGCACATGTTGATGCACTGCCCACGCTTCCTCTGCTTTATGGGTGTGTTTATTAGGATGAACAGGTGCAGTTACCTGAACCTGCTGCGACTTGGCATCGTGAATCTGAGCATGGTTTTCTGATTGTTGTGGAGGTTTCAACATGTCCTGGTGCTATGAATCATCTGGAGCGAGTAGGCCTGCTTAATGTCAGCCTTGTCAATGAGTCTGCTTTACCCTCCTCTATTTCCTCTAGTTTTCGACAACACTATGAAGCAAGCCATAAAAAGGACTTCCTTGAAATGATGTGGTTTTCATTTGAATGCGTGCAGCGTGGGTGTGCGCGCACAAGTGTGTCTATTTTTGCCAAAAAAAAGTCCTTTCCCGTCCATCTCCCTCCGAGTCTGGAACTGATTGTCCCGCCACTCGCAAAAACTATGAATTCCTAAGAATCGTTCAAAAAAAAAAAAAAAAGGAAAAGAAACATTCCATGTGATATTTTTCTGGGAATCTGATCCAGGACGGCAGACTCCACCAGAGTGTGGTGTCAGGCCCGTGTTTGGAAGAGGGATTTGGGAAAGGGAGTGCTCCGGAATCACAGTGTGTATTTGTGCGTGAGTGTGCGTTTGAATGGGAGACGCTGTTATAATATTGGTTTGTGCTGCGGGTGAGCGTTGGAGCCCTGCTGTGGCACGCTACTCTACTGCACTCCATCTGCAGTAATCAAAACAAAAACACAACAGGGGTACACGAGGCTAGTCAGGCACAGCCAGGTCATAAACCTTCCTAGACATAATGGTGTAATAGCTTTTTATTATAGCTTCTCATTATAACTTGGAGTTTGTGTGTGTGTCGGGGGGTAGCTTACAAGCTCCCAACCCACCTTTGTTGCCAAATGCAGTACTTTAGTGCACTTGAATCCTCTCAGCTTCTTCTTGTGTCACTTTTTATAAGCTTACATTTTAAGGAATACCATGAAGGAAGGTGGAAAGGTTAAAGCCACAGCACTTACACAGCAGAGAGAAAACATTCCTACGACCTGAGGCCATTTACAGTTTTATAAGATTATATAACTTAATACTTAAAGGAAAGAGAGCAGTGCACAAAGATATATTAGTTGATTCTGAATCCTGAAGGTTAGTTAGACTTTAGATGGGGTTCAATAGCTGAAAATGAATCTAGTATCCTGTAAGGTTGAGAATAACCAGAGGATTGACGATACGATATGATCACGATACTTATGTCACGATACAATAATACTACGATTTTAAATATGTTGCGAGTATGTATGCTGAGTATTGCAATACAATATATTGCAATATATAAACCTTTTCTCAACTTTCTCAACATCTGTTTTATCTTACAAGATAAAGTTTTCAGTCTGTTCATCTCACTTCAGCCTTTTTTTTTTTTTGCAGCAAAATGAACTTAGTGGACTGAAAAAGGACTTACTTCAAGTATTCTAGTAGGCTACCTACAGTTTGATTTACATGTGTCATATTTATAATTTACTTAATAAAAATTGATACTTGGCACTGTATGACGATACGATATTGCTGTATAAAAATATTGCGATACTATGCCGTATCGATTTTTTTCCCCCCATTCGTGGTATCATGACTGATTATCAAATCTAAATTATTTCAAATCTGTTATCAAATCTATTTTGTCTCAGCTTTTAACAGTTTTGAAACTGTAGAAAATGGAACATGATAAAAATAAGTATTTTTTCTTTAGCGTATAATCACCTGAAAATAAGAATTGTTGTGTGTTTGTCACCTTAGAATGAGCCGTTTATCTGCATAGGGAGCGGGTCCTTGTCTGTGGAGATCGCCATGTTGCTCTGCCATGTTTCTGCAGTAGCCCAGAACAGATAAACCAAACACTGGCTCAAAATAGAGCCATTTGCGTTTTGTCGTCAGCCACTGTAGTTGGCAGCCCCTCTGCGATTAGCTGAATGGCGTGGGAAAAGCACTGATTTTTCACATGTAACTGCTTTCTTTGGTGGTTTTACTGGTTTAAAGAACCTGGTCCATTTGTTTTGGCGAGGAGGAAACCTTTGCGGAGATAAAAGATGAGCATAGATTAGCAGGTGCTGGGATAACGGCCCATCTGCAACAAGCCGAACAGGATCGACAAAACACTTTTTTTTAAGGTAACACTGCTCTATTCAGTGTTTTTAACAGTTTTAATCCCCTGGTCCGTAATTGCTAGGTCGATAATTAGGCTCACGGTAAGAACCTCCATAAAAGTGACCACTGAAGGAATCCTAACTGGGAATTCACGCTTGGCACACAGGAGAAGTTTCAGCTGGTTGCAGTCTTCAGTCCTCACTGCTAGATGCCACTAAATCCTACATACTGCTCCTTTAAGTCATAAATGTTGAAATTAGTCTTTAGAACTGAAAATTCAAATGTCATTGGAAAGTATTTTTATAATGGATTAATGGTTTTAAGCACAAATGCCAAATATTCTCTCGTTCCAGTGTCTCTAATGTGGGGATTTGCTCTGTTTTTATAGAGCTGTAAATCAGATGTGTTTGGGTTCTGGAGCGTTGATCAGATAAAAACAGGACATTTGAGGATTTCAACTTGGACCATGGAAATGTTTTTACTTTTTTTGAGTTTTAATAGACCAAACAAACCTTGATTACTCAAGAAAACTATCATGATAGTTGCTATTATAAAGGGAGAGAAGATGAACGATCTTATCAAATATGAGATCCGTTAGATTCTCAGCCTGTTTTGTCAACTTCGAACTGTGTCCAAAATACAGCTGGCTATGAAACCGAGCCCTTGTCAGACTGGCCTATTGTCACACAGTGGGGAAAGTTTTGATCTGCTGCTCTCTGGCTCACAGGAACACTTACATAACACTGAGTCCACACCAGCTGGCTCCTCTCTCATCTTCACTTCCCCCCTTTTTCCTGTGTGATACCGGGCATCATCTAAACATTAACTATTGTTGAGGTTTTCATCTCTCCCTCCTCTCTTTCTCTCTCTCTGTCCTTTCCGTTTTTTGGTAGTCATGACCTTGTGGTTTTTTTTTTTGTGTGTGTGTGAGAGTGCGTGCAAGCCTATAATCCCAACACTTTCTGTTCTAGTTTTTTTCCCCTCCCTCTGTTTGTTTGACTGTGCCATAGTCTCAACACTCCTACTGTACTTTGCACCAGAACATTATGCTCTTACCGTGCGTGTGTGTGTGTGTCTGCCTTCATGCTTGACTTCAAGTCCTATCTCAACATCTCTTGGAGGATTTGCGTTAAATCTGCTTGAGTGTTGAAGAACTGGTTGTACACTGGTAACGTGGTAGCTGGCACAGCTGTGTTGACGTGTGGTAGATGCCTGCGTTATCTCTAGCAGCAGACTGAATTTCATTCCAGTAAGAGTGTGTGTTTGTTTCTGTGGAAGTAGCCACACAGTAGATGGTTTCTTGCTCTTACTATTTAACGTTTTAACGCCTCTCTCCCACATTCTGACATAGGATATTTAAACTATTTCCCAACTTCATTCCTCTGTTTAGCAATATTCCAACACTGTATACCCACCCAACCACACGCATGAGAGAACTCATCCCACAAACACGTGGATTCCCCACCCACCCCATTCCCCAACATCATGTTAATGGCATTCCAGGCATTTCACCTGTAGGGCTGTCAGGAGCTGAAATGCTGACGACCATAAAATCCTGCTAACAAAGAGATTCTTATGTTACCTGTGAACAGATTTGGGATAATTCTGTTTCTACTTAGGAACCTTTAGGATTTTTTTAGGTTTACATGAAGGTCTGAACTGTTTAGAGGTGAAAATGAATGATTTCAAAGGGATACGTCACCCACAGAATGAACATCTGTATATCAGTTAGTCATGCCTCACACGCCTTCACGGAAAACAGCGAACATATTGATGTAATGATTGATTAGGCACCATGTCTAACATCAGAAAACTATATCCGAACATCTGATTACAAACTCTCACACAACTTGTTCAGTTCAGCTTTTGGGAAGCACTGCGCATACGACTGGAGAAATGACACTTAGATTATACTGCACAAGTTTTGCTGTTGTCAAACAGATCCCCAATCAATCAGTAAATCAATATATTTGCCGTTTTCCATGGAGGCGGGTGAGGAGCACAAGTTTTCTTAATGAATTCACACAACATGGCGTGACTAAGTGATATACAGCACACAAATGGTCATTTTTTTGGGGGGGGAGAAATATTCCTTTAAGGATTTTATAAGGGATTAGATGCACGGTTTTTAGGGATAAAAAAAAATGTACAGACTTACTTAAAACCCTTACCAATCAATTTTGAATTTCCAACCTTAATTGAACTATTAAGACCCATTTAAAGTAAAAAATTCAGGGGATGTTTTCACGGTTTGGGTCAATGTTTATAGCCACTATTTAAGGGGGTTTTACACTTAAGAAAACCCTTAAACTCCCTCCCCCTCCAATGACACTTTTAAGACAAATCTTAAAACATTTTGGTTGTTTGTAGTAGTTTTAATACTTTAGTATTTTAGGATCTTTCTACGTGTGTAATTGTTCTTACCGGTGTAATTCTGTTTTATATTTTTGTACATGTTATATTGCTTTATATTTGTGTGTTTTATTTTGTACAGCACTTTGGTCAACTGTGGTTGTTTTTTAAATGTGCTGTATAGATAAACTTGATTTGGTTTAAACTGTGCGTATAATCCATTAAAAAAAACTTGATATATTATCCCATTCAAATCCTACTGAAATACATTTATTACCCCATTTATTATTAATCAGAATTTATTTAATTTTTAAGATAAAAAAGAGGGGAGTCTGTTTCATAGTGCAACATGCTCCAGATAAGGTTTTGAAAGAAATATACTGTGATAAAGCTATAGGTTAGTAAAGCTGATTAAAAATAGAAGTATGAGGTAGAAAACTAAACAAAACAAACCCGACCAAAATAAGAGTTGTAGAATCTTCTCATGTAACTGTTGGCAAAGAAGCAAGTAAGTGTATTTTCCCAAACGTCACCCTCTTCCCTTGAGCCCCAGGTCAGTGTGGTTAGCCTGATGCACAGAGCGGCTTGTGGTTACAGTTGGATGCAGCCTTAGCGCAGATACTCCATGCTGCCCTTCTCTTCCTCTCCCTCTGCTTTTATCTGATCTGTCTCTCCCTCTCCTCTCTTCCTCCTCTTCCAGGAAGTCTAATTGGTTGTGGGCACCAGGCTTTAACTTGATTGATTGGTGAACAATAGGGGCTGATGGGTAACAGTTGAACCTTGTTGAGAACCTCCCGAGTGTGACTGGATTCTCCGACCAGTCATGACCCCAGAGTGCAGAGTGTGTGTGTGTGTGTGTGTAAGTGAAAGAGCGAGACAGTGAGACATGGACAGATACACTGTTCACTACTGTTTGTTTAACGACTACCTCTGTCCCTGCTTGTGCTCGTGTATTCAGTGCTCTAATGGACATGCTGGCTTACGAGAAGCTACTTCCTGTCTGGTAGCTTTTCAGCTCGGTTGCTGTTTCAGTCTCAGGTTGATGAAACACATGTGGGCTGGACCTGAGCTCCTGTTCTTCAACATGTAAACACACACACTGTTTTTCTCCAGGTTCAGTGCAGCAGCATTAGAGGTACCGTGTTTCACAATCAGTACCAGATGTTTGACTAACTCTGCGTACACGGGGTCATGCTCAGTTAAAGGTACTCATGGGAAATGTAGGCATATAGAAAAGAAACCGGGCGGCAGCTGATTTAGTGTAGGGATCATGTAGACAGCTCGATGTTTGGACTTTGGATTGGCACAGAATCTGAGACAGCGACGGCTGATTTATTCACCCAGGTGAATGTGGTTAACTACAGTCTATACCCTCTCAGGGGGTTGAATAGCTGAGGTACCATGAAACTAGATCTCTACCGCAAACAATGAGCTAAATTTTAATGTGTGAGAGGGAGTGGAGGCATGGTATACTGTACACACTAATCAGCAAATGTTATTTCAAATATAAATTCGTACTTGGTTTTGATTGATTGAAACACGATTATTGGCTTTGGATATTTTGAGTATTTTAAATTGTGATTATTTTATTTGCTCCAAATTAATTAGATAACAAGAAAAAATGTCGCCATGGCAGACATTAATTATTTACACTCCTTAATCTGTAAATAAACTTTATGATTTAATATGATACTGCAAAAACAAAGTAACAGTAGCATATACATGGTGACTGGTACATCATGTCCGTGTTGTAGCAGAAACAGGATGCAGACAGCATTTGGGGCTGACGCATTACAGCAGTCATGGTATGGGGCTTTCAGCAGGCTACTAGCTACAGGAACCATTTGGGGACAGAAAAGCACAAATAAGTAATCTAAAAAAATCAAAATAAGGGACAGCCGTTTGTGAAGTGATACTAATGTTTGTCTGCATGGTTAGAAAAGCTGAATCCACCTTTATATTTGAATACCAACCTGCCAAAAGAGTGTCTGGATATCTGAGTAGACTGGGCCTTCATGATCTTTAACCCAAAGCAAACTCAGTCACAGGAGATGCAGTGGTCTAATTTGCGTGCTTTTTTGTTTCTTTGCATTTCTATCTAACTGCACTGGCTGGTGGGATACAGAGGAAAAAGGGTTTTGAGAGACTTCATTTGACTGTCAAATTCGGTTTACATCAGTTTTTCAGTGAAACATGTGTTTGTGTTTGTATATGTAAAATAACTGGCTGTTTCTTCTTAAGACAAACAGTAACAACGCTCGGGGAAATTAAAAATGCACCACTGGAAATTCTACTATCAATGATTACGTAGCTAAAGGGATACTTATCAGATTCTCAACCAGCTTTGTTTTATTTCTTATTTATTTACTTGTTTATTTGACATGGACACATGCACAAGACATTGCTTCATATGTAAAATACCTAGTAGATGCAGTACACACAGGTTTCTAGCCATGGCTAATTTGCAACCCCTGTCCCTGGTTAGGCTTTTAGATTTAAATCAGCAAGTGTAAGATTACTGAGCATGGAGTGATTCCATACAATAATACGACACAACATACACAGTGAAATACAGACAAAGACTAAGTCAAAGAGAAGACAGCAATAAGAACAGAGACAACAAACAGTTAACAATGACTATGTTGTGTTTTAATATTGTAGGTAGACTGTGTAATTGAAGTGTAGAATACCAGCGCTCAGATTTCCCAGCTCAGATCCACCGGATGAAAGGTTTTGCGTTGTCCAGTTGATTTTCACTGGCTTTTCACACGAACTACAGATTGTACTTGCGCAATTTTGTATGCCTGACTTCACGGACAGAAAGAGTATAGAGGCATATTGAGAGAGAGAGACCCTCCTCTCTCTGTCTCTGTCTGTCAAACGCAGACTAAACTCTGATTAAACTGTAAAACTAGGCAATGCTGATCAAATATAACCCAAGATTCTCACATACTACTACTACTATTATTACATTGACATAAGGGTCCAGCTGTGTTTGTAAGTGTTGGTGTATGTGTTGGATTTCCATGTGGTAGAGCTGTTGTTTCATCTCAATATACTGTCATAAACATGGACAATAAAGCAGGATCTATACTTGTGAGTTGAATCGACGTAGCCTGACGTGCACCTCCCCAGAAATGTAGCTACACGTCACGTCGACACAGACCTCCTGTCTATTTTTGGAAGCTGAAACAATTTCCCTCAGTGGAAACAAAGCTTTTATTGACTTTAATTTCACAGAGGAGAGGAAGGCTCCGCTAGTCGCTGGGCTAATTTATACAATGTAAAA
The DNA here is from genome assembly GCF_006386435.1 of Epinephelus moara. Lineage (NCBI taxonomy): Eukaryota > Metazoa > Chordata > Actinopteri > Perciformes > Serranidae > Epinephelus > Epinephelus moara. Next base: position 24,216,886 of record NC_065507.1, read on the forward strand.
TGCCATAGGCTTGTGCTAATAACGTTAGCATGTTATATTTGATGGAAAACGTGTTGAGTATAAGACAGTTGAATAAAGCAGTAGCCTACAATATAAGGAGAAGTAAGAAAGGACTAACTTACAGTGCACAAGTTGAAGGAGATGACAGGATTGCATTTTGCTTGAGCTGCACCTTGTATTAATCCATGTGACAAATAAATGATTGATTGTGTATCTGAGTCCTCATGCAAGAGCACTTTAATGATGGGTGGTGTCTCATACATCGAGGCCTCCGTCCATAGAACTTCCGCCACACTTGACTGAATTGGATGGCTGCCACTGCATTAAGTGCAGTAAGTGAAATGATATTAAAGCTTTCTGTCTCTTTTCCAGTGAGGAGAGTTACACTGTGATCGACTACGCTCTGAGAGACCAGATCTGGGTGGGTCCCTGCCAGCCAGAGGATGTCAACCTGTCACCGGTCAGAAGCACCGCCAGCATGCTGAGCTCACGGCAAGCTGGCGCCAACCATCTTTTCCGCCTGCGCTTCCGTAGCAACCACTCCGGTGAAAAGGTGCCCATGATCCTGGGGACGGAGCTGCTGTGAGTGCTTTGTTTTGTCACCTTTGTCCCTCTTACAGTAAATGCTGTTTGTTTCACTTGCATTGCAGATATTTTGGTTTCCTACAAGCTCTAATATGCTTTTTAACTTGGAGTAATAGAGTCCCAGTACCCCTCTCTCCTTGGCTCTGGTTTCCTAGTCTCTTTCTGGACAATTACAGGTCACAGGGATATTTAGTTACATCTATTCTCAAGCCACAGCCTGAGCCTCACTGCTTATTGTTTATGTGACCTAGGAAATGGAAGTTTATTAGTCGTTCTGTAACACAGACTGGCTGTACCAGACAATTGTTTTGTTTACTGAACGTCTTCTGACCTGAGCGTCTATTCTGGGCAAAGCAGCTCTCTTTGTTTAAACTCTGCTGGTTGTAGCTGAAATGTTTTGCATGTGCAGCGTAAATGATTACTCACACATCTGACCTAGAAGTACCGTCAGTACAGTAGAGCTTCCTTGATATTTCTGCCTGTGGCTGCGTTGGTATAGTTCAACCCAACCCAACCTCCTCCTCCTCCTCCTCGTCTCTCTTTGTACAGCAAATAGAGTGAAAAGCGAGGTTGTTTAAATAGATTATATAACCCGCACAAACAAAGAGGATCTGTCATATATTGGGCTCCATACAGGGTTTATTTGTTCTAGTTAGCGATAGGAGTTGCAGTCCGTGTGCACGCACGCACACACGCTCGGTTTTCACTGTAATTATTTTGTGTGGTCCACAGCTTTGTTGAGGAGTGTTTTCATATGCACGGGGCCTGTTCCTCTTCATTCCTGTACAGTCGCAGAACCTCCCTCTGTATTCTCAGCACAGGTGTGGTTTTCAACTTCACTGCACAAAAAGCTGCCTGTAAATGTCTCTCAGCTCTTTTAAAGCCTATATTGTTATTTTGTGACTTCAAAGTTAAAATCTAGAACAGCTTGAATTCTGATTTTTACCACAGCAGTAAAATGCAACTTGTTGTTGGTAATAGAGGGGATTCAATCACTGATAATTAAACATGCTGAGGTAGTTCAAAGAATAATAGTTATTTTCAAGGCAGGACATGGAGGTAGCCTCCTAACAACAGCTTGGCATGGAGATGGAAATTGCTAAGGTTTTATTGATACCAATGCCATTATCACTTCCTCCTATCGGTCCAATTCTTCGTCGTCTCCTGATTAGTTTTGTGTGTGAGGAAACAAGTAGTCCTGCACCAGTTTTCAGCTTCAACACAACTGTTTTAGTGTCTCTGTGTCTGTCTGTCTCCTACAGACGTTGGAAAACAGCACTGATTTCATTTTTCTTCATGAAATAGAGCCATGCTTTTGACTGTTTCTTCCTCTCAGACTTGATTCTTCCTTGTTGCAAGGTTTCAGCAGCGTAGCCTCAGGCGTTTGACGTCATTGTTTGCAACGCACAACTGTCAGAAAAACATGCCAGAATCTACTTATACAAGGAACTGATAAGCTTGGAGGGATAAGATTCTTGACGGTTCTCGACTCCTATTCTTTGCTCAGAACATGGTGCAGTTGCATGGGGGCTAACCGCTAGAAACATGAAAATGACAGTAGTCAAAAACATTTTAAAGAAAACAAAGCACCTTAGCATGATATCTTTATAAACCAATGCAGCTTTCAAACTTTGACTTTACATCAGGATGCAACAGCATTTTGGTAATTCTAGGTGGGAGATATGACCCTAAATAATATTGTGATATTTGAGGGTATTTTTGCGATAACGATATTCCTGATGAAATGACAAATTAGTAAAAATAATGTTTTATTATTAATTTAAGAACATAGAATAGCAACAAAGTAAGTGATGTAGTTTTACAGTTTGCCGTCAGATATTCAGTAAAAACTAAACAAAAATGATCTCTAATTTCTTAAGTTTGTGAATTACAACAGTAATGCAGGATTTATAGTTCTGTGCAGACCCTACGCATGTAGCCTACGCCCTTGTAAGCATTTATACTTCTGCGGTGGTGTGTCTGTGTCACTCTGCAGTTACACCTCCAAAACACTAGTCGGCAGTGGACACATTTTCCCCACAAATCCAACATGCTAACGTCATTAGCACAAGCCTATGGCATCTTACATTGTATATATTAGCCTAGCAACTAGCGATTTTTCCCTCTTCTCATATAAAACCAGGGACAACAGCAACATTTAACAAAGGTAACGGCACTCAATTTGGCTCCATTACAACTCACAACATTCACCGACAAAACAACTGTCATATACTAAACACGTTTTCCAAACAAATATAACATGCTAACGTTATTAGCACCAGCCTTTGGCATTTTACATTGTATAAATTAGCCTAGCAACTAGCGATTTTTCCCTCTTCTCATATAAAACCAGGGTCAACAGCAACATTTAACAAAGGTAACGGCACATAATTTGGCTCCATTACAACTCACAACATTCACCGACAAAACAACTGTCATGCTTGTTGTTGCCATGGGTAACAGTATGATGTCAGTGTTAACAAGTCAAAATATCGCGAGTATCAGGATATGAATTTTTCATATCATATTAGAAATCATACTGGTATTATTGTGAACGGCACGATATGGCACACCCCTATTGGTAGCACCTTCAACATTAGGTTCCCAACCTGTGTCTTCTTGTGACCCCTCACAAAATGTTATTTCATTTAGAGGCCTTAAAGGGGAAAAAAAATCAAACAAAAATGAAAGCCAAATCTTATGTTGCACTTTTAATTTCTACCCTGGTTGTTATCCTGCCACTCTCAGGTTTGGAACCACTAAACCACTGTACACCTCCACAGCACAATTCTGTGTTTGTTCCTTGTTGCAGTTGGAAGTAAAAACCTGTTTCAGTGTTGAATAGCAGCGTGGACAGTCGGATATTGGCCCCCATGCTGCGACTAAGTGAAACCTGACAAAGCGGCTGCAGTAATAGTGTCAAGTGTGACTGCTGTGGGCCTGCGTGGGAGGGAATCTTTGTGACATGACTTAAATGTGCTGCCTGCTGAGCCTTACATACTGCCCATGTATACATGAGGGGGTCTCCTTGTGTAACTGCCCACTCTGTCTGGATGTGTGTGTCATTGTGGAAAGCCCCTCGACTCCCTCCTTTGATAGCTTGGGTTTTGGGGCCCTCGGCTAACATCTAATAATGTGTATGTGTGAGGAGTGCAGCGCTCCACTCACTGTAGTTACTGAATGAGCTGAGCAGAAGAGACCCTGGAAACTATCCTTTGTTACAGTGGTTGCTAGGCATTGTTTAAGCTGTTGCCTAGCAGCGGCCCATTGTTAAGTGGGCTGTTTCCCACGACTATCTCTCCCCCCGCCTGTTTCCTCGCTCTCTGCGACTCTTCTTCACAGTCCCGTGTCTCATCTTGGAGACAGCAGCCAGTGTCTGCTCTTTGTTTTTGATGACCGGAGAATAACTTCCTTTTCCTGCGGCCATTCATCCCAATTTAGTGATCTAACCCGACATGACACATGGAAGTGGTGTTACATTAGCCAGTCTATTTTGGGCTTCTGTCAGAGTGAACTGAAGGAGAGAGCACAATAAGGAGTATTGATGCTTTCTCAGAGTGAGAGTAGGGTGCAGCTAATGATTATTTTCATTATCGATCAAAGTGCTTATTATTTTGATTACATGTTAAGTCAATAAAATGTCAGAGAATGTTTTAAAAACTGCCTATCACAAGTTCCCAGGGCCCAGGGTGATGCCTTTAAATTACTTATTTTGATGGAGTAACAGTCAGGCAGGGCTACCACTAACTATTACTTTTATTATACAGGGCTCCAGACTAACTTTTTGTAATAGGAGCATTGTAACCCTGACTGAAAATTTTAGGAGCACATGCAGAAAATTTAGGGACACACTTTAAATAATCGTGCGATGCAGTTAATCACATTTTTGGCCATTATAACTGTATTACTGATAAATGCTTTGGTAATGTTTTATTTCAAGTTTACAACGTCACGAATTGAGCAAAATTAATCTTTCACGACTGTTTACAAAGCATGTAAACAAAGTATGTGGTCAGTAACCTACCTCCTGTTATGACAAAACAAAACAAATGCATTAAATTTTATCAAGTGTAACGCACACCCAGCTCCTGAACTGCACACATGCAGTGTCGTTGCTATATGTGGGGCTAACATTTACGTCGTTCTTTTTAGAAAGTTCAATCTGTCCCTTATACTTAGTAAACGGTAGCTCCTGCTTTGTGATGAAATATGCAGCGCTGAATTTAACTCATCATTTCAGCCTCCTCTGCAAATTGTATTGCAGCTTCCTGCCTGCGAAAGGATGTTGAAAGTGGGGATTCTGTTTCATTTGTAAACCTGTCTTGTCAGATTTTATGTTTTATGATTTTATGTTTCATTAGTGTATCATGTCTGAATTGTGCAGTACCCGTTAGTGATGCGCAGGTCGGGGTTTTTTCCGACCCGCGGGTCCCGCATTTATGAAATAATTTGACCCGCTCCATCCCGCCCGCGCTACCGCATCTATTTTCAAAACCCGCCCCACCCCGCCCCCGCCGCTATTCACATACCTGTCTTGTGGCTCTCATGCTTGTATAGCTTATCACAGGAATTGCACTTCACGTAACCAATGCTGCTGTGGTCTGCTGCACTAACTACCTCACAGAAATTGTCCCAAACATGAGGTTTAGCAGCTTGGCCTTTTTTTCTTTAAACTCTGTACTCTCCTGACCGTAATCTTTCCCTCACTTCTTCTTCCATCCTCACCGCTTCATTGATTCTGGTTTGTTGTGGCCGCTGCTTGGCGCTTTTGTGACGTCAGGTCGCAGGTTACGTTACATAACATGCATTTACCTAACCTACAACAGTGTTGTTAACAAGTAGGCTATATCCGACATATTTAATCTTTAATGACCCGCCCCACCCGCCCCGCCAATAAAGTGAACATTTCTTGACCCAACCCACGGGTAACCCGGAAGACCCGTGGGTTACGGGTCGGCCCGTGCATCACTAGTACCCATTGCTTCTGCGAACTTCGTTTCCCCGTATATTTGGGGCTGTATGAAGCGCAGAACACACAGTTTATTGTATTATTTGTCTGGTTGTACGAAAGCCGTGTAAATCCATTAAGCCATTCCTGTCTAAAGTGTACATTGGGCTTTTTCTGTATAGTTTCTTCGAGTCTATATCCGAGTTTTCCTTGGCAACTTTTCACTGTGCAGGGCCTGGCTCTGACACACAGCTGAAGAACGCGTATATAGTTAGTTTCGCCATCCTTGTGACATTGGACGCGAGCACAGCTAGAAACACTGATGAGTGAAGATAACGTGATACTCACAGTTAACTTATCACTCACTCCCGGACCCTCTCCCTCTTACACACACATTGGCCCACACTGGCAGACTTGCTCCCTTGTTTTTCAACATGAACAAAAAACCCTGCAAATCTGCAGTTTGCACAGAAGCGAGTAGTTGTAAAAAATACTCTCTCTGACTCCAAACATGGTCGCAAAGTTGGACCATTTCGTAGCAGTCTGGAGCCCCCATATTTATTATTCTGTTGATCTTTTTTTTGTTACCAAATTTCAACAGTTTGCATATGTAATGGCACAATAGCACAGTGTCATGTTTTTTTTAACATAAATATTAATCCTTTTGCCTTCCAACACCAAATCAGAATTGGAATTAGAATCAGCTTTATTTGCCAACTACGTGTGTACATACAAGGAATTTGACTCCGATAGACTTGCTCTTATTATATCATTACTTTGCTCTTATGAGAACCCAATGATCCTCTCACAGCTCATCAGAGCAAAATAATGATAAATGAATAAATCAGCAAAAAATAAAAAATAAATAACAAACATGGACACAAAGTAGGTTTGCAACTAATTAAAATAAACAAAGAAGCAGATAAAAAAGGAATAAGTAAATAAGAAAATAATAATGATAATAATGATTAAAAGTCAGCAGGTAATGTTCAAGATCAACATGCCACCCTAACCTTGTCTGCATCCAACAAGATCACAATGCAACATGTATGTACCAACACTGTTACATCTCCACACATAGTTGTATCTATACAATAAATGCACCAATATGCATGTCACTGTGTGCACTTACTACGTACCCCAAACGACCAACATTAATCTTTCTGCGGTCATACTTCCCATGCTCTAGTCTAATGAAATAGATTGCATTGTTTCAAAGTGGGAGATAAGAGGCTGCCAGTGTTTGTAGAACTTCTCAGCTGGGCCACGCACAGAAAATTTGATCTTTTTCAGTTTCAGAAATGCAGCCAGGACATATTTGAGGGGGGGGGGGGGGAGCAATTTTTCCAAAAGACGAGGATTCGAGAGGAAGCTATGAACGAAGCAAAAGAGATTACAGCCCTTTGTTTATGAGTCATTTAAACACAATCTGTGGATTATTTTACTGAAAAATTGATTTTTTAATTTAAAAAAAAAGACAAAAAATTATGAAAATGTCCACTTTATCTGAGCTGTTGGTTTAAAATTTATATTATGTTGTTCGATGAAAAGTCATAAGATAAAAAGGACAGGGCAGGACAGCCAGCTGTTTTGTTCTTGTCACAAGACCACACAAATGCAGGTCTACTTTGTGCAAAATGTCTCTGCTAATGAGTTTGCACAAAAAATAAAACCACTCTAATGCAAAACAAGTGGTTGTATTGCATACGCGTCCCTATATTGTTTACTTAACCACTGCATTTAAGAGAAGCCAAAGTTGGGTTACGATGTGAAATTCCACACATTCTGACCAAAGGCGGGTCTGTGTGTTTTTTGTGGTGCTAAAACCATAGAAATGGTTTCTTATGTTGGTCAGTGTGGGCGTCTTTGCTTTCACTTCCTTCTCCACCACCTGCCCCTCTAAGCCAATGGCTTACCTCTATCTGTGCATCACTGTGTGAGGTCCAAGCAGCACATACAGTAGACTGATCTTTGACCACAGCAGTGACATAATACATGTGGAATTCAGACAAGACAGCTGGATCGGAGATGGCACAAGGACGTCTGTGTGCTTGTGATTCTCTTTTCTGTCTGTATCCTTTTTGTTTGGTGTGCTCATGTCAGCTCGTCTTCCCCATGACCCTGATGTTGTGTCCTGTCCACAGTCAGTGAATAGTGCGTCTCTATTAGTGGAACAGAGCAGCTACAGAAGTCTGCAGCAAAACATTTCTGTTTGTCAGATATGCAGCTATAACACAAAGCAGCACCGGTTACGTAACAGCCCCGACCGGAGGAGGGAGTCTCTACTTCTGTTGCACACTCTGGCATCATTTCTGATTTTCTTTCTACTCGATCTGCTTTTGTTCATCATGTTATTGTTTTCCATTATCGTACTACGTCTGCTTTCATTTATGTGATAACGAGGAGCGTGCTGATGGGAATCATTCCCTCTGCCTGGGAGTTTCCCTGGCTGGTCAGCTCCGGCCATGGAGATTTCATGTTTTTGTCGGAGGAGCAGGAATTGTACCCGAATACCGTTCTGACCTGTGGTTAAGTGGAAACAAGGGAGGGACTTGGTGGAGAGTAAACAGAGTGATAGGAGTGTGCAGAGAGGGTTAGGGGGAGAGTGAGAGATGAAAAACAGTGGTCTGGTGGTGATTTTAAGTTGGCAGAGGAAGGAAGGTTAGATAGAGTCTGTCATCGCTCTTTATCTGCTTGTGAGAAAGAGGTTTTACAGCGCAGCAGCGAGGCCTCTCTTCTCTGCAGAGGTGAAACTAGAGCCTCTGACAATAGATTTATGATTCTTGCATTCTCTTGCACGTCGGGTTGAATGGTAAAGGCAGAAGGAGCTTTACTGCCATGAAAAGCCTGATCCTGCACAGACTTGTAGTTATCTAAAGGGGAAGAGGGCAAGCACCTGCTGTTTGTGCATATGCAGTATTCACATGCCTGCGTGTAAACACACACTCACAGTTCCAAGGCCTTTTCTTTTTTACCTGAACCTCTTTTGGTATGTGCCTCACATTCCACAGATAACCATTAAGTGCCTCTTAAACACATGTGGTTGCCCGTTTGCGTCTGTGCTCGATATATGGAATACTTGCACACTCATAGCTTGGATAAAGTATTTCAGCTGTTTGCATGAGAAGGCGACCTGTGTGTGTTTTGTATGTGCGCATGAATCTGTCAGCATGTGCGTCCAGCTGTCAAAATCAACGATGAACAGATGCCATTCCCACAGAGCAGCTCGGATGTTAGAAGAACTTTCACATTCAGTACAGAGTAACTGGGCCCTTGATCATAGCACTTCTCCTCTAGTGCCACCAGCAGGCTCACATTCATGGTTGAAACGTGAGTAAAATGTCTCAACAACTACTGGATGGATTGCTATGAAATCTGGTTCATGCATTCATGTCACCCTCAGGATGAACTGCAATAAGTTTAGTGATCACTTTAGCATCATCTGATAAAAAAAAATTCCAGCACTTTGGTGGACTTTCCCATCAGCCTCAGCTCTACTTAAGCATTACTACTGTACATATGATGCTAAAATGCTAAACTAAGCCTAGAATCATTAGGGCTGTTGTCAGCCAAAGAAAATCTTTTTTGACTGAAATTCTACGTACTCTTCAAAAAAATGATTGATCAACAGGGCAAAAATAAATCTGCACGTTATCTCTACATTAACCCAATGGCTGCCCAGACTAAGAATTTTCCTAGTCAACCAATAGTCGTCATTTAGGGCCATTAGTCGACTAGTCGCCCACATGTTTACAATGTTAATTTAATTATTAAGTAAATGTATTTTGGGCGGGGCAATACAATGGTTTGAGTTGAAGGTGCGAGAAAGAATAGTATCAGTAACATTGTTAACACTGTGCTACATTACAGAGAAATACAAAACCGTACTAATGAACCTTCATTAATATAGGCCTATATTTTATCTACAAGTGCACGTCACACACTGAGCGAGCCGCCTGTTAATGACGCTGTCGGCAAAGCAGTAATGATTGTGCTAAGTGGCTAATGGGCATGTAGCTACTAACATGTTTCAGATGATACGTCATGTTTGTAGTCGACCAATGAAGATGAGTTTACATATCACCTTGGGTTCGTCCTTCACCTTCTCAAAATGATCCCACACTTTGGATTTCCTGCCCGACATGTTATTAACTAGCCTGTGGAATAACCGCAGGTACCAGCCCTGGAAATTAACCTGACTCCTGTCTGACTGCTGAGTGTGGCCACTTCCTGTGTCTGTCTGACACTTCTGGTTGACTACTGACAAAAAACACCAAGACCAGCTGTCACATCTTAAATGTTCAAGTGCTGAACAACAACAACGGAGGAGAGGATTAATAAAGAAGTTAATACTGCCGCCACATACACTGGCGGGTCTGTCCTCTCTCTCTGCATATTTCAGTCTGTCTTTCATCCAGAACAAGGGCCAGAGGAAGTGTTCTGCCTTGACCGATATTTTTTACTTCTGCAGAAATTCCGCATCGTATCAATGAGATGCAACCAAAACGTCTCAGCTGAAAAAATGCTGCGCCCTCGAAGCACTTTAGCGCCCTTAGCTGGCTGTTTTTGGAAGAGCACCTGGCGTTTTCAGCTGGGAAAAAACAAAAACACTTTGGGCGTTATGGAAGTGACACCAGCGATTGTCCGACTGACAGATATCGAATAAGTTAAAATGTCAAAGGAATATATCCTGCCAAAACATGAGTTGAGTTAACCTGACCAAAGTCAGTGTTAGAGCGGGACAGATAGCACCACACCAAATATGATTATGAAATACTAAACACACAAACTGAATGACATCACTTTACTAGCGAGTGATTATTTCCCACTTTGGAAGACACGAGGAAATTAGGAATTATTAAAAACTGCAGTTAATTATTGAACATATTAAAAGGTACCAAAGAGTGACTGTATTGTTGACTCCAAAGGCCACACTTGGTTAGTCATAATATTGCATTGTGGGTGCAATGTGATGGCCTCTACGTTAATGATTTTATCAAAGTAATGATTATAAAGTTTTATGGTGATTCCACACACTCCAGTTACTTATGGAAGGATGACATGATCCCGTGTTTTACAGCTTATGCGTCCTGAAAGGGATCAAAACAGCCTGTGTACAATGGGAACACTATAATGAGGTCTGACTCATGGGACTTGCCTGTTTGAGGTTCGTTTGAGGCCCTTGTGAAGAGCATTCACACACAAATACTGTTCTCAGTCTGACTGTCTGTGCATGTTGTACCCATCTGCATGATTCAGGGCAACAGAGCTGAGTCACAGGGGGGCCTCAAAACCCCCCTCTGGTTCATTTCCTGAACCCCCCTTTATCTCTCCCTCTCTCGCTCTTTCTAAATCCTCGCCCTCCCTCAGCAGTAGATGAGAACAGGTAAGATTAGAGATAGAGTTTCATGGAATCTGACCTGTGCGACTCCACCTGTTTTTTTTTTTCCCATGAAACACACAGGAGAGAGGGAAAGCAAAAGCAAGCCTGTTCCCTCCTGGGAATCAGCCTTGTGCTTCTGCTCAGTTCTCTGTGACTGAAAACACACTGCTGTTCTCTCATTGATAAGAGACGGTGAGGAGGGAGGGAAGGTAGAACTTGCTGGGCGACTATGGGACTCCCTAAACACTGGGGGAGGTGCCGACTGGGTGATATACCTGTGTCACACAGTGTTGTGTGCCTGATGTGCGTTCTTGTCGGCTTGCGTTGGGTTGGCTCAACACTTTTTGGATAAGCTGGCCAAACTGTAACCAAAAAAGTTGTGCATCAATCTAATGTTTTCCTTAAAGGAACACTTCACCCACTAATTGTAAATCAGTTAGTTATGCTGTGCTACCTTGAATTCGTGAAGAACCTTTTCTTGTATGCTTTCATTGAACCTTGTGCAGTAAGTCTCATTTATCCAGTCGTATGATTAGCACTTCCCAAACATGCATTTTCACTAAAAACATCAGTATTGGAGCACTGATAAGTTTTTGGGAAGTTCTGAGCATAAGTGAGACTTGGATTATACTGCACGAGTTGTGTGAGAGTGTTTTGATATAGATTTGCTGTTAGACGTGGTCCCCAATCAATCAACAGATCCAGTTTCCATTTCCTGTGAAAACATGCGAGAGAAAGGAAGTTTTCTTAATGGATTAAAGGTAACACTGCATGACTAACTGACACACAAATGGTTGCTTTGTGGGTAGAGTGTAGGGATGTTCCTGGCGACTAATTCCTCTGTCGACTAAGTGAAAATTTTAATCGTCGACTAGTCTAAATAAAAAGGGAAAACACTCAGTCAAAATTTAGCATACAACATATTCCATTAACTTCTGAAGCCTTTACCTTCAACAAAGTCAAGTGGAAGCATATCTTGCGAGGTCATTGTCGTGATGAGCTGCGTTATCCTTGTAGACCGGGCGGGATCACAGTATCTCCGGGTGAACAATGTCAAATTGATGTGCCTCTGTGTTAAGACGACTAATCGCACGCATCCCTAGTAGAGTGTTCCTTTAAACCCGAGATTAACCCTACAGGAGACCTCACGCCAAACTGTAACTTCACACAGAGATTCATTTTTGTTTTTTGTGATTGTGAATTTACTAAAATACTCTGAGATTGCACTGCTGGCTGCAACTAGACTTCCCTGCAGTCCAACTTCACATTTTCATCAAACCAAAATAATTCAGCATTTTTGTTTGGCATTCGTACAAAAGTGTACGCAGGTTATCATATAAAGTATGCTGCTACATCCTGCAAAACCACACCCATCTGCATGATATCAGCCTGCTTATGTCTAATGAGGCTTGGTAAAAGTCAGCTCGGACTGTCCTTAACAGCTGTGTATTTCTCAAAAACAGCTGGACCATAGCATGTGCCACATCTGTATTACACAATCAAAAGAATTAAACTCCATCAACCGCAATTTAGGAGGTGAACAACTCTCATAAGGCTGTCAAGCTTTAGGAGTTGTTAAGTCAATAAAAGTCTCCATCTAGTGCCAGAACAGTTTAATAATGTTCTATTATGTGTGCTTTCAGGAATGAGCGTGCCAGATGGATCAGCGCTCTGGGCCAGAATGTCAGCAACAACAAGAATCAGGACAGAACCAGTAAGTTTGCCGCCGACACCTAAAAGGCTCCCTGTGTGCTCCTTTTAGCCTGTAGCACCACCTTGTGGCCATTTGATGAACAGATTTTCTCAGTCTGATTTCAAAAACACTTTGTAAATTCAGATATATTCAGATAAGGCCGGTGTTAATTATCTGAAATGATTTATGGATGTGTGTTTGTGTTGTTTCAGATGTGATGCAGGTGGAGGTGATCAGAACTTACACAGCCAAGCAGCCAGATGAGTTGTCCCTGCAGGTGGCTGATGTTGTGTTGGTCTCACAGACTGTAGAGGATGGTAGGTTGGCTTTATCTCTCACGTTTACCGCTCTGTCTTGTTCTGTAGCCTTTACTGTAGCTTCTCTCACCCTCTTTAGTATTCCTCTCATTTCTCCACCTTCCTGTTTCAGCGCCGTCCTTTCATCATGCACTTTTCTACCCTCTCCACAACACCTATCTGTCTCACATAATGGACCTTACACCTGTTTGAAGATGTGGTTTTAAAACCGCACAAACACACAGAGGCCGAAGGTCACTTCCCTTCCGGGAACCATGGCAACAGACTTTCATGTTAAAGAACAGACAGCATTGAGCATCAAAAGCAGAGAGACAGTAATGGCACAAGGTAACAAAACACCTGCTTCAGTTTTCATGCATCCTTCAATTTCTCCTTTTCAGGCTGGTATGAAGGCGAGCGACTGCGCGACGGAGAAAGGGGGTGGTTCCTCGCCGAGTGCGCAGAACCAATCACATGCCAGGCCACCATCGAGCGCAACATGCAGAGGATGGACCGCCTGCAGGGGTTGGAGACTAATGTGTGAGCAGGATGAGCCAAGTGCTTAAACCACAGAGGGCTTTTCTCACCCTTTGACTCACGAGTGACCTGCCATTTAAGAAGTGAACCCAAAGAAATGGGTTCAGTAACAGCATCAGTGAGCTGCCTTCAGGGACTCCGTGGACCAGGCTGCCTGACTCCTTACAGTGGGTTAAAGATGAAGCCATAATCCTTGCTCAAAGTCCACTAAATATCAGGCACTGTGAGATTCAAAGCAAAGACTTTTCAGGACAAACACGGCAGAACTGTTTTTTTTTATCCCTTAATTACTAATCGCTCCCTGTGTGGGTGGGATGGCTTGACAGTGGGATCTGTCACATTCATTAATTCCCCGGTCGGTTAGAAAACTTCACACCCACTGCCGGAGTCACTGCTTTCAACACCCCGCTCTGCAGAGCGACTGATGGTGTGAAATTTGTAAATTTTGTTATTTTTTTTCAAGCATATTTTTTGAGTGCAAGTGATGTGCAATGGAATAATTGACACTACGGTATCGCTATAGGAGGTAAAATAGACCAAATAGTGTGAAAATGACAGCAGCCTGATTCGTGCTCTGTTAACACGGATCAGGCCGTGTGATGATGAGGAGCTGTGCCAGTAACAATGTAACTATGAAGATGTTGATAATAAGGCAAGACGGTGGGATTGGCAGCTTCTTTACAGCGTGTGGGTTAGTGCAGAAACTCTTCTGAGTGTTTCAGTAGCATCTGAAGGCAAGTGAAACCATTACAATGATACTTAGAAGAAAACAAAACGGAGTGTGCGTTAAGCTGCAGAGGACAAACATGAATGCTACGTGTCTGAAACACACGGCACACGTGTTCATAGTCATAATTATTTGGATGATGAGGATTACACTGCTCTGGGAGGTGTAATCTCGTGTCATCCACGGGTTAAGCAGCATCACCAACAGTCTGTTCTCTACCTGGCTGTTTGTCACCTGTTAATGTCACCACCATGAATCAGACTCTACATTTGTGTCACACGTGCCATTTTTCTCTCCATCCACTCAATGATTTGGAGAGCCTGAAATATCACACACACTAGATGCAACCCAGGGGTGTGTATATGTATATATATATATATATATACATACATCCCCCATAGGATTTATATCTGTGATGTTACAGAGGCAAGCAGAAATTAATTTGTGTGTGCTGATGGTAGGACGGGGGGGAGAGAAGAGCCGGCCCTGCTTTTAATGTGATTGTCCAGTGTGAGTCATCTTTTTAGTGTTGCCATGCCCAGCTAAAGGAAATGAATGGCTTGGTCAGAGTGTGGTGATAACACCATCTGTCAAGCCCACTGCTCTGGCTCCAGCCCAAATGACAACCACAACTGTTGAGCTACATGAAGCGAGGTATGACGGCAGCGGGCGGGAAGGACGCAACAACGTATCCAGACAAAGCTTTGCACTCAGGGAAAAAATTAGCTATGTGATGTCACACATGTAAGCATGAATCGATCTTTATTTCAATCACTTCCTGTACTTGTAACTATTGTAAATCATCTGTGTACATGTAAATATGTAAAACAGCCTGAATTATAACTTGTATGTTTTTCCAAAATACAGATTTATATTGCCGAAACTTGTTTAGTCAACCTTTATGTATTTCACTCCACCATAAATAAAAGCTCAATTGCAGGGGCTTGTCATCTACTCTCAATGATCAATATGACACCTCTTTTCCCCTGAGGACCACCGCTAGATAGACCCAAGAAAATTACTCCACTTTTATTCCTCCAGTAGCACTTGGAACAATAAATTAGCCGTGTGCTCTGTGGACGTTCAGTGCAGATTAATCAGAAATGTGCGTAAATCCTTCTTTCAGCAGCACTTTTTCAGATATTTATGAGATACCGGCTGCTAAATCAGGGGTTTGCAACTGTGTGCTGCTGAAGGTTAACAGCTATGCAGGTGTTCATTGCAACCAAATATCACCCAGGTGATTTTAGAGATTGCTCCCTTAAAGCTCAGAACAAATGGTGCTCTCCAATCATAGAGCAGATTATGGCTCTCCATCATGAAGCCAGCAATATTTGGGAGTAATGGTTATCACTTTGTTTTTCCTTAAATTTCAGCAGGGTAAAGCAGATTAAGATAAGCCAGGTGTGTTTTTGTTTTCAGCAAACTTTCTTTATTGTGCAGTCCATTTAGTGACATTGCTTAAGAACAAGAGCGAGAACGTACAAACTGAACACTGAAAAAAACACAACAGCTACTGGGTGTGTTTGAACATGGATTGGTCCTTGCAAAATAATGACAGAGCAGGCAAAAAAAATGAATAATGGGAGTCAAGTGCATAACATGTTCCAGTACTCATGTCCTGGGTTTGGCCTTTAGGAGCACCAACCAGCTGGTTATCATAAATATACCAACTGACCTCTGTGTCCCAGAATGCAGTACGTTATTCCCGCGGCTCCTTTCTGAAAAACCTGGCCACTTCTAATCATCGTCGTCGTCGTCATCGTCGTTGAAGTGAATGTGTTGTCCTCTCGGGGCAGACGCCCACGTCCTGCCGTAGCCCCGAGTGTTGCCTGTAGGCTTCTCCTGGGTGGTGATGAGGTCAATGATGGCTGTTATGACAGCACAGTCTTTGGACTGGCGGTTTTGCCAGTCCACAGGAGCAGGGTTACAGATTTTCTCCTCCAGCAGAGAATCCAGCTCTTTCTTTAAACTCTGCAGAAAAGACAGGAATGAGAGGTCAGTGAAAGCAGTCTCATCATGAGCTTCGCTGTGTGTGTCCTCCAGCTTGTACAGGGTGTTTACAGGTATCAGACTCCTGAATTTAGACCGGTTTAAGATCATTTTAAACAAATTTAAGACTGATTTCTCAACAATCATCTGTTTCTTATTCAAGAATTGCAGGTAAGTATAAATGTAAGTAATGCATATATATATAGTCCTGTGCAGTGGAAGGTTTTATGTAGGAGTACGGTTATTAGAGTGAATTAGGTTAATCTACATTTTGCCAACAGCTAACTGTAAATATAACATTAAATGACAGCATTAGGTTCAGTGGTAGTTTCAAAGATGTGTAACATCAGACTGGCACTGGCTTCCTGTTACATTTAGAATTGATTTTAAGGCTCCTTGTATACAAAGCACTACATGGGCTTGGACCGAGCTATATGGCTAACTCCCTTGTTAACTATTTGCCTCCAAGAACACTGCGATCACCTGCTGCTGGTTTATTGGAGGTCCCCAGCAACAGCCGGAAAAAGATCAGGGATGCAGCCTTTGTCAATGACGCCCCAAAGCTATGGAACACACTACCCATTAATATCAGGGAAGCTAAATCGATAAATATTTTAAAAAGAGCTAAAACGTGACTGTTCCCTTTAGCCTTTAACTAGCTCTGACTTCCTGATACAGGTCTGAAGCTCTTTCTTTTTACGCTTTTACTTTCTACCTATGCTTCACACTGCTGCAACTCTTTAATTTTACTTTATCTTATGATTTAAAGTTTTATAATTCTATGATTTTCTGAATAAGTTCTGTTTTATGTTCACTCTATTTTCACGTGAAACACTCTGTGCCCTTATTGAAAAGCACTTGGTGCTGCATTTCCTGTATGAAAGGTGCTATATAAATAAAGTGAATTATTATTATTATTATTATTATCATTATTATCAGGCAGCACGGTGGTGCAGTGGTTAGCATTGTTGCCTCACAGCAAGAGGGTTCCTGGCTGGAACCCCAGGGTGGGAGAGCCCTTCTGTGCAGAGTTTGCATGTTCTCCCCGTTTCGACGTGGGTTTTCTCCATGTACCCCCCCTTTCCTCCCACAGTCCAACGACATGCAGGTGTGAATGTGAGTGTGAATGTTGTCTGTCTCTATGTGTCAGCCCCGTGACCTGTGATAGGCTCCAGCCCCCAGCGACCCCTAACAGGATAAGTGGTTACAGAAAATGAGTAAATAAATGAATGAGTTATTATGAGTATTATTATCAGAAAAGTGGACTTTCACACAGAAGGGCTTGACTCATTTTGACAAAAAGAAATTAAGAGATGGATAAATGAGAGATAAAATGTTTGTGGCAATGTTATAATATAACAATATAATAAAAATATAATCATATTTGTAACACTGGATTTAAGACATTACGTCTTTTAAGGACCTGCAGACACCCTGTCATACTACCTTGACAAGGTGAGCGATGCGTGCTGGGGATCTGAAGACGATCCACTGGTCCACGGCGATGGTTTCCTGGTCCTCGTCTTTCTGGATCGTGATATCTCCTCCGAAGAACAGCAGCGAGAACGGGGACACCTCGGTGCAATCGTACAGGAAGATCTGAGGACACGCAGAGAGGTGTCGCTAACGCACAACGACAGCAGCTTTACAACAAACACGCTTACCCACTCGATGACAGGGAGCGCGATCATTATGACACACCGTGCCCGACAGCTATTCTGTGGTGTGGGCTGAAAGTGTCCCATTAGTGAAGAGAGGCTGTGCAAGTTTGAAATGTGTTTCTCTGCCTCCAGTGTTAGGAGAAATGTCATCTTGCCCTGTCTGTGAATCTTGAAAATGTGTTACTCTCTTCTCCATCCATTCTCCTCGCTGTGCTGAACTGACAGATGCTCATGTAGAGGAGTTCGACTATTGATACACAAAATGTAAAAATCCTGTTTTCTTACAGAAATGTCAAAGTGAGTAAATATGTGTCCCAAATTATTGCAACTTCAGACAGAAAACAGAAGTGATACTTTATGTAAGGCGCTGATCTGTATGCACACACTCACAGAGCTGCTCAGCTCTCAGGTCAAAAGCCACACAGACTACATAAGCAGCAGACCGAGGTCAAACAAAACCCATTTCAGATTTGAAAGTAACAGACAGAAGTGTCGGAAATTAGCATCAGAGAGAGGAAGGGAGAGGTGGAGGGAGTGGGTAGGAGACAAGGAGAGAAAAAGAAGTGACGAGAGAGCAGGGACAACTGCATTTGCCCCATCAATGTGTAATGTAATAGACCACCAGGGGCAAGTGCGTCAGAGGAGATAAACTTTAACGTCATCCCTCACTTTCCTTCCTTTTTTTCCCTTTCTATAGCCTTGCTCTTCCGCTCTCTTCTCTCTCAGTAAATAAATGACCTTGACAATTTTGCACTCTCAGAACACCTTACCGTTAGAATAGACACAGACTGTGCACAAAACCACTTACACACAACAAGAAAAAAAAACATTTAATGGTGGTGATAATAATGGTGAAATCCAGCACGACACTTTTCTTCATAATAACCACGGCGGTAAAGTGAGAGACAAAGACACAGGCAGCAATCAGAGAAAACATGAAAGGTGTTTTTCTGTCGAATGGTAACATTCACTGCACAGAAAGAACAAAGACTGATGGAAGGGAGGGGGATATGAGAGTGTGAGGAGGGGCAAAAAAAAGGACAGAAGAGAAAAAGAAAGAGAGAGGGCGGCAGTCAGGGAGCCGCATTGACCGTTTTGCCCCCTCCCCAACACCATCTCTTACATTGTGTCTGGAGGCTTTGAAGCACAAGAGCCTTTGAGATAGAGAGTTGAAAGGCAGCGTTTTAATCAAATATTCATTCAGTGTGAAGCTGGCGCGGCACCACTGCCAACCTTTAACCACCGGTCCTTCTCTCCACTCGCTCGCACCCTCCGCACGGACACATACAAAATCAAACAGACAGAAAAACACACACTCAAATGTAAAAACATTCATACAGCGGCAATAAAACACAGCATACTCACACTGCTCGTCCTCATCTTAAGGTGGTAGATGAGCCACTTGTAGTTGAACTCAGTCTCTTCGGCGTTGACTGATTTCGGGTGGATACACACCTTTCCATCAGCCTGAGTGTACACCTTAACCCTGAGAAGGAAAACATATTTAAGTGTGTAAATTTGACTGGCTGACACTTGATAAACAAAAGCATAATAGTTTTTATTACCATCACTGTCTCAATAAATGACAAAAGAACAGAAGAGGAAACATTTTTCACAGCTACATGTTTTTTGTCAGAGGAGACAAAAAGAAAAAAGACGACTGAACTTTTCCGCAATCAAGAGGAAGACCTGAAGCATGACAGTTTTATAAAAAGATGAATTATAATGTGCTGAGAATTAAGCTGAAAAAATATGGTGATTACTTGGTTGACAGAAAATTAATCAACAGTTCTGTTAACCGATGAGTTATTTAATTCCAACCATCAACTTTCATCTGTTGGCCACCTACGACTAAAACTCTTGGAAACTTTTCCCAAATTTCTGACATTTCATTAACTTTAATAAATATTTCACAGGTGTAAATATGATCCTTTCATTGAACTGTTCTACAAAAACATGAAACTATTAGTTATCGTATCGGATATCAGCCATGAGAAGCAGGTAATTATCAGGTATCTGTATCTGTTGAAAAAATCCATATCAGTGCATACCTTATTGTAGGTGACATGGGCACCAGATTTATGACAAGGAAGAAGAAATGTGTGGTAAATAAAAGACAATAACTCTGTTTCTGTTTCTAATCTCTTTCACTCTCCATCGTGGGTGCAACAATGTGATAGGAGTGCACTGCTAAATCTGTAGAGTATTTTTTTAGCATGTTTCAGTGAGATTTTCATCTTATTTCAGTGATAACAGATGTATTTTTGTACAATTTTGGCCAACTTAATTGAAGAAATGTATCCACACATGCCTACAAAGTGTGTATTTGTAGGCATATGTTGTCGCCCACATTGTTAAAACTCCTTAACACATTGTGTTGAAGTGATTCAGAAGGTAGTTCCAGAAACAACCCATAAGATCTGTCTGGCTTGTTAATTCGACTGCTTCCTGCCATTTTGGCACGGATGGTACCAAAGAGAAGTTGCGATGCAGTCTGCGAATCATCTAACATGAAAGTAACATCATGTTTCAAACTCCTGAGTATCAGCCAGACATAACTGACTGCTTGACTGCGGGGAACAAAGCTGCTTGTACCAGACAGCGTTTCTGATTTAGCAGCAAAACAAACAAGAAGTGCTTCATCGAGCAATGAATCCATTAAACACTGAGATGTTGCGCGGACATGTGAAAACTTTCAACTGTCTTAGCATCACAAGTGTGGACAATTATTTATGCAGAGGAAATGACCCTGGCAATTTCACTGTGCAACTGGGTCTGAAGCTGTCACTGAGGCCGACAAACAAAAGTGACAGCCCCACTGTGAGAGTGTGTGTCTGTCTCCCTGTTGCGTGCCTCTGTCTTTCGCACGCAGGTCACAGCTCAGGTTGCCCGTGACAGCTGACTGAGGGCAGTTTTATGATGACTGCATTGATCTTCAGCTACAAAAGCGCCTCTGTTTTTGACAATTTTCCTAACACGGTCTCTGCACTGCCTCAGGTAATTGTCACAGGACTCTTAAAGAACTCTTACCTGAGAGGTCTGATGAGTTATCGCAGTGTGAAGGCCATTTTTCTGTCTAAAGATCAATAGGAATGATTGTGCACTTCTCTATCTTGTGCCGTGCAGCCCTCTTCCTGTCTGTCTTTGTTTATCTCCCTCTTTGAATTGGCAGACTCACCCCGGCCTCTTTTTGCTGTGGGACGGTCTGATCATGGCCACCTTCGGGTAAAGACCGGCAACAATCACCGCCTTGATCAACTTTTCATTGTCTGGGGAAGGAAGTGAGAGTTAGAGAAAGAAAAAATGAGCACAAGTCCCATATGATATTTTATTTCTGCTCCACAGCTAGCTTTTTTGACAGCTGAATGGCAACCAAAAAACTCCCCTAAGTTACCTGAGTTGACGTTAGATTTGGGGTCTTTGGGGTCCTTGCTGCTGACAAAGCCTGCATGCATTAGATGCTCAGCAAACTGGCCCTTCATATTGTGCAGCATCTGAATAATAAAAGGACAAATCAGTTCTAAAATGCTGCATGTCCTTATCTGCCCAGGCAGAAGTCAATTTAAAAATGTAATGTGTGTTTTTTTCAAAGCACTTCAGCACAGCACTCTCAATCAGCCTGGCTCACCTGGAGTGTATTGGCAGACAGGAAGTTGTCCCAGCAGTACTCCCTCTCATACCTGGCACCACGCTGTTTTGCTTCCTCCCAGCCCTGGACGATCAATGTATAAATTAAGACAACCAATTCATGCAGCAGACTGAGATGAAAGAAAACTGATGGACGTGGGCTGTCTGACCTGGAAGGCATTGACAATAGTGAGGTGGTCACTCTTGGAGTTTCTGGAGAGGGTCCTTCTCCTCATGTCTGCCATCTTCTCTTTGCCCTGAGAGAGACACATGCATTAATAATATCCCTTGAAGACCTACTTTGCAGAGAGAGAAGTCAGCAGATACAGCGCAGCAATGTGTTCAAGTGTGTCTGTGTGTCGCTGTCGACATGAGCTTTCATGTCTGTGAACTCTGGTGCCCTACCAGGGGTATGAAGAAAGGGTCTTTGAAGCTGAGTGAAGCGGCAATGGTGAGTACGGGGTCGAGGCAGCCCAGCAGAGCTCCAAACAGGATGAGTTTGCCAATGTGAGGCTCCACAGGCAGGCGAGCCAGGTGGAAACCCAGCGCTGTCAGATTCTCTGAACGGTCCAGGGCGTTCTGACACACAACATCGACACAACACCCAGAAAAGAAAATCACACATCTTTAGTCTGCTACAGCTCAACATAACGTGTTTTAAACATTTCCGCAAGAGACAGAACAAATATCCCAAAATATAAAATGGGAGAAAGCCTTTGTAAACACAACATATTAATTAATTAAAGCTTTTTAAGGCTCTCTGGAGCAACTGATTTGAATTTTGTCCAACCTCTACATTGATTTTCATTGTGTTTAAACCTTGTTAACATGACATCATTCTCTCGTTTAACCTTGTTAACCCTTTTAATGAACACTTATTTCTCATTTAGTCCTCAGTTTTTTTTCCTTCTTGCTCCCTCCACTAGAGGATAAGCATCTTTGGAACTGGCAGATAATGATTTTAGACAGCAGACCTTGAAACCACACGCTCAGGTTAAGAGACAGTCTCTCTTTTTGAAATGCTACTGTTTCCCAAAAGGACGATTATTCTTTTGTTGCTCGTAGTTCCTGCAGCTTAATACTTTTTTGATGCCACTCTGAATGAAATTTAAGACCAATTTTACAATAACCAAAATCAAAAAGAAAAATCACAAAAACCCAACATGAATGACATGGGGTTTGGCCACATTTATTCCAATATAACACAGGAGTTTTTAGGGGAATACTTGGTGTTTGATGCCAAGGTTTTTTTTTTTTTTGTGATTTTGTGTTTCTCACTCTGCTTGTTGGATTCCACTACCTTCATTCACATCTTGTCGACTTTTTTTTAATTTTTATTTTGCATAAAATACACCAAACCTTGTGTATTGCCTTACACCAGTTTTAGCCATGGCGCAAAATCTCAGTTAAACAGCCAGTTTTCATTGAATTCGCACTTCCCTATGCCGGCCATGCTACAGTTTGAAGAAAGGCATTTGCACATCCAACTGTCTCAGATGCAAGTGCGTTGGAAAAGTATCACTTGAGTCTTTGAACAGAAATGGTGCACAGGCTGTTGAAACACACCCACAGCTGAACTTACACCTGTGCACTCCTGTGATGGTTGGGGAAGTTTCTATTTAAGCTCAATGTTAGAAATAATGGTGTTGAACACTCGCGACGAAGGTCCAGAAGGACCAAAACGTTAATGTTACTAATACATTGTCAAGCTGAACAAAAGCAATGCTACAGTGAAAGCCAGCGAGCAGAAAGTGGACACTCTGCTCTGAGAATCTTGGCCAAAAACAAAATATGAGTGTTGATGGTTCAGCTACCCCAATCTGCGTGACGTTGATGAGAGAGGCATTTGCTTCTGTATTTTTAAAAAACAATGTTACGTCAGAAAAAGCTATTCATAAAATCTAACAAATGTCCTTGCATATTAAGACTCTTGACAGATTGCTTTAAGACATTTAAATACCAGTTAAGGCCTTATGTTTACATTAAGGGATTCAATGCCTTTTAAGACTTTTTAAGGATCTGTGGTTTGGTAAATAGTGTTAATTAAAGCTAACACAATAAGTTAATTAATTAATTAATTAGGTGATCGGTAGAAAATACTCAAGTATTTCTCAACTCCTCAAACAAAAGGTCCACACATTCCCAAATTTCAGCTGCTTAGTTGTTACATTTTGCTGTTTTTGTTGGTCTAAAACATAAAAATGATCAGTTTACTTTCACATAAGACAAAGCAAGCTATTTAAAGACGTTAACATCGATTTCAAGACACAAAACAAAAGAGAAAAATCCAGAAAATTTCCAGATTAATCAATACTCAAACCAATCACAGTCACATTCTTAAGGTTAAATGTTGTTCTTGGTTTGTTCTTAATCACTCATTAAAATGTTTTGAATGTCTTTATGCTTTCTTACCAGGTCTACGAGGTTCTTGATAGCTAGGTTGACGGCCTTTTCAGTGGGAGGGTCAAGAGCTTTCTCCAGGAACCCAGCGATAAACCCGAGCTTCAATATCTAGGCGGCAGACATCACACCACATTACACACTACTCAGCAAAAGCATGCAATTATTTTTACATTAAACCCCCCTCTCTTCGTCTAAGTGCTCGTCACTTGTGGCAAACACTGAATTGTGGGCAATATCCAGGCAGACTAAGGTCTGCTGTAATAAGCTTCATGCGCATCTTCTCATGGTTTGCTTATATCGCTGTTTACAAGATACATCTGACAAAACAACCAACACTGTAGAGTAAACCACATTTATATGCTTCTATCAGTCACTTCAACATCAAAGAGAGATTTTAAATACACCAAACATCCACACGTGATAAACTGAGGAGTCAGGATGCGACTACATTTCTGTGTCTAATACAGTGGTGTTGGAGTGCTTGTGGATTATAGAGTCTGCGAAGGGTTAGCATATTGTCAGTGTTTCTCTCACTTTAAGGACAGACTGATGCATTAGTCCACCTCTCACCCACTAGCTTCAAAACCCACATTACACACACACACACACACACACACACACACACACACACACACACACTATCCAATACAGCCAACTCAAGTAGTGAAAGACACACTCAAACACATATCCAATAAAGCCACTGTTGAGGACAATCATAGCAAACACTAGATCTGAGTGAACTTTGGCATAATGTTCCATTAGCAGGGCTGAAATATGTCTGAGTGGAGTGTGAGGGTTTAAAAAGAAAAAGCAAAAAGAGGAGGGGAGGAAAAAAGTAAGCAACCAAAGAAGAGAGCAACTGTTAATTTAAGAGAACGAGGCCCAGAAGAGAAATGATTATGTTGTCGGCACAAAGAGGGAGAAAGAGCTGCAGAGCAAGGGGCATGAGTCAGCCCAGAATGTCCATCTCTAGTTCTCATTAGGCAGGAGAGGCTGTTATTCAACGTAAGACCAAAAGCGGCAGCGCTGTCCTCACACCCCCCTCCCTGCACTCAAACAACTCATTCACAACAATCTTGTCCTCATCTCAACTCCCCAGCCAACACCTATTTGTCGTCCTCCATCAGTTTGTCTCCCCGTTTCTCGCCACACACACAACCTTGATTTGCAAGCAGAGCTCCTCCAGTGGTGTCCTCATGATTTCGGGTAATTGATAGGCATCCAGCAGGCTGGCCCTGAGACCATTGTACAGATGATAGCACTTCCCTGGACACACTCTGGGTATAGGCACAGAAGAAGAAGAGCGGAGCAGAGAGGGGAAAAAAAGGTTACTTGTTACATCAGTCCTGTGACAAGGGCTTAATTTAAAATCAATGGGATGAAACTTCACACAGTAAGCAGCTCCCTGCTAATTGGGCCTTGCTCCACTTTGATGTCAGAGCTAGCTAACAGAACAGACGTCTCGAGTCACAGACTGGAAACAACCTGGGAGTGACTACGCTTTTCCTTTCTCAGTGTTTACAGATGGGAAGGCAGGAAGGAGGGGGCTGATGGGGAAGACTGACAGAGAGCTGAGATGACAAACACACCCAAAAATAATCCTCCCTGATTAGCGCTGCATACCCTGAGGTGCTAATAAAAAGCATGCCCTCATTATAAAAATGCAAAATATAAAAATACCCCGGAGCACAGACAAGTACACACACACACACACACGCACACACACCTGCCGGCACGTCCTTTCCTCTGTTTGGCATTGGCCAGGCTAACCCACTCTGCTGTCATCGTGCTGATGTTGTTGTTGGTGTCAAAGTTGGTCTCTTTAATCTTCCCTCCATCTATCACATAAACAACGTCATCTATGGTGATGCTGCAAGGAAGAGTGGAGAGAGAAGAAGAGGGGGAGAAAGAAAAAAGAGGCTGGAGTAAAAACCAAATCAGACAGAAGAAAAAAAAACACTTCAAAGGAGTCTGTCAAGAATGCTTAGCTAAAACTCTCACACACACACAATCGTTCAGAAGTAAAAATAAAATTTAGCCCTTTGGTAGGTTTAGAGTCTATATTTAGTGGAGTGATGTGCTGGGAGTGCAGGCAGCTTCTTAATTTGCTCGGTTTGTGTGTGCGTGAGGCTGTGTGTAAATGCATTAACAAATTGCCTGACAGAGACTCAGTGTGCTCCATCCGAGCCAATATGACAGTGCTCATAATCAATCCAAGAAATGTGTGCTAATTAGCCCCAAATACACTGTTTGTATTAATGACTGGAACCTATTACATTACACTTCTACACACATACACACACACACAAAACTGCCTGAGACAGTCATCATACCCCCCCCAAAACTCATCAGAAAGCAACAACCAAAAATACATTTTCAAAAGGGAGTGAGTACAAAGGCTGGACATACCAAACACACACAAACACACACACATCCACACATACCTGGTCTCAGCTATATTGGTAGCAATCACAATCTTTCTAACTCCAGGAGGAGGCCTTTTGAACACCTGAGAAGAGTAAGGGAGAGAGATGAGACTGGTCTCTTCTGATATTGAAGAGGGAGTAAAGCATCAGCAGACACAGAGACAGTCAGAGAGACGGGCACGGCGAGAAACAGAGGAATGCTGACCTGCGTCTGATTAACGGTCGGCATGAGGGAGTGCAACGGGATGATAACGAACCGGTCTGAAACACAACAGGACACAAAAGAGAAACTCAAACAAAACACCATTTGCCAACACAAGATAATACTGCTGGTGCGCAAGGCTGAATGATCACGTCTAAAAATACAACCTTGAATTTCCTGGTAAATATCAAGAATGCAGTAATTCTTTATCACCATTATTTACTCATCTTTGGCGACATATCTCTAGTATATTATTATTATCTAATATAGACAGAGAAAAAAACACAAAAGCAATTCATTAAAAAAAAACCTCCAGTCATGTTTTGTGACATGACAATACTCTGCTTAGATAATGATCATTTGTGTGTAAAGGAGCAGTGTGTGGGATGTGGTGGACCAAGACTGCAAGCAGCTGAAATTTCTCTCATGTGTCAAGCACAAACTCCCACTTAGAAGTCCTTCAGTGTTCATTGTTCAGGAGGTTTTTACTAGGAGCCAAATTAATCAGCAGAGGTCTTTTCCTCTTCAAAACAAAAGGACCAGGTAATTAAAATCGGTAAAAACACTGGATAAAGTAGTTTCACGTTAGAAATCTATTTTTCTGAAGCTGTTCAGCTGCTTCAGCTCAATAACACCTATGGCCTTATCTAGAGTCAGTGTTTGGTTTGTCTGTTTTGGGCTACTGTAGAAAGATTGGGGTGCAACATGGCGGACTCCGTTGATGAGGACCAGCTCCCTATGTAGATATAAACAGCTCATTCTAATACACTCTTTCCATCAAAATTAGCATGTGAATGCAGTTTTTTTTTTAACGCTGGAAAACCTGATAAAAAAGGCGACTGACTCCTTTCCCATTTACGGTAGACCACAGCTGTGTGCAAAGCTCTGCAGTGCATGTGTATGCCTTTCTGTATGTGTGCATTTTTTTTCTGGTGTGTCCTGTTCCACGCCACGGACAGGCCATAAAACAGGTTAGTTAACAGTAGAAAGCAGCATGGAGGCCAGTGAAAAATGTAACAGTGGTTACTTTCTTAATACGCCTTACTTATTCAGTCTCTCTTTCAAACTTCCAAGCGGTGCTTGGATGGAAACAAGACAGTGTTCTGTTACAGCTCATTGCATTGCATTGGCAAAGGGCTAAAATTAGTGTGTCTACCTGGTGTCATATTTCAATCACTGCTGATCGGAGCTGGTGCAGATCAGTCATTTGACCTGTGAGTGAATGCCGATTGTAACCTTTTCCAATAAATGGAAAAGCCAGATGTTAGCAGGTGTTAGTGGGGTTTATTGTGCAGTGGGAATGGGGCTTAAGGCAACAAAAAGGTGACGATTCCCATTCTTCAGTGATTATTATCGATTTCTGCTTATATATCCCCCTAAATCCTACACACTGGATCTTTAATATGTTTTCTCCACAAAAAATTCTTAAAATTCCATCTGCTTCTTTAAAAAAAAAGAAGCCAGAATGTGTGAATGTGCAAACATTGTTCATTACACATGTTTAGCTACATAGCGCAAGATGTCCGTCTCGTCTTTTCTCAGCATATGTGCTCTGGAGGTTTTAGAAGTATTCCCATCACACATCCTGGGCTGAAATAACGTATTTTTTTTCTCATTATCAATGATTTATTCCATCTTTTTTTAATAATTATCTTTATTTATTTTTAACAAAAAAAAGAATCTACAGAATATTTCCTTGATATGTCTATAAAGTGTAAGAAACTGGCCTGTAATTGGCTTCCAAATTGGTTACAATGTCACAAATCATGCTTATATACATGTGTTAAACTGAGATTTGAGCACAGAGAGACTTTCTCCCTTCAGCACCTGAATGTGAAACAGCATTCTAGTGCCAAAATCTGCACAAACATCAGTTTGCACACTGAAGGTCAAACATCCAAGTAAAAATAAGCAAAGCACATTTTGAGTGGAGGAGGGCTTAAAAAGCACAAAACAGCACATCCATAAGTCAATAATATTCTCCTCTACTGTTTATCAACCTGCAAGTCACTGGTATGCATTTCCATGTCACATGTGTGCGTGTACCTGATCGGAACATCTGCTGAGCCGTGAGCAGGTCATTGAGACTGCTGATGTTGTCCCAACCAGGCAGGAAGACCAAGATTGCTCCTTCCTGTCAGACAAAGACATGACACAACACTTAGCAGCTGAAAGACATACAAAAACCAGCAGGGCTTCGGAAGAGTAAAAAAAACAAACAAGGAACATCCTAACTGCCAACAGAAACAAACAGCCATTAGCCCGAGGAGCCTCCTAAACAACCGAGCCAAGTGAACAAGGTGCCTGTTTCCTCGGAGGAGCTGAGCCGAGGCAGATGGAGATGACTTGCTCTGAGCTCAAAACCTCCACATTCAGTCACACAATAGGCGCTGACACTGCCTGCCAACATCATTATGACAACAACATCTTCCCACTGCAGTACAGCCTCTGTTCCACATTACCACAAGGATAGTCTCTCTCAACGCAGCAAAAAAAAGAGAAAAACAATTAGTCACCTGGAAAATGTAGGCACACAAATACAAGCTGAGAAAACATCAGCAGGATAACAGATGATTTGGGCTAACAGAGTTGGAGGTGTTCCAGTGCGAGCAAATCTTTGCACATTCAGTTGTCTGACAATGGAATGGATGACCACTTAACACAGAGTAGGTGTCAGCCCCCGAACATTAAAACAACATCGCATAATGCTGCATTGGATGAAGATACCTTAAATGATTGATGATGAGCAATACTGTTACTGCAGCAGCAAAGACATAATAAAACAATGAAAACTTGCAAGATGGAATATCTAAGAGATATTTACTAACAGATACTTACAGTGTTATTTTTTAATCATAATGAACTAACAGAGCAGACATCTACATACATCAAATAAACAGAACAGATGTAGAAATGTAAATCATGTAGCTGGACAGTTCAGATTCAGCAAAGTCGCACAATAACACAAACAAGCTACCAATCAAGGAAGTGGTAGACCAGCAGCTTGTGTGTTCAGTCAGGTACAATTACAATTGTTGTCAATGGAGCCTGGCTTTGAAGAGAGCATAGATAAGTGTCAATGTCAGTTCAGCTCAACACAGAGCTCTGTGACTTAAACTCATCAAGAAATTTCTCCATTTTGGATTCTTGGTTCAATGGAGGCATTTCAATTCTTGACAAAGTCAATGTAACATAGGGTGTGTAAGTGATATAGCCTGCATTACATTGAGAGTAATGCAGTGAGAGCGGAACCAAGCTTTTAGCGTCTGAAATAATCAGTGAAGTCACGCTGCTCCTAGTGTGTAAATGCACAGAGCATCTTTCTTAACCCCTTGAAACCGGGAGCGACATCACTTTTCTTGCGCTGCTTTCAGGTGGCTTTCACAAATATTTAAACCTTTGAACGCTGAGCAAATTGGTGTGATTTCTTTCAAAAAATATGGGGAAAAGGCACTGAACTACTTGGTAAGAAATGTCCCACAAATTGTGAAAACCCCCCCCCCCAGAAAAATACAGAAAAAAAAGCAAGGGAAAAACTATATTTTAAATAATAACAATAATAATAATAATAATGATAACAGTATTATTATCACGTTTTAAAAAAGGAGGATTTAAATTATGTTACAGGATTATTATAATTTCCAAGCATTCTTCCAGGTCATTTCCTTGTTTGTTTTTATAATTTTCTTGTTATTAATTTTCTCTTTTTACTAATTTCTTGCTGATTTTTTGGGTCATTTCCTTTTTCCTTGCTCATTGCCTTCTTCCAATGTTTACAAGAAACCAAGCTGATTTGCTTTGCTTGGTTTCAGAGGCTTAATGGGGAGTTGGACAGCAGCTGCTCCGTTCACATTTTAGAGAATGTAATTGATGTTTTCCTCATTGATGATGTCTTATTTCACCCACCCACAACTAATCCATGAGTCCCCGTGTGTGTAACAAGCAGAGTGTACGCATGTTGTGAACCTGCCTACGTAAGCGCATATTACTATCTGAGTAATGTGCCCTTAAATAGCAGTAAAAACACCATTCTGACTTTCAGACCAGCTTTTTGTTGGTCAAGGGCACAATCACTTTCTACTGCCTCAAAATAGCAACGCACCTGACCACACCTCAATTTAACACCTTCACGCCCATGGGTGAACTGATGAGCACAAGTACATCTGGTATTTCAAAACGTGGGCGCTGACCGTGAAAATAAAAAGCGCGTCAGGGTGAACCCGGCAATGACAACTGTGCTGCACTGGCACCACTTTGTGCCTGGTGTAAGATAGGGCCGTAAATCTTGGACACAAATGTGAAGGCTGCAATTTATGACACTCACATGCAGATCAGACTGTACAAAGCAACCTGAAGCAGCTTCTAAAGACAATGCTGTATTCACCATGCTGAAAAGATCAGAGATAAATAATGTTTTTACCCACACATACGTGCTGATGACAGTAATTTAAGGTAAAAAGTAAAGTTTCTGGAAAAGCTTTCTGGCCGCATCAAAGACCTAAATTTAAACAAAAATTATTCTCAGGATAATATTAAGCTGGTACAAAATAACCCACTCTTTAAAAATGACTATTCATTTCCTGAGAGGAAAGAAGGGGAGATGAACAAGCCCTGAGCACCTCTGCCTTTTAATTAAAGCAAATCATTATTACCAGTGCTCAACCACCGACACCCACATGGGACTGTATATGTGTGTATTAATGCCTGTGCATGTGTGTTTGAACGAGAGAGGAGGAGGAGAGAGATGCAGACAGTGTGCCTAGTTACAACCTGACAAAAGCACATGTCCACACACATGCAGCAGAAAAAGAGGCTCTGATTAATTCCAACAAAAAATCAAGTAAGAGCGCAGTGGTGTTGGCCTACTACTTAGCACGCACACTAGCTGCACCACCTACACACACATAGTTGCACCCAGCAGGCATTCATTAATGCCTGTATGTCAACCCCCTAGGTGTCTAATCACAGACTCCTGCAACATAATTAACCAATCATCACAGTCGAAAGCCTGGCAGACGGCCCGCATCCTCGGTTCAGAACGCCGTCACGGAGAATCAGCCAGTTCCCTCTTGGCCGTTTGACAATGCCACGGCGAATCAGCTGGTCGACTGGCTCAGGGTGGCCGTGACTGATAGAGATACGGCTTCATATGGGAAGGGATAATTATTCTGTCTGTCTGCGTTAGTCACTCCTCATTCTGGGCCTGTCCCTTTTTTTTCTGCTCCTCTCTCATATCACAAACGTTTATCACAAACACAGTCACAAACTAACAAATAAGTTCAACTAGTTCCACTTCATTTGGAAAAATATTTTAAAAGTGAGAGCAGACTGTGTCTTTTTTTTCCTTCCTCTCCTTCCTCCATTTTTCTTAGTTGTCCTCACTCTCGTTATTCTGCTTTTAATAGGCTACACTGAACGGTATCGATTGCAAGAATTTATTCCATTGTGCAGTCTGTTTTCTAACATGTTGGCACAAGCCTACGTGACTGACAAGAAAACAGTTGGAAAATACAAGAAACATGCTGCTAATACAAATTTTATTGAATTTACTGAAATAGCAACCATTTTTCAAAACTTTCTGCTCTGCTTTCATTACATGAGCAGCAGCAGCTCCTGATATGGGCATAGTTAGACTACTGGGTCTACTGAAAGACTAAAACATTCACATTAAAAAGAGAAATGTTTTATCTGACTTAGCTGACATACTCCACATTACCAGCCTCTAAATCCAACACTGAAATTGCATAGAGGCGAGGAAATTTAACAAGAACTAGAAAGGGAAAAAAGGGGAATGGACGTGCGTTGGAAGAGCATCTGTTGGATCACTCATTAGCACAGATCAGCTGCCAGGATCTGTGTTATTTCCTCTGATCTAATATCATTCAGTGTTTGGAAGCTAGCCCTACTGTTCCTTCCATCTGCTGCACCTAGGACTGTACTGTACTTCACTCCTTTTGTGAGTCTCTGCATCTGTGTCAACTATTCACTTTTATTTGACCTGAAACCATCTCTCTAATGGGCCGCTGCTCTGTCAGCATGTAGGCAATCAAAATGTTGGGAGATTTCCAAGTCTAAGAACACAAATCTTAAAATCTACGAGACAAGTTTCCGAGACACAAGCACACTCAGGGCTTTTTAGACTGCTCATGAGAATATAACAGGCTCCCTGGAATCCCTTTTTATTTGGCATGCTACAAATGTAGGGGAGACTGGGGTTGGTTGGCACATAGCTATTCTGTGGCCCTTTTTAGGACACAGAAATAAAGAAAACGTCACTGTCTACTAGGTTAAAACATTACAAAGTCACTTTTTTGGTGAGCGTAACATTTAATTTTTATAGTATCGAAGAAAAATGTGGTCTATAGACTGAAGCATTATGAAAACTGTGTTAGACAGAAATATTAGGAATGTGTTACTTCTGGTTCATAGACAAAGGATTCGGCTACATTTTGATAGGAGATTTGAATGTCTGTGATTAGTGATTGTAGCCGACTTACAAAATTTCATCACAAAGTTGGGTCAAAGGATGTTTGGCACGCTAATCTGGGGAATAAAAATCAAGAATTGTAACTGTATTTTAAGAGATTAAAACTATTTTTGGAAGTTTAAAAACAACGTTTATATTGTCAGCTAATTATTATTATTTTGAAAGGTCAGTAGCAAAATTTCTATACAAAGTAATTAGACAATCCTACTGAAGAACTGCTAAAAAGTGTTGTTTGTTTTTTAAAAATGGAAAGATATTCTATTAAAAATGTTTTGTGGTTCTTGTTTAAATGTTTCTATTGGTTGCCTTATATTTTGTAACTATAGCATTTTATCATTGTGCCTGGTAACGAGTGCCAACCAACCCTGTGATGGTGCTGGTTTGGCACAAATGCACAGCATACCTAAAATCACAAGCCATGTAATTTTAGAAATTTTTGTGGACATAAAAACATATTTATTTTTAGTTGAGACCTCAATCTTTCAATTTGCTGTTAGAATATTCTAATGATGAAAGTCAAGAACCGAGCACCCTTCTTTTTGAGCACGGATGTCCTAAATAAACTGACATTTTTTTGCACTGATCTCAGCCTGTTGACCTTTTTTGTGGCTGTCCAGCCCAGTTGCACTGATGCGCAGGTATCTCCTTTGTCGTCCTTTCTTGGTTGCCCATTGTACCGATGCACCCAAGATAAACTTTTCTGTTGCCCTGAGTAGGCATAGTTTCACAGCAGCCCTAAAACTTTGCAGTTAGAATATTCCAACATAAATTATGCCAGAGAAGTACGGCTGAGAGTGAAAAGTGTGCCAGCCAACCCCAGTTGCCCCTACTTGATTAAAAATCAAATTTAAGACACCAGAATTAAGCCACAGACAGCTGACCTGAAACCCACG
This sequence comes from Epinephelus moara, assembly GCF_006386435.1. NCBI lineage: Eukaryota > Metazoa > Chordata > Actinopteri > Perciformes > Serranidae > Epinephelus > Epinephelus moara. The sequence goes on from NC_065507.1 coordinate 24,250,746, forward strand.
CAGAGTTAAACTCACCTCCTCATTGAGAACAATATGGCGGATCAGTGCCAGAATCAGCTCCAGGTCAATCTTGTCATCACTGTCCAACAGCTCCAGAGTCTCAATCGTGTTGTCGGAGTATCTGTACAAAACATTGCACATAGACAACACATTACTAAATAAATAATCCATCATTATCCGTGATTTAACATGGACACAAACTTCAATGTGATTGCTACAATCCCTCCACTGCAGCTCTGCGAGGCAGTGCAAAGAGGGGATTATGTACCACAACACTGTAACTTCTGGAAATACACACTTGATTTGTCTCACTGAAACTGCAGGAACCTCAGTGTGAACAGGTCTAATGATCACAGAAATAACACAGTTTCAGTGTTCATATGAGAAGTGATATAGCTCTGCCCAGAGTTCTGCCTGTTGATTATCATAATAAGACTGTTGCGCCATGCATTCAGACAATGTTAAATACACCTTCTACAACGACAGTACACTGGCAGTAATCATGTTTACATTCTCTCGCGTTCACATTGTGACACAGAGCAATAATAATGGTTGCATAGAAAAGGGACTGCACCACAAATAGCTGCTGCACTAACTGAATAAGGTTAGTTAGGTGTTAGAGGAAAGAGGATGACATCTACAGTGGAGCTGGTCCCCTAAAAAATGTTGAGGTAGTTGCAGGAAGTAAAAAGCAAGTAAATGACAGTAGTTGCAGTGTTTGTGTATCTCATGTTACCTCTCAAAATCTGCAGTTATGATGCTGAAGAGGAGCAAATAAGCTACAACATCAAGAGACACTACAGTAACCTAAAGGCACAGGTACAACACTTTAATGTTTATGTAACAAATCTATCAAAGGGTCAAGTGTTCCAGAGCGCTCTGCTCTGTATTCAGCTTTTATACACGCCGATTAACTTGAAGTTCAAATTCACAAACACAAGGAGTTATTCATTTTAACAATCAAAATGTTACAAAGCCAAACCTTCCTATTCCCCACCTAAATAACACATCTATCAACCTGGCAGCTGCTCCACCAATCTAACTACCCTGCTGTTCTCAGCAACCCACCTGCCCTGCAGTGTGCGTGCGTAACAAGGCCAGCTTTCCTTGTACTCAGCCTCCTTCTCCTCCTTCTCAGGTCTGGAGTGGCGCCCTTGCCAAAAACCTCTCTTCCATGCGGGGCGACGGTCCTGATTCTGAGAACGGTACCTGGCAGACACACCAATCAGTTTATATAAGACCCAATTAAAATGAAAGGGATGTAGCAGTTCTGGTCATGTTAGGCTGTGACTGTCTTTGTCTTTGGGAGCCTTGTTGGTCTTATACCTGGTTATTTCCACAATGTCCTCAAGTAGGAACTCTTCTACTGGGAAGGTCAAACCAGGGATGTGGATCATTGGACAGTTGTCTGAAGGTTTGACACAGGGAAATGGTTAGAGAAGAAGGAGGAACAATACAAAACAATTAACCTGCATTATTAATTTTGAACAAACTTTGTCATGTGGAGGGCTGCATACCAAAATATTTAGAAAACTTTTCTGCATTGAGGGTGGCACTCATGAGGATGACCTTGAGATCATCTCGGAGGTTGAGTAGGTCCTTCACTATGACGAGCAAGACGTCAGACTGCAGGTTCCTCTCATGGATCTCGTCCAGCACCAGGTGGCTGATACTAGACAACAATCTGATACACACAAAAACAAAAAAACAGGAGATATGGTCTGTGGTTGATTATAGGTCAAGTGTCTGTAAATCCTCATTAAAACTAAAAAAAAGAGAGAGAAATTCTGTGTCAATTATGTCTGTATTTGATACCTTTGCCAAGAAGAACATGTTTTTAGCTCTGTTTATTGAGCCGTAAGCCTGATGGGGATTATGCATTTGGTTGTGTGTGTCTGCAGCTTATCTAAGATATTACGAAACCAATTAGCCAAATATTTTGTGTGCACGTTTATGACTATGCTCAAGGACCTCTCATGGTTGCGGTAAGTCATAATTGTTAAAAAAACAAAAAACAAAACTGTTTTATTGACTGTTCTGTACCTTAATTGACTGCTGATTCCGCACTCCTCTTAGCCGGCCAGAAGGGGCCACAAGTTTACTGAAATCAGCTACTGTTTTTAGCCAAAATCAGCTCGGCTAAAAACAAGCCTTGGGCCTACTTATTTCATTGCAGGTCACATTTCGGCCTTCATCCGAGCTCAAAAACTGACAACCATAGAAAAGTTTGGTCTCGTTTTGGCAAGGAGCGTCTGAAGATTAATTCAGTACCCAATATGTTATGAATCATTGATTTGAGATACGAGTTCAATTAGTACCAGTTTTGTTGTTATCTTCACCACCATCCTGACTGTAAGGAAACTGGAAGGGACGTGTCCACCAGCCGCAGCTCTTCGCAGTCCGCCTGTGACCCGCTTTTGTTTGCTCCTCTGCATGGTGTCATATCACACCAGGAGCGTTTCAGTAGTGGACGTGTTTGCCTACCTAATTTTGTAGACTTGCAGATTTTGTTGATTTGGACATTTCTCATTGATATCTGTGCTTCTACCATACGTTAGTAAGACAGTTATGTAGTTAAATAGTTTTTCTTTTGCTCTAATTTATTTGTGTTTATTGTTGTTATTTCTTACCTTGTTGTGCAGTAGCCTACAGATAAAGTGAATACTGTTCAAAGTCCAGTTAAGCCAGAGCTCCCTCAAAAATAATCAAGGGGCATATTTTTCTTAGCTTCTGGGAGCTTCTGAAATGCATCAGCTGGAATTACAAAAAATGTCGGGAGTGGCTGCTCAGTCGACTACTGAGTGCACTTTTCAAGTTCCTGTTTCACATTTTCGAAGCATGGCCTGTAGATGCATATTTCTTTCATTTTTACATTCTCTGGTTCAAGGCATTTTTTCCACACCTCATCTAATCTTCCCTATCTAAATCTTGGTATATTAGATATTCAGAAAGGCCCAATAAAAAGAAATGTTCACACAACTTTGTTTACAAATTATACATTTTATATTCACATTTGTCTGTAGCACCAGTCTGGCATATTGGATAACTGAGCTCTGTGCTCATCTGTACAGCACCAGTCTGTAACGATGAGTCAAAGGAGTCTGTGGGACTGGAAATGTTAATGCATCATTAATGTGATGTCTGGAGACAAACAGTCACACCAAAACTGATAAGTGTAAACATAGCTGCAGTCCATACACACCGTCAGCTTGTAAACCAGCTGCTGCATAAATATACATAATGCCAAAAAGTTGCAGCATTTTGTCAGACGACTGTAGTCTTAAAATGACTCACTTGAGTCGTGCCAAATCTGAGACACCATGAAGCAAGACAACAAGAAATGCTGGCACCCTCACTTAGTCCCTGTGTTTTTTTTTTCTGAAGACTCTCAGAATGCAAGATGCAGGGATGAGTCAACAGAAGCTGTGTGTGTGTGTGTGTGTGTGTGTGTGTGTGTGTGTGTGTGTGTGTGTGTGTGTGTGTGTCTTCATTTCTCGGCCTATGAGAATGGGGACCCATACTAATGCTCCTTCCACAGACAGTAGAGTTAACCACAAATCAATGGGGATGAAAGAGAGTGACACAGATGGAATAAGAAAGTAGAGGAAGGACAGCTGGAACAGAGACAAAGTGAAAAAACAGAGAAGAAGAAAAATGCTAAGGGAGGATGTGATGAGGATGAAGAAGCAGGGCAGGGGGTGTGGGTGGTGGGGGTGGGAGAGGACTTACGGGTCTGAGCGAAGCCACTGAAGAATAATGCCTGTTGTACAGTACAGGACCGAACCTTGTCTCCGTGGTAACCGGCTGAGAATTAAGAGGAGAAAAAAAAAGACTTTACATTTCCCAAATGACACAAATTAAGACGAGTATCAAGTGCAGACAAAGGTTATATGAGTGAGTCTCAGGTCTCTGTGTTAATGTTCATACATTTCCATATGAGACTGTAAAAGACCCTATTGTCATTCCTGTATTTCCTGCCTCCTTTTCCATTTTAGGTTTCCAGACACACTGCACTTTGCACAAGCATTAGTGAAGAAAACTTTCTCCATTAAACAGAAATCATGAAACAGCGTCTCATTTATTTTAATCCAAAACCAAGCAGAAACTGCCTCTCATCTGACACATCTGAAAAACACATTTCACTGACAACTGAACCACATTAGAGGCTGATGCAAGTTTCAAATTTCCAAAAGAACTTGGCCTCATTTCAAGATAAACAACACTAATAAAATAAAAATTAAAATCATTTGAAGCACTTTTTGAAAGAGGGTTGCAAAATATTTCACAACATCGACACACAATTTAAACCATAGAAAATAAACAGCCGGCCTAATTATACCTCACTGGCAATAGCAATAACAGAACAGCATATAGAAAATAAATAACAGCTGAGGAGAAGTTTGCCATGGGCCAGGTGCGATGGCAGGGTTAAAACTGCTGAGGGGCCTCAGGGCGAATAGGAGCTGCTGGGCCTCCATTAAACGCTCATTCCTCACACGCTCTGTGGAGTTTATACAGTTTTTCAACACTGCAATACTACCTGGTGGCAGGTTTGCTGTGTGGTTATTCTATTAATCACAAGTTAATTTAGTAATATGCCGCATGTAAGCACAAACTTGCAACTATGTTTTATCACAGGGACCCTTTTCCAGACACAGGCTTCAGGTCAGGAAGCTTTGGGATTTTGCAACCTGGACCCAATTTTCCCATGTTAAGTAAGTGATGGAGACAACAAGTTTTGAAATATGTCTAGTACTGAGAGACACTGCAGCGGCAAAACAGGCTGCAATGTAATCCCTACTGGCAATTGTGCACTGTCAATTAACGTCCATTAAAGAGCTTATTTTTTGCCACTGACAGGCTCTGATTGTTGTTTGAAGTTTCGGAAAGGACCCTACAGAGAAATGAAATGTGTATCGTTATCTTTCACTGGTCTGTTTGTTATTGTGATAACGCCTTGCTCAAGGAGAAGTCTTGTTCTGGTGATGGTAATAAACACTACTGGGTAACATCAGAAGGTGCCATGATAAAATTAAAGCAAGTTATATAAGCCTGTGACTTCAATTTTTCACCTTGATTTTCGGTGTGATTTTGAATCCAGCCCTCACTGGGTTGATAACTTTGGTTTCCATTGACTGTTATGTCATTTTCTTCTCAACAAAGTACACAATGTACATCAGTACAGACTTTCAGCTTGAAAAATCAAAATCTGATGTGTGATTTAAGTATTCCCTTCATTTTTTTCAGCAGTGTGTTAATGTAACAGGGTCAATTATGTAAGGGGAATAGAGGTTTTATTCCCCTGAAGGGAGTTGTTTTCCCAGTATTCACCGGCTCATTATACATTATCCCGCTTATTACACGGCTAATTATCAGTTAAATAAATAATGTTGTCTGCCTCCGCAAAGTGCATTAAAACCGACCGGACTCGACAACTTTTGGTGAAAGTTTTGTACTCACCCAGGCTTAATGTTAGTGGACTGAACCGAGGCATAAAACTTGCGTAAAATGTCATTAAGCATGACTGCGAGTGTGTATTCAAATCCGTGTTCTTTTGTTTTTGGCAGAGAAAGTCCGTATTCTTATTCTTCAGCGGCATCCCATTCCTCAAAATCCTTGTAGCTACTCTCTAAATAAGTTAAAATAAATGTTAAAACCAGCCACTTCTGTTTGTTTTTTCCCTTTGAAGTTGTTTGACAGCTGCATTGTTGTAGGACAGCGTCCCTAGCAACGCTGGGCTACATAGCAACTGTGTAATGACCGTTGCTACTAGCAACGGTCATTGGCCTGTACAGCTCATAAGAGATAAAGACATCTAGGTAGGTGTTAATTCAGCACAGTACTTCAGTGATCAGTACAACTAGATACATTGTGAAATTCAACCAAAGAAGTTTTAAAGTTTGTCTCATTTTTTAAATTTATTTTTTAATTATTATGAATCAAACCAATGTTAATCACTCTAAACAGTTGCTTTGTGTTTATTATAACTGCCCATTCTTTGTTGCACTTCACCAGCACCAGTCAGAGCACATTTAATTCAGTGACTGTCTGCACTGACTGAGTTGTGCAAACTAATACACTGGCTCCCTGCAAATGTAACTGCAGTTGCCAAAGACTAGGTTCAATGTCTGCTGGTGAATTTGTATTCAGCTTTTAAAGTTGATTACCCACCGAGAGACCAACATAAGAAGTGTGTAATTTTTTTAAATTAGCTGTTATGTGGGGGAGCTGGTACATCAATAAAAGTTTAACAAAGCTTGAGACACAAATTACCAGCTTTTGCATAAACCCACTGAGACACCCATGGTCTCCATCAGTGACAGTGACACTGAGCAGTGACAGCAAAGCAACGAGCTTACAGAGATGCCTTCCTAAACTGTCTATACTTTATTAAAGTTCTTTGATAGAAAACCATGCTTTAGTAACTGCTTTCTCCCTTCAGGAGAGCTACAAATCACAGTAACTTGATACCATTAAAGAAAAAAAACAGCACCACATGAAATTTCTTTGACATGCAGTAGAAAAAATGTGTGCATTTTTTTTAACTTTTCATCCCCTGTCTCAGTCTCCCTGAGTTGCCTCTTTTCCTCTCCTCTTACTGCATCCATTTCATCCTCTCTCATACTCCATACTCTATTGCATATAATTCACTTTAGATTGCTGCACCCTCTTATCTCCTGTAACTGTCTGCTCCCTCGGTCTGCACACCACTCAAGTGCATCTCTCCCCAGATTCGTCCACTTCTTTCAATGTGCATGGTCTCAGATGACCGTTCCCATCTACTACATCTCCTATCCTACAAAAAAAACTAGTTCCCTGTGGAATTAATTTATCCCACCTAGTTAACTTCTCCATCTTAATTTTACTACATCCACCAAAACCTTCCTTGAGAAGTCTTGCACAGTTTCAGTACAGGGATGGATCAATCACCAGTGAATCCTCAATGAGAATTCATAGCTTCAATGGAATATGAAGTTCCTTTAGTGTTTGTATTCATCTGTTGGGGGCTGTGTATTATGTATCACAAAAGACCAAATCACAATTTTTATTCACAATAACTACTGGGTAGAAAACTCTCATGTCACGTACATAAAATAAAACATTGCTAACCTTAACTGGTTAGTTTTTAGCCACCTAGAAAAAGGCCCACAAAAAGAAATCAATATCCGATAAATGAAACTATTAGAACATTTTCGCCACTTTATCTGGCCATCAAACAGCCTTTTTAAAAGGTAAAATACAGCCATTTTGCTTAGTAGGAAAAAAACCCGAAAAAAATAAAACCCCACTGAAGTTACTGGTCTACCATGGCCTCTAATTGTTACCATGTAAGGTAAAGCGGAGCAAATATTCAATTATAGCGTGCGCTTACACTGATATTGATTTTTTTTTTTTTAAGTTGCCAAATACATTTTGCCGCAGCCCCCCTCCATAGCAGTACGTTGTTTAGCTTCCATGCCGGTAGATTTGATTTATCAAAGATGAAAGCAAAGCAACAAAGTACAGAAAATAAGCATAAAAAAGCACAGCAGAAATGTCAGAGGGATCAGACCACAGTGTTTAACTATACATCTTTAAATGTTACAGTCACAGTTGAATATGACAACAGAAATTAACAACCAATTTTACAATCGCCAGTTGCTGACCGAGAAGTGATAGTTGTTAGCATGACATCAAGGTGATTTGGTCTGTATAGGGGTTACTATTCAATACATTCCAATATATTGAGATTTTTTAAAATCTTATTTGAGGAGCTCTATGATTCTGCCTGTTACATAGGCCTCTATTTCTATAGTCTCATTTTCTACCAAACACTTGCGGTACCTTTGGAACCAAAAGTAACCCTTCAGACATGGTACCTAGATCCTAGCATTTCCACCGCAAACAGTACTCTTACAGTAAATGTGGACAGGGTTGTTGTCACTCACTGCTCCGTCCAGCTCTCACTGTATTACCTAATTACAAGTGACACAGATTGACACAGTCTGCGTCTTGTCCACAGAACGAGGCTGCACGCCGACATTTTCAGAACAAAATAAAACAGGCTGCAGTGAGAGTCTCTCTCCATGGGATATTTAAAATTAGTGGGTTTGTACATTCTGTCCTTCTGAAGCTCGGGGGTTTAGTGTTGCCAGAGCCCACAGGAACGACACTCGGACACGCTTTTTTTTCTGAGGATAAGGATATATGCTGTTCACATAACCAGGTCGAAATTAATATATATATAAACACTTGAAAATCCACTCATTACTGAAAGTGCATGTCATATAAAACGGTCAAAGTTGTTAAAGTTAAATTTATGGTGCCAAACGTTCCACCTTAAAAGTCGCTGGCAGTCGGCCCAGTGAAGTTTTTTTGTTTTTTTCCAGACCACAGCTGATGCCAGAGGCAGCAAAACATCCTTCCATTTTATAGTTATAGTTTACTAATAAAACTCTCCACGGTATGAACAGTGGTTACATGAGCCTCAAAACCAGCCACAACTCAGCCCTGAGCAGAGTGACCGTCCGCTATTGACCAATCAACGGACTGCAGTGTTCACAGCTCCACCTTTTAGTACCAGATCTGTGTGCTAGGTACCCCAAAAGAGGGGGGACCAAACATGGGGACGAATGTTTCCATTGGTACCATCCACAACTTTTTGCAGTGGAAACGGAAAAAAAGGGTATCACACTGGAGTGTAAGAGTCAAATGCCTGAAGATACATTACAACACTTAAGGATCTAGCCGTCGTGGTTCAAACAGAACACAAAATAAACCACTGCCACCAATTTTTGCATGTAAATTATTAATTAAAAGTCAGTGCAGTGTTTCTGGTGCAGTATTACAAACCATAAAATCGCGATACTCAAGTGTAAAGATATATTCTCACATCTCTATCATCTATGATTACATGCTGATTAGCCATTGTATCATGAGCAGTGCCTGAGACTCAGCAACCCAAACAATAGTGACTTTTCATTATCAGAGTACTTCATTTTATGCAACATATGTGTGAAGAGACTTCCTTACCTCTGCAGGCGGATTTGGTAACCACAAGAATTTCCATTCCCAACACTTTCTGCCCTCTCTGCTGCTACACGCTCCGCTACCTGAAAAGAAGTACACACACACAAAAACACCTCAGAACACAATCAGCGTTGTGAAAAAAACAGCTACGTAACTTACAAGACAGATGCAGAAAATCACATATACACATCATAAACATCACAACACACACATAAGCAACCACATCTATCATCAGTTGGCACACTGTCACATATAATCCAACACAACTGCACTCCAAAAACCAGGAGAGTACATACCGAGATGGCACTGATGCGACGAGGCTGCGTGCACACCACACGACACATGGAGCCCACGCCTCTATTGATGTAGTCATCTAGGATGAACTGGGTGACCTGAGTGGTCTTTCCACACCCTGTTTCCCCACTCACCACCAGGACACGGTTCGAGTTGATCAGCTCCACCAGCTCCTGAGAAAGATGGGAGCAGGTGAGAGGAAGGATTATGAGACGAGGAGTACAAACAGAGTGATAATAGAGGATACCGCTAACAAGACTGCAAATTCAAAAATCTGCAATTCAACTTCAGCAGAAATGGTTTGATTAATGATGAGGAGGAGAGTATGTGCTTATGAATTTCAGTCAAATCAAAAACCCACCTCTTTTTTCCCATAAGACGGTAGCTTTTCCCTGAATTTCTGAAGACAAAAAAAAATAGCAATTATTTGTAAACACTGAATAAATCAATGAAGTGAAGAGCAGACGTTCCATCTTTATAACATGTTATAAAGTGCCAACACTCACTCTGTGGAATATGATAAAACATTTCACATTATTTTGCATTTACAGGGAATATTATGAAGATATTTTTGTATTTGCTAGATATTAATTCACCATATTGTCCAGCCTTACTCTGTATTAGGCTCGTGTATTAAACTATTTAGGTCTATAAACATAAACACCTGTTCACCTGTAAATCTCAGAGCAGCCTGCACAGCAACAAATATTTGCAAACCAACTGCCATGTATTATTTATTATTAAGACACATATTCTCTGCCCTGCAAAATCTCCAGATATCATTTTGTTGTACTGTTATCTATATTCTATACTTCATTGCTTTATGAACCCAGTCTCCCTTAAAGAGATCACCCTGTGACTTTTTGAATAGGATGACATGGGTCTTATCTAAAGAAAAAATATAAGTTAGGTTGTACATCAAACCAACAAAATTCTCTGGTGTGAATGATCAGAGAAATGCCCTACAAAGCATTAAACAATAAAAGGTATGTTAGAAGATTTAACTTTCTGCTGTATATAGAAAACTTGATACTGATCATTGTACTCACCAGCATTTCTCTGTACTTTAGATCTGATTTCTTGCTCTCCAAATCTCTCTTTAAACGCTCATCCAGTGAACTGTCTCTGACTACTTCCTGAAATAAGAACTCCACATCCTTGTCCTTCCTTCTCAGTTTCTCTTTCTCTTCCTTTTCCTGCTCTTCTTCTTCATCCCACGTGTCTGGAGGCTCATCCTTAACAGCTGCCTGAGAGAAGTAACTAAACAAAAACACAAAAAAGTGTGTTAATATTATCAATATCGTGAATCACCAGAGAATACTGGTTGTTCTGTTATTGTGGCAATGGAGCACAATCAAATATTAAACTATATTTTTGGAGCATCAGATTTGCTTTCAAAGTTACCGTTGTGATTTGTGAGTTGCTTTCTTCTGGCCTGGAGTGACTTCTTCCTCCTCTTCCTCAGATTTGAGCTCAACCTTCAGCTTTTCCTCTTCAGGCAAATCCCCATCAAAGTAACTGTATGCACAAATTAGAGTCAAACTTGTGTCAGCAGCCGCAGCTGAAAGAATAATTGACACTCCAGGCACATTGATCCTATCTAGGTTTCCCATTTTCTTTACTGTAAGCTCAAAATTACACAGTGCAAGTCGAAAGCGGAAAAGCTTTGCAGGCTGTTCTTACCAATGACCACTGCTATTGGCAGCCGCCTGCCAGCTGTCAGACGTGGAGGGTCTCGCATCCCTGCTGTCCCTCCTTGGACCAGGCTCATTTTGGACAGAGTTAAGCAGCTTGGTAATGTGCTGCTCCCTGGCCTCATCCATCTGGACCACTGCCCGCTGCACAAACATGGAGAGAGAAAAGTTCAGCCGTAACCTTGTAGTTAGCCAAACCAAAGGTGACACCGGGGCTTAAAGAGATGTTATTAGTGTTCTATTCATTCATTCATTATCCGTAACCGCTTATCCTGTTAAGGATCACCAGGCAGGGGGGCTGGAGCCTATCCCAGCTGACATTGGGCGAGAGGCAGGGTACACCCTGGACAGGTCGCCAGACTATCACAGGGCTGACACATAGAGACAGACGACCATTCACACTCACATTCACACCTATGGGCTTCAGTTAGAAGGGCTAGTTTGAACCCTGAAACCCTTTTGCTGTGAGGTGACAATGATAAGCACTGCACCACTACCAGCAAATGTTATTTTATCACAATGAAAAATCCCACTGAATCCTTCTGAAACTGTGACATCTATGTAACTGTCACATGCATTATTACATATTAATTTTAGTGTCAGCTGAAGGATTGCTTGCTCCTTTAGCTCCATATAATGTCTATTTTAACTTCAGTGCTATATATTTTAACTTTATTTGCTTTAAGGGTTGAAAATAATTCTCACCTCAGACTTAAGATCAGGGGTGTCAAACTCATTTTAGTTCATGGGCCACATATAGCTGGGTCAATGTCGTGACGCTACTTTTTTTTGTGTTCATATGGTTTAGTCAAATTTAAAAGGGTTAAAATTTGAAAATAAATGTATGATTAACTTACAAACTTTAATTTTGTGTGGATCCAGTATAAAATTTATGCTTTTAATACATTTTGAGAGAATAGAGGATAATGGCAAAAATGTCTAAGTGGTTTAACCATAAAAACTTGCACCAAATAATTAAACTTGCTTAAAAACACTAAAATTCTCAATAAAACACCATATCAACTAGTTTGGCATGATCTTTAAATTATTACTTTTTTATATTCAGTAAAGGTAATGGAATGCAATTGTTCTAAATATGAAATTTAATTTGGGGAATCATGAAAGTCAAGTAAACTACATGAAGTGTCAAGTGGTGTAACCACCATTTAAGAGGCCGTTTTGTTAATATTGTAAAGAAGGCCATGTGACAGGAAATGGTATTGCAGAGAAGGACCTCTGATGATCACAACTGCTGCATGACAAGGTTAGAATCTCTTAAAATTACTATTAAATTGATGTTTTTAGACTCAGGTTCGGTACGTTTACATGTCAAATGGTATGACCCTAGAAAAACATTAATAATTCATAAAAATCATTAAAATGAATATTTACTTTAAAAATTATGTTTGAAATCTTGAGACCAAGGCCATGTGCTTACACAGGTGTCCATGGCAATGCCTGTCAAATTTGATTTTAAAATGAAATGTCAAATGGTGTAACCGGTTACGCCAATTTGACTCCTATTAAGAGCCTTTCTGTTATAGGCAATTATGTCAAATATCAGCAGTTTATGATAGTAATTTGTTAGATATCAGTAGTTTATGATGCTAATTAAAGATGTATTATTAAAAAAAACTTATTTTGAACTTGTACAGTAGCTTTAAAATACCTAAAAATCCAATAATTCATTTAAAGTAGAAATGTTACTCAAACATTAAAATTTCTGTCTGTAAAATACAATTACTTACATCTCTGCTATTTCATTACTAATGTATGATACATTTATAGAAAACTAAAGTAATCAAACTAAATAAATAAAATCAATTTTCCCCATTAGATGCCAGTTTCTAGGAGGGCCAAGCCCTAAAGGTTTTCTTTTGGCTTCTCCCGCACACTTTTTTTTTCTCTTTTAAGTCATCGTTTTTTATATGTGTCAATACTGTATGTATTCTGTTTCTTCTTATTGACATCCTGTACTCTTTTTCTTGTGTGCAAATAAAAAACAACAACAAAAAAAAAAAAAAACGAGGAAAAAGTGGCTCGTCATAGAGTGCTAATGAATGCTAATGAATGCTAATGTGCAGCAAGGGCCAATTACGTCCTTACAAGTTGTTGTTGTCAGGTGACTTTTTCCCTTATCAGAATTTAAAATACAAAACATGAAACATGAATTAAATTTTAAAATTAAATGATTGTTGTTAGCAAACATTACAGTAGAAGAAATTAGTTAATTGTTGTCAGCTGTTCCTTTTTCTGAACTTCTCTCTTCTCTTCTCTCTCTCATTAGATTTTTATCAACCGTATTCACAATAGTAGACCAGTTCACCCTTATGAGTTGTTGTCAGGTGACTTTTTTCTTATCAGAACTTAAGATACAAAACATGAGTTAAATTTTAAAATGAAACATGATTGTAAAATGTTTTTTTTTTCAGCAAAGAATTTACAGTAGAAGAAATTAGCTCACTGTTGTCAGATGTTCTTTTTTCTGAACTGAAATAACATGAAAAAAACAAGTTCACTTAACCTTGTTGACTGTCATATTTGATTTTCAGTGTTAATTCCTTCACCAAGCAGTGGTGTTTGACTGTAGAAGGAACATGGTCAGGCAGTGTATCATATTTTTATGAAAAATACCTGTTACACCAATTGACACAACCCAGTGTCATTTGGTGTAACAGGTATTTTTTCATAAAAATATGATTATATACAGGAAAATAAATGTGGAGTAAAATGTGGAATAAATGTAATCCACTTTTGCAGTGCAACACTGTGGGCCGAATTCACAAAGCATGAACTGCGGCCGCTGATAGCACCTTGAATTGCACTTCACTTGCACCCGCAGTTTGCTCCGTCTTAACGTCCTATTCACAAAGGATATTGCGCTAATGATATACCAGCGCAAACACGCTGAGGCTCATTTGCATAGAAAGGGGCATTTTTTCCGCCAAATATATGCATATTACCTCATTTAAATACGTGCAAATAACACCGGAGCACCGAGACGCAATCTGCTTGGCAGGGCAGTTAGTGGAGCATTTCACCCTCTGCGCATGCTTTGTGAATTAGACCGTATCTGTTTGCTCTATTTTTACCGGTTTAGCGGTCGCAAAAGCCACACAATCCTTTTGTGAATTCGGCCCTGTGTTTTTTAACAAATTTTACATAATTTGTCACGCGTTATTTAGAAAAAAAGGGGTGTTTTTAGGAAATGTCCTGCTCAGTATTGCCAAAATGCATTAAAATTTAAATATAGAAATACTCCAAAAATATCTCATTTCAATTTAATGCTTTTGAAATAAAGTTTTTTATAAGTACACTTAAATCTACTGTAGGTGGATAAAATATTTCGTGGTTACGTCATTTGACATTTTCAGGAGCATTCAGTCTTACTTTTCATAAAAAATGGTGCAAATGTCATTTCAATTGACATAAAACCAACAAAAATACAGAATGTACATTTTAACAAATCTGATACATGCTTTGAAAACTATTTTTGAAGATATTTCTGAATTGCTCATCTTGCCAACCCTTATTTGTCACTGACCCAGCCCTATTTGATCTCAAGTGGGCCGGACCAGTAAAACCACTGCATTATAACCTATAAATATCAACCTCTTCAAATTTTTCTTTCATTCTCAAAACGTTCATCCATTTACCAAACAAAGAGGACAGAAAAACTATGTGCAAATTCAACAGTATGTCTTAGTTTTTCCACACTCAGTCAGTCTGCTACTCATTTTCATTATGTGATTTTTTTTCATTATTTCCAACTAAAGAGGGTGCTATTGAAGAAGCATGTTAAGTCATCCCCTGCCTTACAATCTGAAGTGTTGTCAGTGCCGTATCAGCAGGGTACTTATTGTTATTTCAGAGAGCTGTGTTCAGGTCAGAGTGGAAAAGCCTCTGAGGTTGTATTCTACATGAAGTATCTGCTCACTGTTTAACTTGATCCTGAAACCTCTTAGCCTTCATGTGTGCATCAACAGTAGGTGTGCAAAGTCATCTAGAGGGCCAGATTGGACCCTTTGGCGGGCTGGTTCTGGCCCCGGGCTGTATGTTTGACACCCCTACTTTCGATGCTCATTCAAAACCCACTAAATGTATTACACTTTCCCAGTTTTCCCACGGTGTGTTATTGTTGGGATGGACCACTTAAGCTCTGATGACATCATAAAAACAAAACAGTTAGATGAAACAGAGCCAATCCTGCACATGCAATACACTTTGCATTGGCATATGCCCCACAGTTTGCAGGTTATAGCTGAGTTCAGAGGTCAGACATACTTTTAGCAGAGGTTAATACCTCAGTGATGAAGGATCTGTCACCTTCTATGTAGCCTAACTTTACTGTCTCATATCTGTGCTGAAGGTCCTCATCTCTGTTTCTAATAGTCTGACACCCTGCCCAGCTCAACACATGGTGCAACAGCATACAACCAAACACAATCCTTACCGATCTCCGGTCAGCCTGCTTCTTCCTCACGGCTCCATATCTCGCGTACCACAGACCAATCTCACGTCCCTTCAGGTGAGGAGGAGGACGGTCCCGTTGTCCACCTCCTCCTCCTCGGTCCTGGTCGAAGTCGGAGCTGTGTCCTCTCGACCCTCCTCCTCTGTCCCATCTCTCCCTGCTCCCATCCCTGTGCCCCCGACCTCCTCTCCTGCCTCTTCTCCCACCTCCACCGCCATATCCATAACTCATACCGCAGTCAGAAACAAGCGGTGGTAGCACCGGAAGCTAACGTTCTAGCTTCTCACTAATGCTTGGGCGACTTTATGGACCAGGAAGTGAAGTTAAATAAACGAGGCTACACTTACGTAGCTACTGGCAGTTCATTTACTGATGAACACATACAATTCAAATGTTGTCTCACTATTTAACTCATACAGCAGCCACATTCAGGGGATGCTGTCGTCTCTCCGGCATGTCGCACAGAATCGACGTCACAACTTTCAGCAGCTTGAAAATACCGTAGCGCTCTGTGATTGGTTGTTCGCTCTTCCTGTCCCCGCCCCCACTTCTCCTCATTCATGTAGTTCGGAATCCTTACTACAAACATCAGGAGACGTGGTAGTACTCGTAATTTTGATATTTAATTATTCTCAGTCCACAAGTAAATGTTAATATTTTGAAACCTTACTTAAAAGCATAACATTAGTCATCATTAAATGTCTATTTGGAATAACAGATAGGCATACACTGCTGAAAAGTGAATCTCTTAGCAAATGTAACTGGATGAGTAATCCTCTTATAGTCTTCACTAGGACAGTCCCAACTCCTCGCTTCAAATGTTTTATTAATTTAATTAATTTCAATTTACACACTTTAGTGTTGTGTTGGCTCATTAACTTCTTATTGAACAGGTCTCAAAGGGTCTGTGTTGACAGGACAGTGTCCAGGACCCATTTTTCCTCTACTGGGTCCCCTCAGTGATGTGTTCTTTCTTCTCTTTTATTATATTTATATATAAACAAATGTCAGGGTAATAACACATCAAGATTTGTCCGTAAGTATGCTGATGACTCTGCTATTGTAAGCTTTCTTCATGGATCAGAATATGATAATGGCCCAGTACTGGATGAATTTGTTAACTGGTGTGACCAGTCTGTCCTCCACATTAATGTGTCTAAGACCAATGAGATGTTTATTGATTTTCAGAGGAAGCCCTGCCTTCCTGCTCCTTGTTTGATCAAGGGGGAGCCAGTGGCAGCCTTGCAGCAGTACAAGTATTTGGGCACTGTAGATGAGAAGTAGAATTTTAATGTGAACACTGACGACATCTGTAAGAAGGCAAACCAACACCTGCTCTTTTTAAGGACGCTGACGAGTTTTGATGTAGGTAGGACAATTATGATATTGTTCTAGATGTGCTGTAAGATCACTGGTGTTACTTTATATAATCTACAACATCTATATGAAGAGAGGGTCACCTCTAATAGCTCGGTCTGTTGTCTCAGACTCTCAACATCCCCTCCATGATGAGTTTCAGATGCTTCCATCAGGGCGGAGGTTTTGCCACCCTACATGCAGCACTAAGCGTTGCAGATCGTCCTATGTCCCGTCCGCTATCGCTTATCTTTACCAGCAGTGACCTCTAATTGTCCATGACTTACCCCTGACAGTGTGTGATACAGGATTCTGTGTGTTTGTACTGTATTGTCTGTTAAACTGTACTCATGACTACTGTCTGTATCTCAAATTGCCCCTCTGGGACATTAACATTTACCTTACCTGTGTCTTAATAACAAGATCATTAGAGTTTCTGCAATTGTGGAATGGCTCTAACAAAAAAAAAGCCTAGAGTCAAATGTATAATTCCTTTTCCATCTAAAGGAAAGGATCTCCATTTCAGAAGAGTTAACACTGCACCTGAATAGTGTTACTGACACTGTATTTAGATTAGTTCCCAGTATACCCAATTTATCACCCTATGTTGCTTTTTACATGGATTTTCTATCAGGCATGTTTCTCTCTGGTGTTTTATTATGCCGCACTGTATTGCCTGCGTTTGGTTTCTATACATAGATCATTAAACAAAAAGAAACCTCTTGCTCCCTCTGTTTGCCCTTGGAACCTAATCCTGCTTACGTCAATAGTCAACGGTGTAACTCCATTCTGAGTCACTAAAGAAGCAAAGTTTGGGAGACAAAAAAATACGTGACTTGTTAAAACACATCCTCAAATGCTAAAAATCCACACAGGGAAATATACATGCACAGACAGAGACAGTCTGTGCTGTCCGTGTATCTGCTGTGCCCGGCTCATCCTGTTGACCTGTTGTCTGGGCCTTAAAGGTTACAGCCAAATGAAAAAGATCCACCATGACTGCTATGGACTGTATCACCTAAGGGGTTCTGGTTTTTATTGTGGGCATTGTGTTGGGTATCATCTATCAGCAGAGGCAAAGCATTTACTTCACATTTATAAAAAAAAAAAGTATGCAGGTTTCCACTGGATTAGTAACATTGCAAATAAGAAAACTGCCTCTCTCTTGCATGATATCAGGACCTTAACACTACTTGACCTTCTTCATATAAAGCTGAATCTTTAATAAATCATGACTTAGTGAAGACAGCATGACAATACTCATGATAGTGAGGCACAATTAGCAAGTAAGATTCTATTCAATCAATAATTGCAACTACAGCTGGTATTATTTTCACTTTCAGAGTCTGTGTGTGTGTGTGTTTTTGTGTGTGTGATCATAGCAAAATGTGCTCCTGGAGACACCTATTGCATAGGAAGAACTACAACAGATGCCGTTTTGAGTATTTTGCCAGGTGTCTGTAAATCTGTCTTTCTGTCTGTGGACAGAATTTGTTATCGCAATAGAGCTGCAACTGTGCAAAATCTTTTTCAGCAAGATCCAAGTTACTTCAGCCTGTGTGCTTTTAATACCTGAGTGTATTTGCTTTGTTGGATCAGTTTAATAGATTCACATAGTTCAGTTTCAAGGTAGTTAAGTGAAGGTTATTAAGGTCTTCCACAAACTCTGCAGAGACAAGAAAGCTTTTTATTTCCTTCAGTTGGATGGAAATCGTGATGTTTATTGTTGACTGTGCAGAGTTTATAACTTAGATCTCTTTAGTTTTTGATACGTCAACCTCAGTGGTTAGTGGTAATTGAAGAGGTGGGTGTACTACTAGGTAGATAGGTAGGTTACCAATGAGGAAGTGGGCATACTCTCCTATGTATTACAATGGCTTTTTAGCTGATAGGTGGGTATACTGTAACTGGATAGAAAAAGAAGCGGGTATACCCTGTATACCTGAGTATACCCTCCACTACACCACTGGTCAACCTGCCACTCCAGGTTTAAGAGCACAGACAGCGGCCTGAGTATGAGTCACAGAACTTTACAGATGTGTAGTTGAGATCGAAAGCCCTGTTTCCACTAAACACTTTTTGGAACCAAAAGTAACCCTTCAGACATGGTACCTAGACCCTAGCCTTTTCACTGCAGACGGGGTTGTTGTCACTCACTGCTCCGTCCAGATCTCACTGTATTTCCTTATTAGCGGTGAGACAGATGGAAGTCTGCACCTCGTTTATCGTCCACAGAACGAGGGTGGACACCAGTATTTTTTAGAACAAAATAGAACAGGCTGCAGTGAGAGTCTCTCTCCATGGGATATTTAAAAATAGTAGGTTTGTGCATTTAGTCCTTCTCAGGCAAGCTCAGGGGTTTAATGTTGCTGCAGCCCACAGGAACGACGCTCTGCGATGCCTTTTTTCTTCCCCCGAGTGAGAATTAGAATAAATGCAGTTCACATAACCTGGACAAAATTAATACAGATAAACACTTGAAGATCCACTCATTACTGAAAGTGTATGTCATATAAAAACTAAAGTAATGGTCAAAGTTGTCACCATGAAATTTAAGGTGTGTTGATTGATTCACGTCTTCACCTCATGCATTGAGTAACATTACAAGTTAACGTTCCATCTTAAAAGGTGCTGGTAGTCAGCCCAGTGAATGAAGTTATTTTTTCTCCGACTCCAGCTGCTGCCAGAGGCAGCAAAACATCCTTTCATTTTATAGTTACAGTTTATTAGTTAATCTCTCCACAGTATGAACAGTGGTTACACGAGCTTCAAAACTGGCCACAACTCAGCCCTGAGCAGAGTGACCGTCCGCTATTGACAAATCGACAGACTGCAGTGTTCACAGCGCCACCTTTTAGTACCAGATCTGTGTGCTAGGTACCCCAAAAGAGGGGGGACCCAAAATGGGGACAGTACGGAATGGTTCCACTGGTACCATCCACAACTTTTCACAGTGGAAACAGAAAACAAGCGAAATGAACAGAACTGTACCGCACTGCTACGAGGAAACAGGGCTAAAATGAAGGCCAGTTACCAAGGTGAGTATGGTCTGAGCAAGGGCACCAAAAAAGGGGGGACAGGAGGCATAGAAGAGGTCACTGGCCCTCCACTTTACACCCCTGGCAACATTAACTTTAAGTTACAGATTGCTGAATTGCAGCTGGAGGTATCCCATCATAATACTGTCTCTAGATCTTATTTGTGAATTTTTGGGTTGTTAGAAACTACACAGTTTTCTCATTTCTGTTCTTCGTCCTTCATTGACTCTGTTTTTTTCTGATGTTCACACTTACAATTAACTCTAATTGGACTGTACTCAATATTCTCTTGTTTTAAATGAGCTGGTTTATTGAATGAATGAAAGACGTGTTTGTTCCCTCCCTACTTCTGTCGTATAAAATACACAGCATTATACACCCAGTTAGTGCTGTGTGATGCACATGGCAGAGACAAGAGAACAGATAGAGGAATGAAAGGTGTGAGTGTCATTCAAAGAGGTTTTGCATGACGCCCATGAGAGGTTGGAGACTCCAGCTCTGTGTCGCTGTCATAAAAATATCATGCATCACCACTTTTAAATCAACTTGTCTTCACAAGCTCTCCTGTTCTGTCGCCATCGTAGCAATGATACATTCCAAGATGTGAAATATTCCATTTTTTATAAACTGTGAAATAAAAATGTGTGCAGCGTTTCCACATTCATGGTGTCATCAACCATTTTTTAATTAAGGAAATCCAGCTGCCCACACTGACAGCCACAATGGAAGATGATAATTTCCGGATGAAATGAATTATTGTCACTTTGTGTGAAAGATAAACCAAGTGAAATTTCTTTTTTAAGAGACTGTTTTCATTAGCTGCCTTGCCTTTTACTTCCATATCTGGCTCTGTTTTTTTTTTTTTTTTTCTAAGCTCAATTTTCTTTGACAGAAATAAAAAGTCTTGTCTTTGAGCAGGGCTCAGCTTGAAACACAAAAACAAATCAACTGTGATCAGCTAAACTTTGTTTGAATTAGGAGTGACTCACAGGATTTCGCCTCGGCTGCCAATGCTTTCATCTGCGTCATTATTTTTGAAATTTGTGAGAACAATCAATATCTCAGGTGGCGGCTCTGAAGGGAACAGGTGTTGGACTGAAAATGAGCTGGAGTCAGAAAGTAAGCAATGCAGAAAAACAGCAAGAAACTAGGCGAGGAAAGTGTAAGAAAACAGCGTGAGGGAAAGCCTTGTGAGTAGTGACAGGGGTTGTGAAAGCAAAAGCATACAAGAAAAGAAAGGACTACTTCGTATGTGCTGGTCCCCCTCCCCCCTACTCCTCTCAGCGCTGTTGCGGATGTGCGATTCTTTTGCACACCTTGTTTTCATACCCTCAGGGCTACCTGTGATGCATACAAATGATCTCTGACCCTAATGAATCATTTAACCAAGATGAAAACCTCAGATGAAAAGCACCATGTTTTAACATTGGCTGTTTTTTTCCCTCCTCTTCTGGCTTTGGCTTTTACATTCTAAATAATATATGCTATTCATTGATGATGAATGTGTTGAACCAGAGGTCTCAAGCAGTGCCACTGATGCTACATTTTCATGCAGGCTTACCTCCACCTTATTGCTTCAGCATAATCAGAAGTTGTGAGTGGGAGGTGAAAGACCTTGGATCAGAGAGAAATGATAAAACATTAGGAATAGCTGCCGGCTCAGGCCTTTGATAACTACATTTTTAAAACATTATTTTGCTTTTTCTTTTTGCTGCCAATGGCTTTTCCTCGAATTCTGTCCTGCTTTCATTTACTTTCCTGTCTCTTTCCCTTTATTCTCCTTCCAAACAGACTCTAAATGTCTGCACAAACACACAGATAAAATGAGAAAAAGACGTCCTAAAACACAAGAAAATATGTCTTTACTGCCGATTTTATGTCGACTCTAACACAGATATGAGCATTATAAAAAATATTACACAGCTGCTGTGGATTAGTCACTTTACTGTCATCCTAGGGGCACAACAACCAACAGCGGTAGCTGACTATCTGGGTCAGTCTCTATAGTTAATTACTGCACTTTATTTGCTTTTATTATGTAATAAAGAATCCCATTTGAGTAGTTTGTGTGTCACTGAATCAGTCCAGATCGGTAACATGACAGCAAACACTTACAGCTTATGTAATTCCTAGTTGTTCACAAACATGGCAAAAACCAGTTTATTGATCACAATGGTTTATGAGAACGCTTGACCAGAGGCTGAACTGTGCTCCTGTTTAAAACTGAGAATAAGCAGATGATCGAATTACTTCCACTCTGCTGCCGCAGAGCTCGAGCTGTGCTCAGCTGAAAACCTTTGGCACCATTAACAGCTGAAATGGTTGACAATGAATACAACTTTACATTCATTATGATTCATATGCCTGTACATTATTTTCTTAACATTTTGCCTGGGAGCTTTCGAAATAGAAATGCATTGCAATCCAGTTGGAGGCAATTTTCTGGTATGAATCTTTAATGACAGCGTTCTTCAGGAGGATGGAACATGCCGCAACTGATGAGGTGGACTCGCTAAAGGACAATTCGAAAGCTGGCAAATGAAGTCTGCAAAGTGCCGATGTTGCGTTGAAGATCAAACAACCAAATGGCTGACAGCAAGGGAAACCATCATAAAACAAACTTAAATAAATATATATTCTAAAGATAATCGGAAATACTTATTTTTTACACGTTACTGCATTTGTATACACACATGTACATGTAAATGTGCATATCAGTCATGGACATAATGTGAATCAAGATCTATATGCTCTGACAGATGTTCACAGTCGATGTAGCCATTCAAAAACTAAAATACTATGTTTGAAAATTGTATCCCAGTCCTGAATTTATGCATGTTTCTGATAGAAAGTGAGAGGCCCCGATGGCTCACTGATTGGATGGGCAGTGAACTGAGCAGGCAGAGAAATGATCCTCTAAAGTGGCTCTGAAATGTACATTCATATGCTGCCTACTGTAGTAAAATATGCACACTGTCACTCATTTAAATTGCACTAAATGTGCATGAGGCAGGAAACAGTTCTGCATAACTATCCCCTCGCCCTCTTCTTCAATCAAAAGCTTGATCTCTCCTTCCCTTTCTCTTCTCCTGCTTTAGATTTTCACCATGATTTGACTTGACATTAACTGTGTAAATACATAACGGATAGAGCACCTGGATGCAAAGGAAAAAAACACATTTAAAAGAAATAAATGCAGATATAAATACATTTGGATATAGGAAACATGTGAATACTTTCGGTGGCTGACATCACAAACCATTACTCTCATACCCTCATCCTTACGGACAAGGCCACTTCTCACACACACACACAAAAAAAAGCACAACACACACTGCGATGAGTCAGACACATGGGTCAGGTGACCCCTCCCCTCACGGCTGAGTCACCAGTGACGCAGTCTACAGGAACAGCTTCATATCAGACTCCTCCTTTTCCACATCTAAGTGAATTTCTCGCCTGCTGTATCTATTTTAGATATGTGACAGATTGCCATGTGGTGAAGGTCTTGAAGAAATACAGATGCTGTGTGCTCTCTCCTACCTTTCCTTTCCTTTCCTTTCCTTTGTCTCCCCCTCTCTGTCTTTTATTTACCCCAGCTCACTGCCATCTCTCTTCTTTTAGAGGCTAATCTGTCTCTATGTACTCTACAGACAGGTGATGCATGTGCTCTCATGATGCTATCTTATGAGGAAGTACAAGAGTAGGCAAACACTATTATGGCAGTCTTAAGCTAAGTCTCTATTTGGGTCACCTGTCAGTTCTGTTCGGGCGGTGATCAGAAAGAAGTAAATGTGGAAAGATTAGGAAATTTGTCTTTCATCCTTTGCTGTCAGAGTCGCTCTCCTCCTGAGAGACACCTTCTTGTTATCCTGTATGTATGTCACTCCTCCCTCTCCCCTGCTTGCTTTCTGTAGGCCTCATTGAGCAGCTGTATCTCCTCCTGATACCCTGAGCTCTCCTGCGTCTGCCGTCGGCTGTTCTGCCGGTGAGCCTCCACAGTGTCAGGTATAGTGATATTGATGGTCTCCGCCTCCTGGTTGCCACTGCTGGGGATGAGCAGGGAGTAGGAGGCCGTCTCGCCCAGGTCGCAGGAGACAAAGC
Organism: Epinephelus moara; assembly: GCF_006386435.1. Classification (NCBI taxonomy): domain Eukaryota; kingdom Metazoa; phylum Chordata; class Actinopteri; order Perciformes; family Serranidae; genus Epinephelus; species Epinephelus moara. Next base: position 24,274,712 of record NC_065507.1, read on the forward strand.
GGTTCTCCCTTCGCGAGTAGCGCAGCGACGGCGAGCGGGCGTGCGTGGAGGACTGGCTGATGTTGGAGATGATGGAGACGCTGTCCATGGCCTCCTCGTTGTCACAGATCTCCAGAACCTCGAGGTGGATCTTGACGTTGGTGTCACCCACACCTGCTCCTATGCCCATCCCCATACCAATCTCCATGCCCATCCCTATGCTGCTGACGTTCACGTCTCCAGCCTGGCCTCCAGACGCGGCGTCGTCTGCACTGGGCTCGTGGCCGACTGATTTGGAGCGATACACTTCCACCTTTGAAGCAGAGGGAGATTTATAACTCAAGTCTGTCATGAGCACATCAGTTAAATATTTTCTGAGATGGAAATATTTGCTTTGTTCAGTAAACTGAATTCATGTCTTCTCATATTTGATATTGGACTAATACAAAGTGTGACTTATTCCATGTTATGTCCTATATAAAATCATCCCACAGATTTGATATAAAGCTATTTGCTTTCTCCAAAATCATTCCAACTACATATCTTCCATTAATCTTTGCCCCAGATGCCAGTGGGACATTTACAAAACCTATGTAAACCCATTGTTTTTGGCAGCGCTGCAACTGAAGACAGCTGTTAAAGGATTAGTTTGACAATTGGGGAATACACTTATTTGCTTTTTCCCCTCAGAGTTAGATAATTTACATATCTGCTGAGTATGAAGCTAGAGCCAAGAGGAGATTAGCCTAGCTTAGCATAAGGACTGGGAGCAGGGGGAAACAGCTGGTCTGACTATCCGAAGCTCAAAAATCCACCAGCCAGAACCTCTTCAGCACGCAACTCCCCATCAAATCACAAACTTGTAGTTTTTGGTTGTTTGCTGTTTCCTCCTGTTTCCAGTCTTTTTAAAGAGAAACTTCGGTATTCTTCAACCTGGACCTTATTGTCCCATGTTTTCGTGTCAAAGTGACTAATGGAGACAGCGATTTTTGAAATTGTTATGTAATGTAATCCCTACAGGGCAGGCATTTAATTTATATCCATTAAAAGTGCTTAATTTTGCCACTGACAAGCTCTGATTATTATTAGAAGTGTATGACAACATCATGAAAAGGACCCTACAGAGAAACGAAACATTTCTCCTTACCTTTCACTGGTCTGTTTGTTATGTGATCAAGTCTTGCTCAAAGAGATGTCTCGTTCTGAGATCTCATGAGAGGTGACATGTTGCAGGCAAAACAATAGTGGAAAGATCAGTGAGAGCTGGAGAGAGGAGTGTCGGTGTAGCTTAGTGCTATCTAAAAGGTTTTCAGTGTCATGGGCAACCCGGGCTAACTCCGAGGCTGTCGAAATGTGGTGCTTGGGCAATGACTTGCTGCGTCAGACACTGCACAACAAAAATGTTGGAATGATAGAAATGATACGCTGGTCGCCGTTATAGGTCAATAGCGCTCGGCAGTGTCAGTGGGAAATGCGGCATCACACGAACGATAGTTAAGGTGATGAAAGTCAGTGAGGCGGATGGGAGGGGTGGTGGATGGATCCAACAAACACAGACTTTTATCTGGGAGAGTGGTGTTCACATCCTGTAAGACTATTAAGTCAAACCCTGTTCTTTTTTCCTGAACCTAACCACAGGTTTTTGTTGCCTAAACCCTACCATGTGCGGTTGTGGTGTTTTACCAACTCAGTAAACGTTAAATTTCCTGTGAAAATGGAAGTGTATTTTTTAAAGAAGACAATACATGTAACGGCAGAACTTGACACGGCGTCCCAGAACGTCAACATCCAACGCACCCAGGGTACCTTTCACGTCATATCTGGACGTCGAAAGTCCATGACCAAGCATCATATAGCATGTATAGGTCAGAGTGAGAATGTGTTGTCATGAGTCTTTAACTGAATTCGACAATGTGGAAAAGATTTAAAAAAGAGACTTCTCCTTGAGCGAGACTCAGTTACACACTCAGAAAAAGACCTCATCAGCGAAAGGTGAAGAAAAATGTCTTATTTGGTCTTTTCCGTAATGTTGTTAGACACCTAATAACAACAATCTGAGCATGTTAGGGGCAAAGACGAGCACTTTTAATTGATGGTGCACAATTGACCGTAGAGATTATATTACAGCCACCGCTGCCGCTTTCTCAATACTGGACCAACAATTGTCTCCATTAGTCATTTAGGCAGAAAAACATCGAAGAAAAAGTTCCAGGTTGAAAAATACCAAAGTTCATCTTTAAGTCAAGCTGTGTCCTGGCTCTAGAGTCACATACTTAATGCACAGACATGAGAATGATGTCAACCTTTCCATATGTCTCTCAGCAAGAAAGCATGTTTCCTAAAATGTCAAACAATTCCTTTGATAAAATTGCTTAAAATTGTTGAGAAATAAAGCCTCAAAAGAAGAGACTGCACTAAGGGCTTTTACCTTCTTGGCGTTGTTGGGGGAGATCTTGAGTCCATCACTGCTGACCTCATAGGTGGAAAGAGAGAGCGTCTTGCCTGTGGGCGCTTGCAGAGATACAGTGCCCTGAAAGGCACACAGTGGGACTGACAGACCACCTGATGACCTCTGCAAAGCAAAGAGCAAAATAAGGTTCAGCACATTTTTATCTATGTATTAACTTGGCATTAACTTGGTCTGACTTGAGAGTAATATCATGCATATTGTTAAATTCCAACTTGGCTGCTTATTGGCAAGAAGTAAAAAGTGTGCAAGGTCCTTTTGCATCTTGTTCCCTTTGTTCAACTCGGCCTAATTGAGCTCAGATTGTGCCCATGATTTTAAGCGCGGGGAGATGAACGTGTTGAACGACCATTTCTATCCCGAAAGTTAATGAGGCTTACATGTAAGAGCCCTGTCAACAGCACTCAGCTGGTAAAATGACAATTAAGGTTCAGAGCACAAATAAGCTACCAGAGAACTTTTAGGCTCACAGCAAAAAGATCTATGAGCTGTTTAGCCGCTATCAGAATTTTTTATGAACTAATTTAATCTGGATAATACAATTTTAGTGTGTAAAGCATTAATCTTTTTTTTTCTAGGTTTCTTATCACTGTGCCATCATTTTTCAATTACAAGGCTCGTTTATATCACTCGTATTTTAATCATATTTCATATTTTCCAATCATATTTTCATGTTGTTTTGAGAGAGATTAATTCACCACACAGAACATCAAAGTGAGCCTCTGTCGACATGACGTGTTTGAGAAAACGCATATTGCTGGGAGGGGGGGGAGGAAAAGCATGGTGAGGTTCAGCTGTGGCAGGTCTCATTAAGCCCTCTAAATTATTTAGATGAGTTCAATGTAATGATCTGATTGTGACTATGATGCACAATAGAAACAAAGAGGATGTCAATCTCTTGTCCTCCCTGACTCTGTCTGTTTTCCTGTCATTGTCTTTGCATCACTGTAAATGAAGAGAGACACAGAGGGGGAGAGTGACAGAGAGATGGCCATGTTGAGCTGAAACACATTGTCAAGTAAATCAAATAAAGCTCAGAAGCCATCAGTGTGGGAAGAGAATTGATGGATGGATGTGTGTGTGTGTGTGTGTGTGTGTGTGTGTGTGTTCTGGACATGTTCACGTGACTTGTTTTTATTACATGTAATGGTGCTGTTCTCTTAATCATTTCAATATACGTATATATAATCCTGCCTGACATTAATGCAAACACTTCACTGTGCATGATAGACAGGAATACCTCAATAATATTTTAATTGATTGCTATGAAATTTGCGTCTTATTCCCCAGAGGATGAACCATTATGATGTTGACATTTAGTTTTCTTGGGTGGTCTTTTGATAGCGGACCATCATCCAATCAAAATTTAAATTTGTTACCAAACACCTGCAAAACCAATGGCATTCCCACCAGCCTCAGCTCAACTAAAGCACTCTTCACCAAATATAATGCTTTTTAAAATTAATATTATTTGTTAAGACAAGTTTGTCTGAAGTTGCAAATTAAACCATCTTTCGTATAATTTTTTCCAACTGGCACTGAGTAACATAAATGAAGCTTTGCGTTGGTTCATGTAGGACATTTAAGTCATACATCGCAGCTGTAACCATCTGACAGCCAGCTGATTGGATCATCGCTTCTAATCAAGCAAACACCAATCACAACCCATTCTTACAAGGTGGTCCAATTAAATATGGCCTCCTACTCACTGGCTCACTGATACCACACACTACAGCTGCTGCTGCTGCTGCTGCTGCTGCTGCTGCTGGCAAAGCTTCTCCACCCCATCCTCCACTTTTCTAATTCAGAGTCCTAACATGGCTTAAAGGTTAAAAGAGTATTTTATGTCTTGCTTTGGGCCCACTCTTGCACACCCTGGGGGGTTTTCTGCATTACGCTTCCTGTATTGATTTAGCATGCTGCTTGTCTGATCCAGAGAGCATGTTAAGAGTGGAGCCATCAGCGCCAAGTATAACTGTATTTCCATTTGTTGCAATAGGTTAAATCTATGACGAGAGTGTTCCTGACTGAACTGTTGTTCTTAATGATTCTCTCCTGCAGCTTGACTGAATGCTGTCGGATTGGTTCAAACAAAGTGGATGCAGAGAATTAGAAGTGTTGACTTGCTGAGAATGAATAGCGTTAATATTAGTAGATTCAGGAGATTAAAGCCCTTACAAGGAACTTTCATTGTGAGTTGATTTTGGCGACCCTGTGGACGCGTATTGTCGTAAAGACGCTTACCTGGCTTGCGCATGTGTTTGTTTTGGGGATGAATGAAACAACAAGACGGGAAAACTTTGCCCCCCCTCCTATCGGGGATCCCAGCTCACCTCTGCCGCGCCCCAGCTCCACCTCCCCGGCGTAAGCACCACTGCCGCTGGGGTAAACACAGCGGTCGGCTGGTAAGGCTGAAGGCCTGTTTGGCGAGCACTTCCACGGCTTCTTGGACTGAGTATGGAGCGGTGCCTCACCTCTTCATTTCTTGGCACTCGCTGGACCCTGTCGACGCCTGGCTGGTACCTGTCGTCGGCCCGGATGAGGTGTTCCAGCCCCGCGGCGTCTGTGTGTGGCTCCCCAGACAGCTAACACCGTGGACCCGCCAGCTCCTGCCAGGATTGGGCTGGTAAATGCTAGATCGCTAGCAAACAAAACGTTTATCCTGAAGGATTTCCTGACTTCCCGAGGATTGGATTTTCTCTGTGTGACTGAGACGTGGCTGACTGTTGGTGAGTCCAGTGCTTTCACAGAACTTTTACCCGATGATTGCTGCTATTTTAACTCCCCGCGGACGTCGGGTCGAGGAGGAGGAATAGCAACTATTTATAAATGTAAGCAGCTAGGTAAGATGACGTGTGCCGTCTGAGTGCCGTAAATCGTTTCGTCCTGGAAGCGACCTGGGGCGGACCCGGACACAGTTTCCTAAAGGTATGGATATACACTATATAGAAATAGCTTATCTTCACACCGATGGTCTCATTTGTTGTTGTAGGTCACGCACAGACATCAGCAGAAACAAGAGACTTTTGCATATCCAGTTAAAAGTTCCTTATAGCGGCTTTAAGGAAAATTAATTGATTTGTGGCACAGTTTTTAAATAACATACATTGAAATCTTTGGACGTGGGGAAGGTATCGAGTTATTTCAAGTCAAAAGTGCTTAAATCCAGGTAAAGACGCGATCCTTTGGTGTTAAAGTCCAAGTTGAGTTGCAAGTCTTTTTTGATTTTGTCAAGTGGTTGAGTCTGAAGTCAACAAATTTGTGACTCAAGTCAGACTCAAGTCCAAGTCATGTGAATCAATTCCACACCTCTGCTAATTACAAAAATGTTAACATGCTAACACACCGAGGAAGGATGATGAACATTATAACTGCAGTATGTTAGCATCATCACTGTGAGAATGTTAGCATGCTACATGTAGCATTTTGTTCAAAGCACCCCTGTGCCTAAGGGCATTCTCAGAGAGCTGCTGGCTCTTTATTGTACCTATATTTAACATATGAATTAAGTATGAGAATATACAACCTATTTTATACAAGCAACACCGTCAGCTATCTGTTGATGTCTACAAATCCTGGCATGTTACTGATTCTCATTTTGTTTTCTTCCCATTTTCCTGTCCATCCCAAATCAGTCATCTTTCCCCACTCTCCCTCGTGTAGCCTATTGGCAAGAACAACGTTTATTTACAGTTTTGGATGTGTTCTCAGAAGGGTAAACGGGTTACAGCTCTCTGCATCTGAATGCACATTAGATCTGTGTGTCGCCTCTGGGAGCGAACTTGTGAATGTGCCCCCAGCTCTTTGCTCGCTAGCAGAGAGCATAAAGTCACGGAGAGGGTAAAGATGTCTTTAAGCTCTAATTCCACCTCTCGCTGTGGATGCTGAAGGCCAGAAGGACTGACAGGAAGGAGGACAGATGCTGGGTAATGACATCTACACCCTGCTAACGAGGAACAAAACACAGCCAGGGAGCGCTATAAATCCTAAACCATTTAGTTTTGGCTTTTCGCTGCCGCTTGTGTGTGTGTGTGTGTGTGTGTGTGTGCGTGTGTGTGTGTGTGTGTGTGTGTGTGTGTGCTAATTTCATGTCATTACAAAGGGGGAAGATTGAATTAGTGTGGCTAAGTTATTCTTTGTCTTTGCTGTTTATATATGCAGTGTAAGACTGCGCATACATACTGTACACTGTACTGACCCCAATCAATAAAGAAAGCCTAAGGGAGTTTAATATCCAGAGTTTGTCACTAAGTAACTGAGAAGTAGGACACACATGCACACACACAAGTCGGCAGCGAGCATCTCAGACTTATACCTGATGCAAAGTGAGTGCCAAAGCCAAACTCTAGATGCATGCTCCATGGATTTTCCACCCTCTGGTGATTTTCAAACCAAAACATTTCAGATTTATAAGTAGAGCAGAGACAGAGAGGAGGAGAGACAGAGATAAAGTCTGTGCATGTGTTCCTGTGCACATATATGCAATGCATGTTTCCCCCATCTGCTCATGTCCCAGTTAGTTTAAAAGCGAGCTCATGGTGTCATTGCTCTAAAAGTCACAATTACTATGCTGTCAGTTTCAGAGGTAATGCCTGTGGCTGCTCGGCTGTTTCGCTGAAACAGAGTGAGGCTGTTCTCTCATCTGTGTCTGGTATCTACAATGCCAGGATGCATTAATCATTAAGGCTTTAGCGTTTTGTCCTTGTTTAACAATTCAATTGGGTCCACCAAAGCACGGAGAGAATTAAGCTTCTGGTATTACAAGAGCACAAGATGTCAACAAGAAAGAAAGAAATGGATTAAAAATGGATTAGTGGGCAGTGATTCATGTGGTTGCAGCAAACTGTCTTGAGCCGCATTGTTTACAATTAGTGCTGTTTCACTTTGCATCTGCTGCATAGAGCAACTATTGAGAGACTGAGCAAATAATACATTTATGAGCCTAACTTTGAGTCTTGGCAGACAGACAACGCTACGCTGGATTGATATAAAGTCTGTGTTTGATTGAACTTGACCTAAAAGATGAATCAGAAATGGAATGTTTGAAAGTTTCATTCCAAATTCATACCGAATCACAGCCGTGCAGAAAGACATGCACTAACCTTCAGTGGATAAAACTCATTAATAATGATCTTGAAACTGTAAATACTGCATTTAAAATCCCACAAAACTGCAAGACTAAATCAATGAGTTGAGCTGAGCCTTAAGAGCTGCTCTGATTTTGGAGTGGAGCAGCGCTGAATGAACATTTGGTTTTGAAAGACAGGCTGACATTTGTTACTAAAATGGTGTGCCGCTGATAGTATCTTGATCAATTGCTCTATTAGTCAGAATCCATTGATGCTTAGCACAAACAAAGATATGCAGAGAGAGCAGAGAGGCTAAGGGAGAGGGGGATTTTAACCATTTTATCCAAATCACATGCGCAGCCTCCACTCTGTCAGCTTGATTATAAAGAGGCATATTCACAGATGCGGAAAGAAAAAAAAGCCAGAGATACAGAGCAACAAACAGAAAGTCAGACAGGCATTCACACAGACAAATACACTCCTCCAAAGCCTGCTTATGTAAAGACTGCATCCTCGTCCAACAGCTGTGTGTCTCTGTATCTCTGTACAGGTGCACTGCAATAAGACAGCATTTAATTTCCCTTTGAACAAAATGTAAACAGAGATAGGGAGATTGAAAATCCATGAATTATGGTCCTGAGACACTAATCAATCCTAAATGATCATCTCTTGAGTGCATCGCCATATGCTGCATACTAAGGCAGCAGTTGTTTGACTAGTTTAGGAAAGCAATAGAGTATGAGTGTGGAAAATCCATTAATGCCAGCCATAAACCACAGACTGGCAGATACAAATGAGTTAATTTAATGGTTCAACATCAGACTAATAATCTGACGACTCTGGCGAGCGGTGTACCTGTCTGGGTGTTCTCTCTGATTTACTCCTGCACCACTCCCAGTCCGTCAGCTCGATTTTCCGACACTCCTCGTGCGACAGCCTCCTCTCAGGGCCCTCGAACACAGATGACGTGTCAGTGAGATTGTGATCCTGCTCCCGGTGATGAGAAGGCAGGGAGGGGACGCAGCGGAAGTCATCGTCATCTCCATGGCTCTCGTGAGGGAGTGAAGGACAGTCGGCCAGAGCCTCTCCTCCACCGGCCACCGCCTCCAACAGAAGGTCTGCATGAGAGGAGCTGTCCACAGGGCAGGTGGTGCTGAAATCAAAATCGGGCCCCAGTCTGGGGAGCCCACCACTTTCTAGTGCATCAAGGCGAGCGTTTGGGAAGTCACAGTTAAAGAGGCTGTGGTAGGCCGGCTTCTCAAGGGGTGGACTGTTCTGAGACATGGTGGCATGTGACAATTTGTAGACTCCATAGCCTTGTTGGAAGGAAAGGTTGAACTCAAATCGTCTTTTCATCACTGTGAAGAAAGTGATTGGGAATAATTACACCTCTCGTGCCCTCTCATCTATATCACAAACTTGATCAGGGGTTCATTATGTACAAAGACATGATGGTGCATTGTTGATACATTTCTGTAACCTAATTGTTTACCTGAGGGTTCCTGCGCTGGGTCCCGCTTGCAGTTAATGAAGCAGCCGCACGGCATGTGGATCCAGCGCTCAGAAAGCACGAATAATGGAGTGACCGCGGGGGCAAGCAGAGTGAGAAAGAAGCTTAGGGTCTCCAGGGACGAGCTGCGTGCATTCACTGCATGGCGCACCAGCACCAAAGTCTGTGAATGAAGGGGAAATTAATTCACTGAGGAGTCGGCGATTCAATATGCATGAGTGTGGGGAGGGCGACACATGAATGGAAATGAATTATACAGCTCCTTCACCCGAGCTGGGCTTGGTTTGTTTGCCTTTTCAGTTTATTTTGTTTATATTCAAATACGTAAGAGCAACATAAGAGAGGTGCGCTGTGTGTGGGTGCACTAGACTGAAATAAATGTATAAAGTATGAATAGTGTTTATACGACTCTATTGTGGCCCTGCAACAGGTTCAGCATTGTGCTGATATGCTGATATTGACTTCTCCAGCTCTATGGAAAATGATATAAAATAAATAACAGATCATCTTACACAAGAGATGTTTATTTTGGACTTACTTGTCTCCACAGAAAGAACATTTGGTATTGTCAAGTTGTGTTCTGTGATTTTTTGACATTTTCTGTATTAATCATATCCACTGCTTCAGCTCATTTTCAGTATTGCAGCTTTGGTATGCCAATTCTGTTTGCCCATCATTGTCTGCTGGCCGCACAGCATTTATCACCTAAAATTCTTTTTTTTTTCTCTTCCTGTTTGAGCACGAACAAATGTTGGAACAACGGCGCTCGCTGTGTGGCAATCATGTAGGGGCATTTCACAATGCAACCCAGCGAATGCTGCCCTTTAGGTGTTGACTAAAACCTGCCAAATACTGTTCTCAAGGCCTTCGGGGAATGCTAATTTAGTGGGACATTGGCTGTAACTAAATAATTGCTTGTTATTTTAAATGTCAGTGCTTAAGAAGTTTCATGAGACCACAAACCATGGTGAGATGTCTCAGCGCTTTTAAAACTTTAAAGATAAGAGACTATTAAAGAATTGAATAAAATATTGTAGTGTTTAGTTGCCTCAAGAGACATTCAAGGCTGCTTAATGGGACTCCAACAAAAATGGAAGAATAGCTTCATCATTTTTTCACCACAGAAAAGGATTTTAAGATAATCATACAGTTCTGCTCCAAACTAAAAGCCCACATTTTCTTACTTGTGTCACTTGAGAAACGTGTACAGCTCATTCCTGTGCACAAACTACCACAGGAAATTGTTTGATGTGGATGTGAGGCATTAAAATGTTTGGCAGTCAAGCACTTGTCTGGTGCTTGTTTGACATCTTACTCTTAAACAACTTCATCAGTAGTTTGGGTAGAAAGTGGGTAATTGGCTGACCCCCCAAAAATCTCAGTCCTGTTCAGCTTCCACATTTATAACTTTTCTTAAGTTACCAAAGTAATAGAAAAAGTTGGGTAGGTTTAACTGGAGCCAGGATTAAGTTAAAATAATGTCATTTTAAGATTCAGTGTTGCAACAGGTAAGAGATTATTCCAACATAATGAGACAGCTCCACTTGTTTGGGTTGTAGTTTAATTAATTTTATGAGTCTGTGCCAAATTGTATGAACCATTCCAACTAAATAATGCTTAAAAATCTGGAAACAAGTTGGAAAAAGTTAAAATTCTTTTCTTTTTTTGGCTTCAACTGCTGTATTATTTGCTTTAATCACGGTGCTTACCATCATTGGCATCCATAAAATCACTCGGACAACCGCCAGGATCATGGAGAAGCGCTTCTGTGCAAACACAACTGGTGTGTCCCCGACAGCAGCTGTCCTCTGCCCGCTGACAGACACTGGGGACAGCCCGCTGTCCTCTTTCTCCCTGAGCTCCGTCCCGCATGAACTTGGGCTCAGCTCGTTGTAGACCCCGAAACTTTTGTTGAGAATGTCCCGGGAAAAGGAGGGAAGATCACAGAGGGGCGCGGAGCCGCTCAGTCCCCTCGCCATCTCCAAATAGCTGGGGTACAGTAAAGTCCTCTGGGGCTCTCTGGAGCACAGCAGCTGGTAGGTGAGAGGGATAAAGAAAAACAGCAAGCCGCAGAAACACATGGAGTATAAAGTGAAAAGCAGCACGATGTAAAAACTGTCGCTCTCTGGGAAACACCCGAGAGAGGCCGGCGTAAAGCTGCCCCATCCGCACAGAGGCAACACGCTCACGGCGAGGCTGACCGCCCACACACCGGCGATGGCCCACATCACTCTCAGGGGCCGGCGGACAGACTGAAGCACTCCAAATCTCTTGGTGACATAAAAAGTGTAGGCTGCTATGAGGCAAGCCTTCATATTGCTAGAAACACCCTGGAACACGTACAGAAGTCCAGATAAAGTGCACAGGCTGCCCGACCCTCCACCTCCATCTGTCTCCCACTGTATGAGCATGAACAAGGAGAGAGGGACCACACTGAGCAGGTCGTCCACCGACATGGAAGCCACGATGAGACACAGGGAGGTTTTTCTCCTCATCCGGAGGAGGGAGAGCAGCGAATACACACCTCCGATAAAGGTAGCAGCGGCGATTATTACGCACAACCCGAAAAGCAGCCGATGGATTTGCCTCTCAACCTCCGACGGGTCTGTCTTCTCGTAGGTGGCCGTGGAAAGGTAGCTCTGGTTGGGCGCCGAGGGGCTAAGGTGCGTCGTAGACATTTTTTCAGTGAATAAACTTCTCTGTCTCTTTTGGCACTTTAAATTGCTCTCCTTATCCCGTGAAGTTTACCGCGTTGCAAAGATGTGAGGTTGGCACAACCTGCGCCGCATCTCTAAAAACCAAATGACACAGTGGAGATGATGAGAGGGACACTGGGCAACATCCCTCTCCGATCCAACTGGGAACGCACGCGTAATCAAAGCTTTCCGGTGCCTTGGATGTGGAGCCTCTGGGCTCCTTGCTGGCAGGCACCTGTGTTCACCGTTCAAACCGCGCAACCAGGGAACCTCTCGTTTCCAGCTGCCGATTTACGCGCTGTCGTCATCATCGTTTCCTCTCACGATAGGCATGTGGGGTTGGGCCAAACGCTGCCTATACTACTTTGTCTGTGTAGCATTGGTCCGATGCATCAGGCTGCGTTTTCATTTGTGGCTTGGCTCGACCCTCTCTTCAGGTCATGCCAGATACTAACACCCCTCCCCTCCATTCCCCAGTGTCTTCCCCCGCCTCTCTTCCTCTGAGTGAGGGACATTTAATCACTACTGAATACAAAATGAGCAAAAAAGAACCTTTTAACGACTCTATCCTGCCAATGCAGGTTTGTGCGTGCGTGTTAGGGGCCCATCACTTTGTGGTTAATTTCATCTGGAGACCACACACTCACCATCTACTCAGACAGGCGAGCCAGTTTCAGCAGATTGGCTTTCATTGTTTCATTTTCAAAACCTTTTCGGCCTAATGGAGTCAGAGAACTAAATGCCAGGGATTTAAAAAAAAAGTGAAACACAAATTAAATAAGACTTGAGTCTGAGTTGAGATGACTGTGTAGGCTGGCTACTCTGAGCCAGACTGAGAACAGAGTAAGGCCAGTTTACTGTAAGTGCATGCGTGTCTGTTTGTATTTAATCCTGTGTGTATTGGAGCAGCCCTCATGAGGAAGGAGGGCAAAGGACACATTCAAGGCAACAAAGAACTTTAAAAGCTTGCTATCCTTGCTTGACTCATCCAAATGGACACTGTGGTGAAGGAAAACATATTCACCTTGCTTGCCATCAGAGACATGTGTTTAAGAGGTCCAGCGTGTAGGATTTAGGAGGATATATTGGCAGAAACTGAGTATCATATAATAAGCATGTATTCTTTAGTGTTTCATCATCTGAAAAAAAAGAAGTGGCATGTTTTTGTTACTGTAGAAAGAGCCGTTTGTATATCTACATAGAGAGTGGGTCCTCACCCACAGAGTCCACCAAACCAAACACTGGCTCCAGAAAGTGCTTTTCACATTTTCATGTTGGCTGCCGTAGTAAGAATCCCCTCTGCAACGAGCAGGGTTGAAAAAAACACCAGTGTTTTGATGTGAAACTCATTTATTCAGTGCTTTTACCAGTTTAAATGGGTCCATTTGTTTTAGAGAGGAGGAGACCTCTGCGGATAATCCACCTCCCGGTAAAAACCTCCTGAGCCACTGAGTCTTAAGTTATCAGAGAAAAAAGGTGAGCACACATTAGCAGGTGCTCGGCTATATCTCATATGTGATGAGCCAAATAGCATTGGAGAAACACTAATTTGTAACGTGAAACGGCTTTATTCAGTCTTATTCAGTGCTCACCTGGTCTGTTTATGTGGGAGAGGAAGACACCTCTGTGGATAATTCGACAGCATGGTGGTGCAGTGGTTAGCATTGTCGCCTCACAGGATTCCTGGTTCGAACCCTGGGGTGGGGGAGCCCGTTTGTGCAGAGTTTGCATATTCTCCCCATGTGTGGGTTTCCTCTGGGTACTCCGGCTTCCTCCCACAGTCCACAGACATGCAGTCAGGTTAACTGGTGACTCTAACTTGGCTGTATAGGTGTGAATGTGAGCGTGAATGGTTGTCTGTCTCTATGTGTCAGGCCTGCGATAGTCTGGCGACTGTCGCTCAGTGTCAGCTGGAATAGGCTCCAGCCCCCCCGTGACCCCTAACATGATAAGCGGTTACAGAAAATGAATAAAAACCTCCTGAACAATAAACATTGAAGGAATTCTAACCAGGGGAAGTTTCAGCTGGTTGCAATTTGCAATCCTCACCACTAGATGTCACTAAATCACCCTTTTATCTTACTGGACCTTTGAATGATACAGTTTGATAGTTGTATCAGATACAGCATTAAAGCTGGTTAATGGGGCAACATTGGTAGATGCAAATGACTAAAGAAAAACTTAAACAGTAAGTGACCCTGTGGCTGGACAGAGGCAGATAAGTGTAGCCTGTGTGTGTCCATGTCTTTCTGTGTGTGTGTGTGAGTCCTATACTCCAGTGTGGAGGTGGCCTTGTGCCTCCCTTCCCTGTAGTGTTCAAGGATTTTCAGGCTGAAGGACTCTGCCGTTTGTTTAGATGGTTCATGGGTGTTCGTTTACCCTCACAGCAGTCTAGATAGAGATAATACTCCATGGGTAGTAGTGTGTTTGTCACTGGTGATAGATTTTTGGACACGTGCCCTTTATTTTTGGACTCGTGCCCTTTATGTAAATGCAAACATGGCTCTGCATGATGACAGCACATGCTTATTTATTTATTTACACCCCTCTGTCATGTTCACACTGACCGTATTATATCACTACACGGCATCTGCGGATGCTCAGCTCTTTTAGCTTTGTGCAACATACAAACATGACCGTAAATGCATCTGACTTCAGATCTTGTGATTCAATTAGAGCTGGAGCTAAGTGACTTACAACCAATCTAATGACTAGACTCTCTCTGGGGCCACGAGGACACAGAGAGGAACATAAGAGGACAAAACACAATCCACAAGGGTGCATAAACACAAGCGCACACACATACACAGACACACACACAGCTGAGCTCAGCGTCACACATCAAGGTGACCTACTTAGTGTGTGTGTGTCTGTGCATATTGCATGCAATGTGTGCATGGAAAAGCACAAGGTGAGAGTGCAACACCGTAAAGGCTTGCATAGACAAAAGCATCTGTGAGGAATAGAGAAAATGTATTGAAACAGAATCTGTTGGGAAATATGATAAGCCAAGGGTCTGTCAAAACACATCCCATTACCTATTCATGGAGGAAAGACTGACGATAAATTTTATATCAAGGTAGTTAGATGACAAGATGGAAGGGAAGAGACACAACATCACTGAAGAACATTTACCATGTAAGAATAAAAAATGAGGTATGTGCCGTTTTAACTAAAATCCTGATTTGTGAATAAAGGTTTAGTTTAGATGTGCACTGTCAAAACAAAACAACACATCTTACATGCACTATGAATGCATAATGAGCTCACTTCACTCTGGATAAGATGCAAGCATGTGTCCTGATGTGTATTTCTCATTCATAGTATAAAGAATGAAGCAGATTTGATGATAGCTTTTATTCATTCAAACCTTTCTTTAAGACTTGGGAAATCAATTCAGGGAGATACTGATTTCCAATGATGCTGAGCATGAACAAAGACATAAAAAACAAGCCTAAAACAAGTTAAAATAAACAGATAATCAATATAAAAGCCAGTTATAACAATACACATGACATAACAGACATGTTATGGAATGGATGCAGGGTTAAAAAAACATTTACTATACTCCATAGCATGTTTATTAGCCTGTATTTTAACTTTTAGATTTTATATATTATTATCGTTTGCTTTTACAAAATGTGCAGTAAAATTATAACACAAAATGTGCACTTCATTTTGTTACAGTTACGGTAAATTTGCCACAGCTGCCATGGTTAGCCACAGCTGTATGCCTCTTGCAAACATGACAATCCGAGTCCGGCTTAAATGGTAATATTCCAGACACTGCTCACCTGTCAACAGCAGAATCACAAACAGAAACACACAGCATGTTGTTTTCTACCTTTAACATCCACTTTCTACTGAATAAAATTAGATCAAAGAAAAAAAATTCTCCATCTGCAGACTGACACACATCCAGATGTTCCTGCCTCCTGATACAGGATGTCATATTGCCATACCTTTCCATTGCTTTCAAATTGTGCAGCCCTTTGTAGAGTTATGGTAAATTAAATGTGTCAAATGAGGCCTGTTATGACCGATATTGTTCTCGTGTTAACACAGAAAAAGGTGTTTGCTAAAACCTGACATTTTCATTATAGCGTCGACTCTCATTGCCGTGTCTACTTCAATAAACATTTAATGGAGTCTCATGGAGTCAAATGAAATTACATTAAAATTAATGAAGCAAGGGTTTGATTTGAGAATAACAGTCATCTTACAACATCTAATAAATCATTCATCCGTAATATTGGCTTAGAAATGAAAATGAAACCACGGGAATATTATGATGTAAAACCTCATTGTGTCTCTGCCTCAATTCATCTGGACCATGAAATGGAAGCAGCTAATCAATGATGGATGACTGCGATATGTTGCATAAATACCCTTCAAATTCATTAATAATATACAGCGTTGAACATGTGCTCACATATCTGCATACATGTGTGCACAAATCACACCGCCATTACTCTGTTGCTTACTGGCCTCTGGTGGTGCATCCTAAATTCAGCACAGCAGCACAGTTTATAACTTCAAATTGTAGAACTGCTGGAGTGTCGCCCCCCTCCCTCCCTCTGCCCACAAACACGAATCCACCCACACCTGCACGCACTCACACACACACACACACACACACACACACACACACACACACTCAGCATGCACACACAGAGTCTAAGTGCATCATTATCCTAAGTCACATCAAATATTAATGAAGCAGCACTTGACACAGAGATACAGAGACAGAAACAGAATGGAAGATTATATTTGCATAAAAGAGAGAAGTAAAACTGAATGAGGACAGGAGACTGAATAGTTGGTGCCATGAATTTATAATGACTCAACCCCTCTCTGCTGAGGTGCTCTTTGGGGCGCAGCACGTTAGTGCATGTTAGGGTTATTTAAGCGCTGTTTTTAGAATTAGATTGACTTCCAGAGCCAAAATATACTTGATGTGATGGGGAAATAAAGAGCATGGTGCTGTGCTGTGGATCCTTTGTTGTGCTCAAACACCAGAAAATCATCACTTAACTCTTCATCAACCCAGGACTTAATGTTGCTAAATAATGGTGGAGAATCTAATAGAACCTAACTAAATAAGGACACATTTTCTATGAGTTGGTGGAGACCAAAACAGAGCTAATAGCAGAGGAAATATTGGACCTAAATTTACTAGGTGAATGCTAATGTGCCTCTGGTTCCACTGAGTGTGAAAGCAAGCACCTGTTTTCAATTCACCAGCCATATCAACTTCAGTCTGTAAGTCATATGAAGGCTGTGTACTGTATTTCCCAGTTTGTTTAGATGTTTTCTGCCCCCTAGTGGCCAAAGGTTGATTCATGCAGCTTCAGGTTGCTGTGTTGTTCCACAGGGACATGGAGGGACTGCATATGGTATTCTATATTTGATCTGTGGAGAATATGTTAGACTACATGCAGCATACTGTGTTGGAAACAGAAACAGGAGACTTAAATTATTCATGGTCAAAGGTATTTCTTAAAGACTCCTGCAGAACACTTTCAAATATTATGGGAAAAAGAGTTCGACTTAGAGTAGAAGTGAAGATGAAATATAAATGAAACTGAGCTGGGAGTGAAAATGCCCAGCTAAATAAATTCTGCATTTGATTTTGACCTTGATCATGTGTACACGTACTTGGCCCATAAAGCTGATTTTGAAACATCTTTTAAAAGTTGTATGAAATTGACCTCTGATATAGCCAATAGAGATAAAGGCAGGAAAAGCAAGATAAGAGAGAGGCGGCTGACCTGCAACAAAGACCCCTGCCCAGAGATTACCCTGAGGGCTCTGCATTTGAGTATGCATCTTAACTAACGGAGCCTCCAGGACACCCTCATGCTACAGCATCAACATCTCAAACACGAATAATAGCAGGTGGATATCTCAGTTGTTAATGCTACTGACTTTGGCATGGAAGATTGGATTTTGATTCCCAGTCAGGGTGGTATAACACACATCCAGTCTGGACCCGTAGGCAAGGTCCTTAGTGCTGCTAGCTTATCTCAGGATCAGTGAAATCACAAACACAAGAGTCCTACCGGCTCGGACGTTGCCCAGGTCAACAAAGTCCACGTCAGGTGTTGGGAAACCAGGGCAACCTGATGAGAAATAGGCTACTGGAACAAGACATAGATGGACTACAGCAGAGAATGTAACATATGAAATTATAATTTTGTTAAAATTCTGACATGAATTCAAACATTTAATTTCACAGATCTACAAGGAATTTTGAGTGCATAAACCAAATTAAGAACTTAATAAACTTCTAACTTAGTTACCAACTTTTAAAACAAACATTTGGGCATGAATACTTATGTGCACAGGTGTGTGTCCTCAAGTGCACATGCACCTGTACGCTTAGTAACTGATGATGACTTTGAAAGTGTGTGTGTGTGTGTGTGTGTGAGTGACTGACTCTGTGAGAGTAAGCACAGTGTGCACATTAACAGCTGTCATCTATAATACATGAGGCAGTGTGTTTGGAGGCCATGCCTTTGAGCATATTTCCATTATGTGCTGATGTATTTATTACATAAAGATAAAGAACAGCAGGAGCAGAAAAGGTTAACCAAGTCATTTTGAGTGTAAAAATGTGTCTTTGTGTGTGTGTGTGTGTGTATGTTTGTGTGTTTGCCATTCCAAGCCAAGCCACTGCTCGAAAATAGTTTTAGACCACAAATAATACACAGCACCTGTTTCCACGGAAACACTGACCAGAGTTTATGGTCATACACAGACACCTTTTGCCCTTTAGTCTCTCTCACACACTTTTTCTCTCACACACACATGCACACACACCCACACTCACACACAAAGATCAGTTTGCATCACAACGAACTGACTCGATTTGAATATTCATTCTCTACCTTTTCCAAAAGAGTTAACAGAAGTGACTAATGGTGTGCTATGAGAGGAAGGTGACATCCTCATCAGTGAACCAAGCTGCATCCACACATCTCTCTCGGTAAGATTGATTTTTAGGTGAAATGAGTGGGGAAATAGTTGCAGTACCCATGGAAACGAACATTCGCTGCCTACCTACCACAAATACTTCAACAAATTTATTCAAATTTAACCAAGGTGAACAACAGCGCTTCAAGATTTTCAAAGTTTTTCAAAGAGATTTAGTTTTGTGCGCTGTCATGGAACTGTTAAAACGGGAAGCTGGTGAAAACAAAGAAGGTGTCAACATGTCATTGGTGAACTGTGGACCCCTGGTTACGCACATCACTTTTTGACAAAGAAAAGTGACTAAATAAGAGGAGGAACATAACAAAGGCAGATACACAAGGACAGGGCACACCAGCTAATGCAGGGATAAGTTCTGAAAGAATGGTGTACAACCTTTCAGTAGAGTTTAAGAGAACTGGTTTTGTCTTGTGGTAGCACATCACCTTGGGATGGCTTTGCCTTTAACTTGTCACCCACTGCAAATTCTCCTTTGGACAAACATCTTTTTCTGTTCAGTATGTGACACTTTGTACCCACATAACTTAAAATGAATCATGAATGGGATCTTTTTAAACTAACATTGAGACAGTTTTGAAAGAGATCAGTCATGTAGTCATTAATTATGTGGTGCTGTTTGTATAGAAGCCTATCCAGGGAGGGGAGTGCAAGCTTGTTTATTGGGAGTCCACATTAAAATGGGCAGGGATAATCAGTGAAAGCACAAGGCTCATTGTCACATGGGGACCTTAATTAGTCTTTACAGAAACCAATACTGTAATATGTCCCAAAGATATAAACAGATGTCTGCTGAGAAACAACAACAACAACAACAGCAACAACAGAAAAGACTCAAGTTTGTCTTCAGATAATATCTTTGATTAAAGTCTGGGACGAGACTGGAGGTGGCTGATGCAGCTAATGATGCTAACTCAATAAACATCACTAACAGTGGCAACAGTGCTGACAGAGATAAGATTGTTAACCGAGGGGAACCACAGGATTCTGCGATAACGCCATCCCAATATCAGCAGCAAGTGTCATATGAGTGCAGTGCAGAGTGGTGGCGATTAGCTAGCCAGTGGGATACACTCACATGGACTCACATGCCCTAAAATGCATAATTAGTGGGCATGGCTACCACAGCTACTCACAGAAAAACTCGGATTACAACACACAGCGTGAGCCACAGTAGAGGGACGGACACACAAAAAATACATTTGCCTCATTTGCAAGTTGATTTGTGAGACTACCGAAGCCCCCATGTTAGCTTCTAATTAACTTAACACTTCAGGGTCTGCATGAACACGGTAAAAGATTACAGCAAACAAACCAGTTCTATGTGTGCAGGATGTTCTAGACTATTTTTCCAACACAGACTTGAAAAATGGTGAAACTATCCTTTAAGTATTACTGGGTCAGAAAATGTTTCATATTTGTCCACCAGATGGACCTATTGCACTGTGGAACAGCTGGCCTGTGTGATGGACCGGAGTCGAACATAGTCCAGGATAACGGGTCATTCAGGAGGAAGCAGGTAATCCAAACTGTTTCCTACAGTCAGTATAAACTCAACAAAACCAGAGTCAGACAATAACATATCTGTCCTCTAAGCTCATATCTGCTTTCCTGCAGGACTGTACCCTCGCTAGTGTTATGTGAGGATGCTGTTGTCACTCTGCAAGTCCTGACTGCAGAGGAACCAGTGCAAGCTTAAGGTGGGTCACTGCTACACTCCTACAGGACCAGAAATTATCAAGGCATCTGACTGTGAAGAAATGTGACAAATTAGCTCTCCCCTTTTTTTTGACCATCTCTCTCAATGAAACCTCCATCCCATCAACCTGCGCCACACTAATCACCATAATGAATTCCTCCAGCATGCCTGGCTTAATGGAATCAATTACTTGGAGAAGAAGAAAAGATCTGGCAAGAAAACAACCATCCCAGAGTAATTCACCTGGGTGGGTACAGAGAGAACATTGAGGCAAAGCTACGTAGCTTGTCTGAGTATTTTGCAGAGAAACTGATGATGATAAACTATCATTTGTTTTTGTTGTTATTAGAGTGAAAGGCGGCATTAAGTGAAAGGGAGAAGGGGAGATGAAAGGAGAGCATAACAAGAAGGTGCTGTGACAAACCCATCTGTTTTTCGCTGTGTGTGTGTGCAAGTGTTGAGTCTGGTTTTCCCTCCCTGACCGTGTGCATGATGTGTGTATGTTCCTACATTAATGAGCAGACTGGAGATTTTCATTAAGGCCCCATTAGTACCTCTTTTTTTCCCTCTGGGCCCCATCTCACTACTGCGCTCTCATTCATTCTGATGCAATAACCATAAAGAGGCAGACAGAGTGGCAGCAGACATGGCTCACTGTCACAGGAATTCAGTAAACTGCGATATATATTTGGCATTACTTTTAAAATAAATTGACTCTTTTGATCTCAAACATCAAATGTTTTTCAGTCTTTTTAGAGGAAGACATCGGTTTGAAATGATGAAAAGTGGCGAGATGTAAATTATAAAGTGTGATTGCTCATGGAAAAAACATTTATGCAGTCGGCATTTTAAATCAAGAGCTAAATGTCTGAATTATCTAAAACAAACAGATACAGGTTTGTGCCCCAGTCTAACATGTTTTTTTTTTCTTTTTTTTTAACTGACATCTGTGTACTAGCTTGGCTATCATCCACACACTGCTGACAAGCATGGCTGGGCAAACTTTTAAAAACCTTTCAAGCAGGCCTGCTATCAAACCAGAGCGCTCTTCAAAACACTGTGAGTGTTGCAACTCCCCAGCAAGTCAACTGGCTGCAGATTTTATCTTGGGGAACTATGTTTTCAATCTTGGTCTTTCCGATCCAGTGCGCATTTCAGACAGATGAGCAGTTTGAAAAAAAAAAATTGGCTGGCGTTAAAAAAAAAAAAAAAAAAAAAAAAAACCCACTTTCTTTTGAACATCACTAAAAATAACAAGCGTGTTTCACCACAGGGGTTTACAGCTCAGAGTGGCTGTTGCTGTGCTTTCATTACAGAACATTAGAGGGCAGTGGCTTTACATAAAGCACCAAAGCTGCTTCCAGATCAACCAGAACCCTTTAAAACACATTGGAGAGATAGACAGCACACAGTAGTTAGTGTTAACTCTCTGTGCAGCCTGCTGTGTGTTTCACCTTCATGCCGCTTTGACCTTATTTGCTGCATAATTTTCACTTCTCAACATATGCTCACTTGCTGCGGAAGCTTTCAGGAACATGGAAAAGACAAATAGTCCTCTGGTGCACTGGGAGTGAAAGAGAAAAGGCAAGATGGACAAATTGTCTGTGCCTGTGCTGACTGTTCAAAGTCAAGTTGAGTAAAACATTTCCTGTCAGAGAATTTAGGACAGAGGGGAAGACAAGAGAGGGGGGGGAAACAGAGTGTGTAAACCCAAATAGAGGTGTAGGAATGTCAGCAGTGGACGACAGATCGTGTTTGGGTGTTAAGACAAATATTGCTTGAAACAGTACAACGTCCGCTCATAGAAAACACCGCACAAAGGTGACCGCATTAGCCAATGGTGTTGTTCACAAAGTACAGTAGGTAGTCACGCAGTCCACACTCAAATACCACAGTATTAAATGAAGGAATAATAGTGACTCTGTGTGGGACAAAAAAAAAAAAAAAAAACTGACTTGGGAATCTGTCTAGACACGCCTCACATTTTGATCAGTGGCTCCTTTCAGTCAAACACATTCTAAGTATCAGGATTAGGATGAATCCCACTGTTGCGCCTGCATTGTTATGCGCCCACACAATGCCGTGCCCAGGTTCTTGCTGAAACATGTGGCGGGATGACAGAACAAATATAAAAGCTACAAAAGAACATGAGCTGTGATGAAATCAATTCATTGCTACCACAAACAAAGCGTATTTTGAATGCAGGGA
This sequence comes from Epinephelus moara, assembly GCF_006386435.1. Classification (NCBI taxonomy): domain Eukaryota; kingdom Metazoa; phylum Chordata; class Actinopteri; order Perciformes; family Serranidae; genus Epinephelus; species Epinephelus moara. Next base: position 24,297,330 of record NC_065507.1, read on the forward strand.
AGTGGGAAGTTTCAAAAACAGTACTCTCATTGTTGTAACTGAACAGATTTTTCATATACTTTGATACTTTTAGCTTATCCTAAAATCAGTGATACGTGAAAAGGCAAGCATAATACTGTAGCCAACAGTTACTGTGCTGTTATGTCCAAATCTTTTGCATGTCCTCTTGATTTTATACCCTTTCCTTTTAAAGTAATTTATAAAGCGGTTTCTTACAAGGCAATGGCACCCCAAGAGGGGACCATGGCCACCCTGATAAAATTGCTGGCCCCACCACTGGCCCCCGTGGCGAAAATAACAGCAGGCCAACACATTGTCTCTAAGAGAGTATGCTCATTTTTTAAGCACATCTAGTTAAGATAGTGGTATCTTGTGAAAGTAGACAACCTAAGGCAATCATTGGTAGCAAACATGTTGACATAACTTGTTGCGGAGAATCTCATCTCAATGAGAACTGATTCTGTGTGTACCCACAAATCTCTCTTGAACTTGAAAAGAATTGTGCCTGGTAAATGTATTGTCCCATCAATGTACCATCAAATAAATCTGTATATTTGTCTTTTTAAGAAACAGGACAACCAGCCTATTTGAAGAACAATACATCTCATATCCTGTCGAGATACATAACAGATCAAAGAGGATATTTGTGCAACTTAAAATGTAACCAGTACTGATATTAGTCTATGCCAGGGGTATGGAACCGGGGGCTCTGGAGCCACATGGGCCCTTAAGACCCTCTCCATTGGCTCCCTGTGGCTTTGGCATAAAATTATATGGAAATGAATAATGGTTATTTTTATTAACATTCAGATTTTACATCGCCTATACATCGACTTAAAAAATGTCTTAAAGGGATAGTGCACCCAAAAATGAAAATTCAGCCATTATCTACTCACCCATATGCCGACGGAGGCCCTGGTGAAGTTTTAGAGTCCTCACATCCCTTGCAGAGATCGGCGGGTGGAGCGGCTAGCACACCTAATGGTAGACGGCGCCCCAGACTAA
>NC_065507.1:24299550-24335918 GCF_006386435.1 Epinephelus moara
AGTATCGTTTAACCTCACAGCCCCGCCCCCCCCCCAGTTGTCTTTCACACAGGGCTGCCGTCAGATTCTACAATGTAAATTGCAGAATCTGTCTTGAGAGATTACCTTTATTCTAATATGTTATTTCCTTTTTTTGGCCAGTGTTGGCTCTTTTAATAGTAAAGGTTGTCAACTAGTCTACTGTATACACTATAACAGCATCCAATCCTACAAATTTAGCTACGGCTTTCAGTTTTGATGTGCCATCCCAAGATTGTCAGTGACCCTATCTGACCACCACTATTAAAATTTCCTAGAGGTGCCACTGGCAGAAGGTAAACACAGTGAACACTGTTGACAGCATTGCTGAACTGGAAAGACGTTGGTGGAAATTCATAGTGAAATGGCAACAGTCAGAATGTCTTATTGATGGCTTATAACAAAACTATAGAGCATTATCCAGTGATTTATTAACCATCAATTAATTAATTTGTCACAATTTGTCAATGCTTTACAGTGGATGCATTATCAAAAAGTGGTATTGCTACTCTTTGACACAAGCAGTCTTTAATGAGTCAATGAATTCAGTACTACTTGATTAGATTAGTGTTCTCCACTGTTTGTAGAGCATTTCCACAGACACTGAGATGAGGGTTAAGTCACTAACAGACACATACCAACCTGTGTCATGTCACTGTGTACCAAGACAAACTGTACAGTGATGGGACAGACAGTGTAGTGGTTTATCAGTCTTTGAGAGCCTGGCACAAAAATGCCAGGGGGTGAGAGAACACACTCAGGAGAAGGCATACTAAGTGGCTTTGACAGATGAGAGCTATCAGAGAGCATTCCTAGTTCAGATCATTTCAGACTGGCGTACACATACAAAAAGACAAACACAAAAACACACAAGAGGATACACACACTGATAAACAAACAATCAAACAAGCACTGATTTGTGAAATAATGCATGCGTAGTTGTTTAAAGGGCTCTGCTGGTGACAACTAAGAGCCAGAGAGCTATTCAGCAAGTATGGCAGAGCCGGATAAATGCAACTTGAAACGACAAATTATTCATTGCAGAGCAGTCTTGTCCCTGGCACCGTGTGTAACTCTAAACACATACTGTACCAGACTCTCAAAACTGGTAGAACTCAGTCCAGGACAAATTATCACTCTGAGTCTGAGATCAGAGATCAAAGAATCAACTTGACCGGCTTGACCTCCAGCTGTCAGCATGTGAGGGTCTTTGGAGGGGCAGTGGTATGTGTGTTAAGAGTGTGTGAAACTGAGAAATGGAGCAAACAAGGACACACACTATTATTGATGTGAAGCACCTGCCCACCCGATTTCATCCAACTACAGAGCGGCAATGTCAGAGCTGCATGTTCGGACCTGAAATTCCAAACGTAGGACATTTTGAAATTTGAAACAAAATGGCTTTAAAGTTGCATTAATTGGGTTTTTGGCCACTTACCGTCAGCAGAACATGGGATTGTTATTATGTTGTTACGACTTATGTGTAGCCGGTCCATGTTGCGATGCCATTTAGAAGCTACTTCGAGTTTTTAGTTTAGCCACTGCCCTACCCACTAACATAGAGGGGGCGGGGTTTATGACCTAAACTGAAGCCAGCCACCAAGGGGAGATCGAGTATTTGGCTTCACTGTTGGGGAGTTGTCATTTTGTCTATATTTATACACAGTCTATGGCACAGAGCAATGTTAGCATTCATTTGGAGTCATTTCTCTGGTCACCTTAAGTGCAACTGTTTTCATCTTCGTCTGAAAAAAATCTGGCTTTTTAGCTGCTAAATGCTTTACTATGTTTACCTGTTAGTTGCTAAGCTTGTCTATCTACTGTTTGGTGCTGGGCAGGTAGCACACACAGGATTTATCAGAGCTTTCTAGCAGGATTTTCTTATAAACAATGAATAGACTCATACAAAAGTAATCCCTTGACTCAGTAGAGGTGTGTGGTGGTGTATTTATCTGCACAGACTCTGCCCTCTGCCTGTATTTTCTTATTTTTCATTTCATTTTCTGTGTCTGGGACGTTTATGGAAGTGTACTCGCACAGTGTGCAGTTGAGGTCTGGATGAGGCAATGAGGTGCCAGACCATAAGCAGCAGACATTCTGTTTAATATTCTTTTAAAACAGCTGCACAGTGAGGCTTGGGATCAGGTTGATGAGAGTGCCGAGAGTGAACCACAAGACTAACGGCCATAGCACTAAAACAGTAAACTGTAAGATGCTAAAACTAAAACTAGAGTTGAGTGGATGATAATTCTCTGTGGTGACTCCTTTGTCATTTTGTCCATTCATTGTTGAAAAAAAATGGGTGGAATAAAATGTCCATATTCTGGATTAAACAGCAAAGTATGCATAATCTGGGTGCATACACATTACATGTGTAAGTAAATAAATCAATTGTTCTCAGCATCAGAGTGAATACAACATGTGCTGGCATGCATAAGATAAAAGGACTGTTAGGACAAACAAAGAGATATTTCAAGAGAAGTGTGTGTGACACGGCACAATGATAATGATAAGGGCATTGCACTACCACTCATTTATGTGTTTAGTAAGTCTCAAAATATTTCCACCAGAATTTTTCTCAAAGTAGTATCATGCTTATTTTAAAGATATGAGTTTATTTGATCTACACAGGAGGCTCTTGAAACAGACCATCTAAGTCACTTGTCATTCCTTTCCACTTCGGCAGATTCCTAAAGATACCTACTCACTGTGGCAAAGCAAGTGCGGGCAAGTGAAGAGGATGGCGACTGATGAAAGGAAATGTCTCTTCAATTGTGCCTTTGTTCGTGACAGGTACTAAACTGATAATCATAAAAGCAATGACGCAGGTGAACACACGGGAAGATGCAGAGAAAAGAAAAAGAGATGTTTGTCCCACTTATGCATTTCAAACAAAATTGGAAAAACCTTGAGAGCATTATCACAAATAAAATCTCTGCATAAATAATGTATACTAGGAAAGAATGTTTTCATGTACTTAGCACATTGTGGGGACCACAAGCAGCACAGTCACAATACAGGGACTCATCTCCCATGTGGGGACAAAAAGCTTGTCCCCATGAGATTAACCATAAAATATAATGGATAAACTTGTTTTTTCGTAAGAGTAATGGCTCTGAATAGACATGTGGTGGTTACTGGTCATGTAAATCCCCAGAGAATGAGGTAAATACAGTGTCCACTCATGTAATATAACCACCTTTGTGTGTGCTCATGTCTGAACAGAGACCTTGTGATCATCCAGCCTTGCTTCAATTCTGCGAGTGCTTCCCATGTGTACCCTCAGCTAATGTTTTATCACATATTGTATTTCATACTCAGTCACATAAGTCACAGAAGTGAGTGCAAAGGACAGTACTACCAGTATCATGCAGTTGTGAAGAACAACAAAATAACATTTTTATCATAGTGGAATTATTTTCTCGGACACACTCAAAACATTATTTTCTTCCGTCCAATTCCTCAAAGATAACAAAAGCAAAAAACCCCAAAAAAACTCCCGAGCTGTCTGTGCCACTCTGGAAATATTGGGTAAGTTGGCACTTTTAACCATTTTCCTCTTCTTATCTCGCTGTCCGTCTTCCGTGTTCCTCTTCTTGCTGCCTCATGACCAGCAAAAGCCTACGTCTGAAAGCCCCTCTATCTGAGTGACAGCAGTGGGCTTATTAATGTGTGTGTAGTCTATGTGAGTCCTTGCCTGGGTGGGTGTGTTTTCTGTGGTTCTGTACTTTGGAGTCACATTGTGCGTGTATGTGTGTGTGTGTGTGTGTGTGTGTGAGTGTGTGTGTGTTTATGTGCACTGACAGCAGACTTTGAGCAGAACTGGACAGCCCGTCTGTTGCTGATAGGAGAGTTACTCCCCTGACAGTTCCTTGAGGAGGGGGTGCTGATAGAACAAGCCATCTGAGTGACCTTGATCCAACCAAAGAACCTGATGAAAAATAACTTCTTGTACTTGTGACAAACTTTCTGGTCTGTGTGATTCACAAGCATATGTAGACCAAATGCAGAACTGCTTATTAGTCATGCTGTATGCCTCCTTGAAAGACTGGTTCTCTGGCACACATGATTCATGTTTTGAAAGGTTCATATTAATTGATAGCAAAACCACAAGGACGTCACCCAAAACTCTGATGTTGCATCATATCTAACAAACCACACAGATGTTGGTTCTTCCTATTATAAATTAAAATAACACTGATGGCATCAGAGAGGCATGGTCTGCATGTAAATGATACTGATGCAATGTGCATGTCGCTACTTGATATGTGTGTGTCAGTGTGTTTGGCACTGGTTGGTTTCATTGAGAAAAACTACAAGACCTAAAGAGTATTAGAGAGCGCATGTGAGTCCTTGTATCTGTGTTTGGACACGTGCGCCTATTATTTTTTTTCAACAAAAGACTGTTTAATACCTGTGTCACCCTGGGCACAGTGCAATTAAAATCCAATACTCTCCAGGAGTCCATAACATGCTGGGTTTACTGACAGCGAACTGAGCTCAAATGGCCAACAGAGAAGGGGCGAGGGTTGTTATTTGAAGAGCATAGCAACAAAATGATGGAAAATATGATCACAGGGGTTGTGTTGCCTGCAAATGTGAACATCTTTTAGATCCACTGACAGGCAGCTGCTGTGAAAACTGCTGTCAGTTCAGCTTCGCGGATATTCAAAAGATATACACACAGATGGAAATTCCTCGGAGGGGAATCATGCTGTTCTTTATCAGAAGCAATAAAACATGGATGGGATGATGAGGTGACACTTAAATAGACTTGCATAAGCATTTATCTTTTAAGTTTAGGGTAGGTAATTGATAATGTTGCTGTAATGAGAGCCTATGAAGAGATGACGTCTGGGGGCCACGTGAAACGGTTTGGGTGTAATTAAAGATTAGAAAAATTACAGTTTCCCAATCATGTCAGTATTTTCCAATCATTAACTGTCATTAAAAATGTATTAGGAAACGAGCACTCCACCTCACTTGAAACAAAACTATATGTATAAATTAAAACACTTGAGTTGCGAGGTGAAACGAAACAAGAGCTCAACAACAGGCATCCTTATGAAGCAAGACCCAACTAACTCAGCAACATGAGGTAATGTCCGATGATGCTGTGTCTCTCTTATTTATAGGAAACACAGTTATGTCATTAAGATACATTTCACAACTTCAGCTGTTACAAATGGCACATCAGCAAGAACACTGACTGCATGACTGTGATCAGCCATATGATGACTGGTGACTCATCTGGTGAACTTCCTCGCTTCCACTGAAAGCAGCTCATTTATTCTCTGCAGTGATGTGGTCTTTGCCGCCTTCTCACTTTAATGCTAACTTTAACTTTTGGACCCAACATCCCCATGTGTTTGCAGAGTTAATTGCTCTTACTGAAGTGACCCTTTGATGAACTTTGGTATTTAACACTGGAGCAGGAGACCATATGTAACTCAGCAGCAACTAAACACAGTGAATGGGTCAAAGTAAAAGTTTTTTTAAGGTACTGGACAACGAGCCATGTCACCATACTGTAAAAAAATGTATAGGTTCAGGAACCACTCATGGTGTAGAGTTCAAAGATCACAGAGTAAGAAAGTAATAGAATCAAATATAATATATGGTGCTGGTGAGAGGTTTAATCTCTCAGCACGGAAGCACAATGGCAATTGTCTTGGTTCAACCTCTGTTGTAAATGACAGCATTCAGTAAATGTTCATAATTTAGACACTGCTTCGATAAATGTGCTGAAGCTAGCTGCTTTTGTGATTGACATGTTGCTGTGAGAGGACGTTTGTGATCTGCAGTAGAGGAACCAAAAAGCATTGAGATTTGCCTGTCAGAAAACTGCATGTGTAAGTGTTTGTAGGTTAAAACTAAGCTAAATTTGAAGCTTTTTGTTTCTGTTCAACAGATTTCAGGGTGAACCAGGTCCTGCCAATGTGTCGAAATGCTATTTGTTACCCACTCTGCACCATTACTACAAGCATTCTGTGAAATTCAACTCACATATTGGGGAAAGGGTTGTATTTAACACCACCAAGTGCAGCCTTTATTAATATTTTGTATAACCTTGTTTAGCCTCTCCAATCATGGTTACATTGGGATGAGTAGAGCTGCCCCCAGAATGATGAATATTCTAATCATCATGTGGAGGCCCCTCAGTCAACTGAGATGATTCAAGTCAAGCAGGTTTTTTTTGTTTTTTTTCCCGTCAGTCAGCACACAGTGTACTTCTGGGGACGTTGCGGCTCCACGTGTAGCTGCAGCCTGAGCGCTCCTCTCTTTCACGCTGCTCTGTGGTACAGGCAGCTGCACACCCAGACCCAGACTGAGCTTGTGTGGAACAGAGGCAGCTGCCTGGAGAAGAGAGGCTCCGAGATAACTTCTGTTTTTGCTTAGAAGTGGTGATTTACTTATTTTTCAAAGCATTATTTTTCAAACAGTTCAAAGCAATGTCACACGATACAGTCTCTGGCTTTCGTTTGATATTCAGTGTCAGCAAAAAAATACTGTTGCACATTTCCAATCAGCCTTTAGCATATTAGCCCACCTTAGCTCAAAGGGCTAACTTGACTTATTTACCATGTTACACGAGTGTTGCTGTCACCCTGAATGTCCAACGCATTCTCACTCCGACCTCGTCACATATTGATGTTTGGTCATGGGATTTCCATGTCCACATATGACATGCGAGGTAACATGGTAACATGTCAAGTTGTGCCTGTTACATGAACTGTCTTCTTTCAGAATAAACTTCTGTTTTCACAAGAAATTTAACGTTAACATACAATCTCTTTCAAAATAAACTACCTTGCTACAACCCCCCGAATTGATTCTTGTTTTTTCTTCAACAACTAACACACGTGGTTGGGTTTAGGAAAAAAAGAACAGGGTTTGCCTCTAGAATCTTACGGGAGGCAAACACCGCTCTCTCGGATGAAAGTCGGTGATTGTTGGATCCATCCGCCACCCCTTCCACTTCCCCCCATTGGGCTTTTGCCAACTTAACCTTTGTTCTTGTCTCGCTGCGTTTCCCCTGACGCCACTGTGCTTTGTTAAACTATAACAGCAACAGGCTGGGTATCATGCCGATGTTAAAGGATTCCTTTTTTCGTTGCTTTCTGATGCCACAAGTCACTGCCCAAGCACCGGATTTCGATGACTTCGGAGTGAGACCGGGCTTGAATGTCTCCCTAGACCCTGTTCAAATTCTCAAACTCTATATGGAAAAAAATAATGTTTTGTCAAATATTCTTATTGAACAGCCAGATCTGATTTACTGACATAATTCTCACAGCCTGGAAATGACAGCATGCAGCACAGTTGGACCTGACAGTCAAATAAATGCTTCAGTCCAGGGTTTAAATTGTTTGGTTTTATGTGACAGGAGTGGTTCCCAAAGTGGGGTCTAGGGAGACTCGGGCAATCCCTCCCCTGAAACTAAGATCTTGCATTGTGTGGACATGGACATGACTGAATACCTGATTATACTTCAAAATGCTGTTTCAGATACTATTTATTATTCTATATGTAAATGACTGGAGCCAGTAATTAAAGCAGTTGGTCACTATTAATTCAGCACAGTGATTCTCAGTGATTACAGCAGGGATTTTGCTGTATGGACCCTCTCACCATGAAGTGCTTTGGATCAAAAGATATTGGCAGCCCTGCGTGTAAGTACATGAGAATATACAAGTCATCACTTCATCACACTCTTCACCTGAACCTGCGCCGCTGACAGGGTCACTTCTGAACGCCGCCCTGACGGAGGAGGAAACAGACAGGGAACTTCAGAGGGCTGCCTCACTGTCTCACTATATGTCATAGGCTGTATAAATATGGGATCCCCCCCCTGTGGATCACACACTTGACCAATTGCGCCGCGAGTCTGATGGGTCATTTGAATTCAGCGATCCTCTGTGGGTAGATGTGGTACAGTACAGTGGGTAGTTGGACTGAAGGGTCTGTGCGTGAGTGTGCGCGCGTGTGTGTGTTTGTGTGAATGTGCACTCCTAGAATAGAAAGCCAAAGGAAGAAGAAGAAGAAGGAGAAGAGAGGCGGGATCGGTGTGTGCCTTGTTGAAATCCAGGGTGAAGCCAATAGATAGCCTGTAACAGATCGATCAGCACTTTGCGCTCCCTTTGTGGATTTGATGGATGTTTGATCAGTGGATGTGATGCCCATATATATCATCGACCGAAAATTTCCCGACACATCTGGTAAGTCGTTCACGCACCCCGAGCGCTTCTTATAACGCGGTGCCATTTGTGTGCGTCTCCATCTCTGTGTGTGTGTGAGTGTGTGTGTGTGTGTGTGTGTGTGTGTGTGTGTGTGTGTGTGTGTGTGTGTGTGTGTGCGCGCGCGCGCGCCGTTGAGTGCATTATTTTTTAATTTATTTTTTTTTGCGTGTGCCGGCTGGGTGACACGGGGCAGCGTGCACCAGTTGATCATGCCACCCCCCTTGGAATTCCCGACGTGCAACAGGAGATGAGGATCTGGCACGCATTTAACTGCGTCTTGCTCACCGTGTGTGCTGCAGCTGAATATTTTTATCACAGGAGTTTTAACACCTAGTTGCATTTGCTCGTTGCAGAAAACACTTTGATCCACTGTCATAGCATTAAAGCTGGGTATCCTAACCTCACTTTGTGCTTGTAGTTCACTGTATACGAGTTGCAAGGGCGCTGGTGATGTTTTAAGTTTGGTGTTATATCCCTTTAAAAGTTATTTCCCCTATTTCATTCATTCAGCTACCAGATATAAACATCAGGAAAGCAATTTAAGAGGTGGACTTCATTTCAGCTACATCATAGCACCTTTGGGCATCAAGTCACCTCCTCCAAAAAATGATTTTAAAGTGATTTTACTCTTCAGTGTGCAGCTACAGGCCCAGTGCTGAGAATCCTATCCCAGAGAAGGTGTTATTTTAAGTTAAAGTAGGCCACATTCCTGCACTTATTCAAACTCAATTAGGTACATGACATGTTCATGACTCTCATGGATGGAGGTTGTAAAAAAAAGTGACTTTGTGCAAGTAGTCTTGTGTATACCTGTGTGTGTGTGTGTGTGTGCAGACGCATGGGTGTTTTCAGGCGTCTCAGTGAATGATGGGTTTAATTTTGAGTGAGTTTGTGAGGTCTCGCAAGACATGGGGACTGTTTATGTTTCAGATATATCATGACAGACAAAAAAAAGAGAGAGAGAGAGAGAGAGATTTGACACATACCATCCAAAACACACTCAAGAAAAAAAGAATGATGAAAAGTAAAACCAGTAACTGCGTCCTAAAACAGGAGCAGCCACACCAGCAGCAGAAATGACAGCTTACAAATAACTCACACGCATATTAGACCTTCCTCCCTCACAAAGAAAACATCCTTTAAGGCATCAGCGTCATGCATGTACCGTGCCAACAGTTAATCCACCCACAAGCAATGTTGGGAGGGAAGGAGAATTACCTGGATTTTATACATGCACAATACCTACTTCCTCTGGAGTCATGTAGAGAAACACAACAGTAAGCATTGTGTGTGAAGTAAGTGCATGAGACAGACATACAGTAAGTGCTCCTTAAGATCCATATCTAACACGCTTCAGCACAATGAGAGGAAATCACTTAAACATGATTTAGGGCCTCTCAGGGTCCAGAGTCCCTCCTTGTTTTTTTACTCTCGTGCTGCACATCGCACATTCCTTCACCCCATCTTTATGTCCCTTTTCCTTTTTAATACATTTCACTGGCGATTTTTTTTCTTGGCATGCACGGTGTCAGGATTAGAGCAAATGAATATAATAGATAGCTTCTTCAAACCTGACGTGCACACATGGTGTTATTGGAGCTGTGGGACTGCTGTCACGATGATGTGTTTGCTTGCACAAAGGGGAAAAAAAAAAAGTTGACGCAAAGTTTCTACCCCCTCCTGCAGCCAGCCAGAGGGAGGTTGACAGGAAGCTCTTATTAACACATCAACTCATGTCATTTAACTGTCTCGTCCCCTGTTTTTAGGCCTTCAGTCACTCATTTTCGGCCCATGTTTTCAGCTCTCGTCGTGCCCATCGTAGAATCACATCCTTCAAACACAAACACTGCAAAAGGAAAGATATCCATTACATGCAGGGCCACGACTGTCCTGTAATAAATCTCATGACCCACGGTGAAGTCATGCATGCTGCAGTGCCGGTGTGGGAGTTGTGGTTAGTGTGTACAGTAATGGCCAGTTACCAGCCGGGATAATGACGGTAACCGGGGGAGTTTACTCTACGTTGGGCTATTGTTTAGTCATGAAGAAGAATGATGGGGCTTTGACATTCACTAAGACTGCGGTTATGTGTGAGAGTGATGCATGTGGATGTTTCTGTAGCTGCACACTCGTTCAAAGAGACTTTGTCCTTTGGTCGGGCGGTGCTCTCATCTCAGCTAGCACGCAGAGAGACCCACCCATCTGCACAGACGCCTCATGACACCAGCTTGTAAAAGTGTGTGTGAGAGCGTGGCTGGGGACGTGTGTGTGTATGTGTGTGCATGCTCGTGTTTCATGATTTCATGAGTGTGTGTGTGCGTGCCTTTCGGTGAGGGATTAAGGATTAATTGCCTTCAGAGATAGACTTAACTGCTTGTTACATGAACTTTGTAAAGTTCTCACTTGGCCCCAGAGAAGAAAACAACACAGTGTAGTGAGGAGCAGAGGAAAGGTCCCTCTTGTTTTCTGTTCTTCTGAAGTGTGTGTTTCTTGATTTTTTCTTCTTTTTTTTTTTTTTTTGGTCTGGAGTGTACTGCCACTAGAGGGTAAGAACTTCCATTGTTCTCACCTTTTGCTTGAGGACTGGTTAAAAAAAATATTGTTTGTCTTTTTTTCTCATTTGCTTTGTTATCACTGCCAGGTGTCTTTTATCTCCCTTTCACTCTTTGTGTTTTCTTTCTTCAGCGTGTGTCCAAAAAGAGACTTCACAAAAATGTTCGCTTTATTAATGTCAAAATGTATATATTGTGACTGAAATTGTATGTTGCCAAAGTGACAAAATAATCAAGTACAAGCATTTGAGAGGCTGCAATCAGCAAGTGTTTAGCCTGATGACTTCAAAGATGAACTGATTACAAGGATTGGAATTTTAACTGACGCTGACATGATGAAATGCATGTGGTCATGACAAATTTGTTAGACCCTTTGAACAGATTTATTCCAATCAATGTATAAGGTAATACCTCAATTAATCCATGAAGTAATAAGTAAAATATCAGGAAATTTCGGTGACATCTAACCATTACTTGTGTTGTCTGACCTTTAGTCCAAAATAATATAAAACCAGAGAAAAGTAGCACATTCTCATATTTAAAAAGCTGCACCCAGTAAACGTTTGGCATGTTTGCCTGCTAAGTGACTATTAATTGATCTGAGGTGTTGCTGATTAATTTCCTTTCTTTGTCCTAATAGTTACTGATCTACCTTTGTGGTTCTCTGTCTTTCCTCAGGTGAGTTGATACAGCCGGCAGCTGAAGGAGGAGAGCTGAGAATGACAGAGACCAACCCCCCCAAGTCGGCTAAGAAGCCCCGTTGGACCTCCCTGGAGGTCGGCCTCATTACTATTGTCTCCTTGCTTTTCATCGTCATCGTCGCCCTCATCATCCTCTTTGCCACACAGAAGACTGGTGAGTGCTGAAGAACCCAGACAGCAAACAGAATGAGAGTGAGAAATGTATAAAAACCTGAGTGACTCACAGAAAAATTGAAAATTTGGTAAACCTTAATAAAAAACCAGAGTGATAAAAAAGTGCATTATGTAATTAAAAAGTTTTTTCGGGGAGCCATTCTTCTCAGAGGACATTTGTTGTTTTCGTTCTGGTAACCGTGATATTAATGGAGCTTTTAGGAACTTTTAAAGCTTGCCTCCATTAAACTGTGTTCATGCACTGACCGTCACTTCCAGCTGAGTTCTTCGTTAATGGCAAGCATGAAGGAGCACGCTAAAGAGCAGCATTTTGCTCAGGTGAACAGAAGACACTCGAGCCGTGTGGTTTTAAAGCATAGTACAAAAGTACAACCACTGAGCCAGAAAGAAGAATGCAATGTGCAAAGGTCCTTTTTTCGAGTTTCCTTTGCATTCTCAGGGATTTTTACACAATACTCTGCACCTCCAAACATTGTGCTATTTCACACTTCAGACTGTGAATTATGAAGAATTGTGTATCTTATATCTAGCTCTAAATGTCATCAGTTCACAGCATGAGAAATAGATCATTTAAAATGGACACAGTGAAATCGAACAGACACCGCCACCCCCCCCTGTCTTCACCATGGGAACCCAATCAAAACTGCTTCACTCAGATCAATGTCACAATATGAGTGTGACATGGGTTTTTTAATCATTAATATCCTGACTTTGTTTGCTTTTTGTACTTGGATATCACATTTATTAAACTGATACTGACACAAAGTCCTTGTTACATAACATGCTGATTTATTAATCACAAGGAAGTCCAAGGATGACGGATCACTGCGATGTGGTACAAGCTATCTAAAAGTATGACATTAACATGGGTAATAAACAGCTTAACACATGAACTGATTAATTATTGACAAATGGAGCAACTTTAAAGTCCAGCAGGTCAAGAACACAAAAAAACCTAATGAAAAAGCCAATCTACTGCTGGTACATTTAAAAAAAACGGTTGTGTGTGTGTTTCGGGCTATTATTATCTTCTGCAATCTGCAGTGAGAACGTTTAATTACTTTGTCGATGTTTGTATCTATGTGGGCACTCAAGTGTGTGCACATCCTGCGCATTCACACATTACACGTGAAGCAGTGTATTTATGGTCAAATGACAGCTCACTGGTGTGTGTGCGCCAGTATATGTCAGACTGAATTTGATTAACAGTTTAGCACCAAAATTATTCCTGACAGAGTGAAAGCAACACTTCTAAATAGTTTAGGGTTATTGAGACAGCTATGGAAATAGATAAAGGAAAATAGGCGAAGGGGAAGGAGAGACTGAGCATTTGACATAATGACTGATGACTGAAAAAAAAAAAATCTGACTGAATAATGTTTTGTTTTGCATTTTCTTATAGATGAAATCTGCACCACAGCTGACTGCACGCAGTCAGGTAAGCATTGTTTGTTTGTTTGTGCACTCTTTTATTATCTCATTCTGAACGCTTTGATTTTTCTCAGAGGAGGACACAATGTGAAAAGTGAGACTGCTGCAAAAGCCCGGGGATTTCAGATATACTTAGAGAAAATGGCCACTTCAACTGTGAATATGTTGCCTCTAAGTCAAAACAATGATCGAACAAACAGAAACTGTCCTGATCAGCAGAGACATGCTGCAAAGAGTTATTGTTCTCAGATCACCTCTAAACAGCTGTACAAGAGAGGCTGAGAAACTGGTAATGGGTATGAGCATGTATTTACAGCTTAAACATATCCATCAGGATATATAGGCTATGCACAACATATTTCTGAGATGGACGTGTTTCAACATATCCAGGTTTTGTTGTTCAGCTTTTGACTGTAAATGCTCATTGACTACATGCCTGCAGGAATGCTGCTAAGACATTTTGTACCACACAATCCCATTTACATATAGTCTCTTACTAACTCCTACTAACAGACATTCCAGCATAGACGGATGCCCTAACATTTTTTTTATTCATCTTTTATGCAAGTACACCCCCCAAAGCACCTTAAATATAACATTATACATTATGATTTATCTTCTTACTTTTGTAAAAAATTGTTCATAAGAGAACAGTTTATTCTTCTTGAAAAACACTGCCATAGTAAATTAAAGATTTATAGCTCTTCCTCTACTTTCCAGTAACAGACTGCCATTCATTTCCAATGCATTTTTGGGGAACCAATGTCCCAATTCAGTCAGATTTGACGGACAGCCTTGTCACAAGAGATCTCTCAGCTGCCTCATGTAATTTAATTGCAGCTCAAAAAAGTTCACACGTTTCCAGGACTGGTGCCGAACTTCACCTAATTAGTGCCATTACTGCTATTACTGTTTTATTTTAGCAGTGGAGGCATATTAAGTTTTTTTTCCTCCACTGGTCTATGTGTATTTTAATGAAGTTAATTATCTTTTTAAATGTGTTTTTCAGTACAGTATGCTATGCCCTGCTGCCAGGCAAGCATGAAATGTTTTTGCAAGCATTTAAGGCTCAAGGTGGTCCATTATCTCAACTGGCCTTGCTAATAGTTAGATAAGAAGATCAATTCCACTCTTATATCAAAGGTTACCATATTGTAACCCTAGTTCTATTAGCATAGGTGGAGCCCTGGATTCTCTGGGTAATACTCTCCTCCAGTCATAAGCATACATTTGCCCACTGAAGGAATAAACGTGGCTTGCCAATCAGGACATTCCTGAATTGGTTGAAGACAAGGCCCCTAGGTAGAGGGCTCAACCTGTGCTGAAAGAACTAAGGTTTTCAGGTTTTAAGGTATTGTAACCTTTGCTCTATCTCACACAGGCTCCACCCTCTACTGGACTCTTTGGGTACAATGGGTGGAGCCCAATGACTGAACTCCCTTTCACGACATAACACCCACCCAGCCACACTGATCCTACTTGCTAAAGCCTGCCTACATCTTTATAACCTAGGCCACAGCAGCTGACAGGGGGCCGTAGCCAACCCAGGTGGTGAGCAACTTTGGCCTTACCTTGCAGGGGTCAAAAGATAATTAAAAGGCACTCTGCAAACCACATTTCAGGTCATCGAAGAGCACAGAAACATTTTAGTATATCACGCCCAGAGGGGAGTCAGGTGCAACACCATTTACACACATTCAACCCTTCTCACCAGTCCTGTGTCATTTCAGCGAACAAAGACCGTGAAAAAAGCCCAACATGTCCAAGAGATAGAACAGTATGAGCGGACAGGGTGCAGACCACAGTGCTGCTGTATGTATGTCCTCGACCCTCAACTCACTGAACAAGGCCGCCAACACTGTCAAACTGCATGTAGAGTGTCAGGGATAGGTACTACAAGACAGTTTCAAATACATGTTGCAAATTAACAAATGTGGGCCTGAGCATAAAAATGGAAGACAAAAACTGACACATTGTGGTTTTACAGAGGTTGTGTGCCGGAGTATTTTTAGGCTCGATGCAATGACATTCTTGAGTCTCTGCTGATTGTCAAAGTGATGATTGCACTACTCCTGGCCAAGAAAAACTTCAGCAAATAGCCTCCTGTAATGCCACATCTAATATCAAAACTTCATTTTTCACATGCATAATGCCAAGGCGTTTGATAAAACTTGTGTTGATAGATTTCATACCACAGACCTTTATCCTATAGCATATTGTGTCTTTCAGTGAGCTTTACCCTCAGGTCTCAGAGATTGTTTCCTCTCTGTCCATGCAGCATCTCGCCTAATTGAAAACATGGATGCCAGCGTTGACCCTTGTGACAACTTCTACCAGTATGCCTGTGGAGGCTGGCTAAAAAAGAACATCATCCCTGAGACCAGCTCCAGATACAGCACCTTCGACATCTTACGAGACGAACTGGAGGTCATTCTCAAAGGTCAGACACCTACACACATCCACACAAACAAAGATCTACAGTCTGAGAGACAGAAACAGATGGGGCGGGGGGACTCATTTGTCAAATATGTGGAGACCTGTGGTACCTGTTTTTATTAGAGTAATAATGCTGAATTTATCCATGATTAAAAGTTGTATTGCGACCGAGAATAGTAAGTCTTTTTCAGTACACTTGCTTTGTAAGAGGACAGAGAACAGCTTGATTCAGTTGCTTGAGAATACAAGCTAAAGAGGACTGTCCTTCAGGGACTGCAGCTCTATAGATATCACAGATGCCATGGGAGTTTGGCTTCTGTAATACCATGTGAGCAGAGTTTGTCAACAGAGCTGGCATTATCAGTGTGTGTATGTGTGTTTGGACATTGGTTTCAGGCTGTTTTCTAAGGATGTCAACACACAGTAGTGACAAAAAATCTTAATTGCAAGTTTGTATGTGCGTGCTTGTCTCAGGTGTTTTCCCAGCTTTTAGCAGGCATTGCAGTCTTGTATCCTTGTAGCATGGTTGATACGGAAAGGGTCAAGTTACACTGCGTATGTGTGAGCGCTTGTGGATTTGTGTGCGGGTGAGGGTCCATACTTCACCTCATGTTGTCTGTAAGAAGGCCAGTCGAGTCCTGAGCAGTGGGTGCTAAATCTTCAAGGGGCACAAACTTTCCGTGGACAACCGAAACTCTTCATCTACCATAAATTTACAATTTATATGCCGGTTCCTTCCACTATAATAACGACAGAGCAGATTGGCTGCAGGAGAAACAGAGTGATTCAGAAGGGGGAGAAAGATTAATCCTCAGTGGAAAAGGAAAACCAGGGTTTAAAGTGCAGCCTGTCTTGTGGACTCAGATAATTTGCACCAGCCTCTGGCACTTTATCTGTCCAATCTTGATGGAAAAACACAGTCTCTTGTCTTGAGACACCTTTTTTTCTTTTGCTCTCTGCCCTTGTGATGACATGCAGGTTATTTTTCATAAAAATAAACCTGAATATGGGTGGTAATAGTTTTTTATTCGATCCAATATAAAATAAGTTCTTTAGGATATTCTGAGCGTATCTATGATTCAGAGGTTGTCTGCACACGGCTCTCAACATGAAGGTGGCTAAGCCGACAGCTAGCAGCTAACGGTGCTAACAGTACCAACAGTGCTAACAGGAGTAACAGTGCTGGCAGAGTGAACGGTGTGAACCGAGGGGACCTGGAGGATGAGCACTACGCCTCCATGACAACGCTATCCCGATATCAGCAGTAACCATTGTATGAGCACAGTGTAGACGACAGTGATTAGCTCACACTCAAAGGGACTTAAGCCCTGTTTCTACCGAACAGTATGGTACGTTTCCACTGTGAAAAGTTGTGGATGGTACCAATGGAGCCGTTCTGTACCGTCTCCATTTTGGGTCACCCCTACTGTTGGGGTACCAAGCACACAGATCTGGTACTAAAAGGTGGAGCTGTGAACACTGCAGTCTGTTGATTGGTCAATAGTGGACGGTCACTCTGCTCAGGGCTGAGTTGTGGCTGGTTTTGAGGCTCATGTTATCACTGTTCTTACTGTGGAGAATTTTATTAGTAGAATGTAACTATAAAAATAAAGGTGGTAACTTTTAAGGTGGAACGTTAACTTGTAATGTTACTCAATGCATGAGCTGACGACGTGAATCAATCAACATACCTTAACTCGGATTTCCACTGGATGCGTGTCCGTTGCGGAATGGCAGCGCTGGTTATCCGCTGCGTGCTCCGCCGTCCGGAAGACATCTTGGTGCACTGCCATGATTAATATCTCCTCGTCCATGGTGTTCACGGGGTGAAATGACGTCTGAAAACCTCTGACCTGTTGACTTCAGGCCTGCCTCTGCCCATTATGTAGTTTTTAAGGTGTAGTGCAGGGAAATATGATCCGCCGTGAACACTGTGTATTTTATTTTGAAAATTAACCGGATGTTTTATTGTGTTTCTGTGCACGACTTCCTGCCCCGCACGATCTGCTCTGTGCTGAATTGCTGCGTTGTGCTCCGGCGTCCGGCAAAAATAAAAGTCCTGCGTATCTGTTCCGGAGGGCTCCGGAGCGCCGGAGCTGAGACGGAGCCGGAACGCAGCACAACTGCAGCCGGTGGAAACACACACACTGACTAGAATGGAATGCATCAGCTCCGCTGCCGTGCCGGAGCGGAGACACAACCAACACGCATCTGGTGGAAATTGGTCGTAAGTGTCACTGTGACAACTTTGACCATCACTTTAGTTTTTATATGAGTGGATCTTCAAGCGTTTACATATATTAATATCAACCGGGGTTATGTGAACTGCATATATTCTAATCCTCACTCTGAGTTGCGGAGCATCGTTTCTGTGGCTCCGACAACACTAAACCCCTAAATTGAGGAAATACAATGAGTGCTAGACGGAGCAGTGAGTGACAACAACCCTGTCCACATTTAAGAGTACTATTTGCAGTGGAAACGCTAGGGTCTAGGTACCATGTCTGAAGGGTTACTTTTGGTTCCAAAGGTACCACACTAAAAGTGTTTGGTGAAAATGGAGCTTTATATACACTAACATGCACAGGCAGCCGAAAAGTCACAACAAAGAACAGAGATGCTCAGATCACAACTGACAGAGTTAGCTAAATTTCATTCTCTGCTCAGAACACTATTACTCCGCTACATCTTTACATAGCAAATAGTTGTTTGCCATTATAATAATGCTCTGAATATTGTATTGAGCTCCTTTAAATATGCATGACATTTAGACTTTCACAATAATTGCTCATAACACATTGTTTGAAAGGACATTTAACCTATGAGAGGTCTTTAGCTAACAAAATGGTAACTTGTTTTCTTAAACCTTAGACATGACATTTGCTTCATGTACTGTCAGCTCTCGCTGTCCTCACTTTCCTTTTATTTTTTTGATTAAACACCCTTTTTCAGATCAATATAACTTCCATTAGGACTCAGAGATTGCTTGTAATGTAGTCAGCATTCATTACTTTCTTTGCTTGTAGTGGTAAAAGTGCATCTTCATTCACACTGTGCAGTGTAATTATAAAAGTGTGTTATTGAAATTCAGGCTCTTCTTCCTTCATAATGATTTTCTTCAACATTAGACTCTGTTTGATTCAGAGATTTATACTTAAATTTCTGACAAACAGGACATTTTGATATGAAAAAAATGGATGCAGGCAACTGTAGGAATTGTCAGAAAAATGATGCATGTTAACTTCTTGTTGCATTCTACATTGCAAAGAACTTATGGCCCATCTGTTCTGTTCTGCTTTCTTCCCCTCTCTTCTCCATGGCTTAACCCATAAAAATCACACACAGGGGGGAAAAAGGAAAATAAACATTGCTAAACAAGGGCTCATGGACATTTTGTTACTGCTTACGTATATAGCATGTCTGTGTGTAAGTGTGTGCCGTCACTTTACAATTTGCTGTATTTTTACTGTGGCTGAGCAGATTTATCAGAGATCTCACGGTGATATTTGCTGCCTGTCTGCAAGCAGAGATAGAAGAAAAATACACTTCTGCAACTGACGAAGAAATACTGGGCTAAAGTGCAAAGGTTGATGTTTTAGTATCGCTGGCTTAAGTGCTCTAAATGCTGCATTTATTGCATGAAGGAATGGAGCAGCCAAAGAAGTGGTCTTAATCATTCAACAGCTTTAATCCCCACCAACCGTCAGTGTTATGCTCATTCCTTCAGGGTGTCAGGCTTACCAGTCAGAGTTGGAATGCCTCCGACTGTACTGTATACACACATCTTCAGGTTTACTTTGTGTGTGCACGTCTGTGTGTTTTAGAGAGAGAAATAAAACAAGAATGCTGTGTATTTAAGATGATGGTTGATAGTCCAAACCAAGGTATGTGTGCATTCTGCTTTGTCAAACATTTGCAGTAGGAGCTAAGACCTACCAGCACACAGAATTTATTTCCTAATGACTTACGGCTCAGCGGTGTAAGGCCTCAGCAGAGGTGTGACCTCCACTGTGGAGTTGACATCAAACATGTGACCTCTGATGTTGGGACTGGCTGCTGCCACCTGCTTGGATACCGCCGCCCGCTGATGGACAGATCCTTTTTCCTGTCAACAGCTGCAGGGGCCTGGAAACACCTGGACACTGCAGCGCTCTAGGCTGCTTGACAGCAATAAAACAGGCGATGTGCATGTGTATGTGTGTGAGTAGCTGTTTAGATTTGTGGTTGCTTGTAAATACCTTGGATTGTTCTCTGCTGCTGTAAAAGGCCATAAATGATTCATAATGAGGATCTGTACTCTGATTGTGACCGCAGCTTTATGTGTACAGACATGTACGCGTCTGTGTTAGTTTCTTCCTCCACCTCCCCCTGCTCAGGTGCGGCATACTGTGCAATAATTTGCTCAATTGACCGTGAGCATTTTAATTACTAACTAGTTTGTGTCAGTAAGAGGAAAGGGGAGAGGTACAACACACAGAAAATGATGAAAGAAAGGCTTTTCATGCAAACTAAACAAAAAAATGAGTGCTGAAGGGCAACAGGAGAGCGATACAGGAAATGATAGGTGAGATACACATGAACTGGGGGCTTTGAGCTGAACTGAGGAAGAGCTCTGTAGCCAGAGGACGATGGTATAATGAGAGGAGCTTTGAGGATAGGTCAGGAAATGTGAACCAGCATGTGGTACTCATCTCCAAGCTAAGCTCTATGTGCGCACATCCATCTGTGCTTGAGCACGCGCGTGTGAGCACGCTGCTGATCTCTGTATTACACGAGGTGCTTCTTGCATGATTCCAGGTTTAAATCTTATTGTACTGAGACAATTCTTCGCAGAGACATAGGTCCATATTGCACAGAGTATTCAGCCTGTCTAAAGTCCTATAGATAAAGTGAGGGAATAGAAAAACTAAGTTTCTTTTTTAGGATGTTTTTTTATTCATTTATATTTTTAAGAGGGACTCGGTTATTGACATAAATCACTAAGTACCTTTGACAAGAAATGCAAAGTTAATAACAGTGACTTCATGCAGAGGCTGTGGTTTAGGGGCCCCCTGAGCCCTTGGGCCCCTAGGCCTGGGCCCGGTAGGCCCGTTCAGTCTGTGAGATAGCTGTGACGTGTTGAGATGTGAGGTGTTTGTCAGGCATGCTGCTAACAGTCAGAGACTGCATGTCTGTGTTTTTCTTGCGATAACAATAACTGAAACAGAACTTATGTCAAACAATACCGACTGCAATGAGACTTTTGAGATAAACGATTTGTTCACATGACCTCCGTGATATCAAAATTCCACTCAGAACCATTGCATAACACCATAAATACTGTGTTCCCCGTAAACATATCAAATAAAGATAGCAGACCAGAGGTTTGTGGCCAAGTAAAATAATATGAATATTAATGCAGTAATTCTCGGCCAACAAAAATATATTGAATAAAAGATCCTGAATCGAATATGTTTTTGCCAACTAGGATGCTTGTGGATAACAGGAAAGAGTTTAGACCTCCACCAAGGTAAGAATCTGCCCTGTTAGCTGTTTCACAGCCAACGCTGTGCTGGGTACATGACAGAACTTTAAGACTTGCCAAGGGGCATTACTTTGACTGACAGCATGGTACTGAGTCAATGACAGAATTGGTATATGTTGTAAAAGGCCTGGCTTGACGGCATGGCGAGTGGAAAAGTTAGGAGTTCACCAAAGTCAGTGGTTTCATACTTGCTGTACATTTGTACATTAAAAGACAGTTTTTAGCTGGATAACTGATTTCAGCGACCACTGCAATGAATTTAGCTGATACCATAGGTATAGGATGTGGGATGAGCCACTGGTTGTGGAAGTATTTTCCTCAGCAGCATTTGTCTCTAAGAAATTTGACAGATCATGTTTTTTTTCCTGGCAGTTTGGTATGGCAGATGGCTCTAAGATACCCATGGGCCGTCAATGCTATGAAGCAGAAACCAGTCAGAGGTGCGGATAAGTACTGTGGCAAATTCAGATGGCCTGTCATTGCCATTGGGAACGATCCTCCATGACACAGTGGCCAAGTTCATCGAAAGTTAACCAGATTCTTACAATGTTAAAGGTATGGTTGTGTTTATGCACAAAGTAAAGTGTAGATTTTGGTTGCCTTTAGCGGCACCAGCATTAAAGTTCAAAATGCAATGACTGGATGTTTTGTATCAAAATGAACCTTGATAGGTGCAGATTACTTCTCTCCTTTCATTTTTATGTAGACAGATCTTGGCTGACACCAAGACACCGTAATAGTTCCTTTAATTTCACAACTCCAATACATGGTGCATGTTCATACAATGGTCCATATGACATCATACAAATTAGCATCCCATGAATGATGTTATGTATTTAACATAAAGTCACATACTTAATGTAAAAGGTTTCAGCAAGTAAAGTTACTATGGTTAGGTTTAGGGAGAGACACATGGTGACACTGTACCTTAAAATGACTCAAAGTTCACTCAAAGTTCACACCGGTCGAACACCAGTCCTCTGAGGAAAGTCCTGTGTTTTGTGACCCGTCCATCACCCCAGCCTGCATCCTTCTTTAGTCGCATCAGCACATTGATCACGTGATCGCAGCCTCTCTAAATACTTGGTTTAAACTTGAATTACTGGCTCATAAAGAATGCATGAGGACAGCCTACAAAACAGCACCAAGACACACAATGACCTCAAAATACAGCAAAAGTCAACACTTGTGTTGCAAACGAAAAATGTGACAAAACTCAATATTAGAATCCATAAGTACCTTAATGAAGCTGTAAATTATTTACAGCTTCATTAAGATCGTTAAGGGAGTTCCTAATGGGCTGATGTACTGGTTTGAATGGAAAACACGTTCTAAATTTTCCGTCAAATGTGTTTCCTTACAATGGGATTATTGCCACAGAGTAATGACTGTCGAGAAAAAGAAAGTCTTTTGTGTCTCTGCTCCTCGCCCAGAACAGTAAACACTTCTATTGTTGCTGATAGAGACTCTTCACTCTGATAAAGTGTCAGCTCAGTTCAGTTTCAACTTCATTTACAGCTTCTGCGTGTAATATACCCTAAACATATCCTTCATAATGATGAATTGGAAGCAGAGCTCAAACTGAAAACACTGCAAGTGAAATGCCATGTGGAACAAGAGGCAGTTGAGGATAAAATGGCAATGCAGAGAGAAGAAACTCAAAATTCGGATTCTGTATCATGCTGAGTGGTTTGGCTCAAATTGACGTGATGTCTCAAACAAACATCAGGTGGCACAAAATCCATTCTCAAATAAATCCAAACACGCACACACATGGGGAGTGTGTGTGCGTGTGTGTGTGTGTGTGTGAGTGTGATATAGAGAGGGTAAGCCTTTGCTGTGGTTAAACATTAGCACCAGGCAGTCAGTAATCCAATCACACACACATGATCTGTGCCCTTTTGCAGGAAGCGCCCTGTGAAGGGTTCCTATCTCAGGACTTCATTAAGATTAAATGAGCACATAAATAGTGCACACATGCTAATGAGAAAATGGGAGGATTAGAAAAATGAAAGGGTAGAAAGAGGCTCAAGTGAAAGGCAGTCGCGCAAGGGGTAAAACAAGTAGAAATGAGGCAAAGAAATGACTCAAAGCACTGAGCAAATGAAAATAATTGCATAAGATTATGATTTAATGTTGAATTAAATTAAGAATATTAAGTCGCTGCTTAGTTAAATGAGAGTGGATTTTCCATAAATTATGCACTCAAAGAAGAGGCGTATTGAAGACACTGATCTGATGTGACATTAAATTAAATTGGAGATTAACGAAAGGATAAACCTTGTTTTAAATACGCTTTACGTGCTGTCTTTATTGTGATTGGCCCTGTCGGTAAGTCCCAAAAATTACGAAGCACAGAAAAAAAAAAATCTAATTTTCTTCATCTTCATCTTTTGATCCCAACTCACAGTGACATGAGTGATGGACTCTGGGGAGAGTTTCCTGTCAGTTGGCTGTGTAACTCAAGATCCATCCTCTTTCCTGTATTGATCTTGGCGTTGCATTGAGACATGCAGTATGTTGGTGTGTATCTGTTTATCCCGATGCAACATTTATAAGAGATAACTTTATGATTGACAATACTGAAGCCGTGATTTGATTTGTGTGATGGTTTGTCAAAGTCAAAAGGTTGTCCTGCTTGGATGATACCCTTTTAGAGGGGCTCCTTTTTATTTGGTAATGATATTTAAAGTTAAGCATTCTCTGAAATACTTTTTTCACGTTCTTGCCAAGGGTAAGACGAGGAGATTGATGATACAGAAACATTTGCCCACAAGCACCTCTAAAGCTCTGTAATTAATATGTTTCATCTAAACAATTAGATCTGGTCTCCGTCTTATGGGGGTTATGTGCTGGACTATTTCTTGGCTGGGAACAGTAATTTCTTGGAGTTTCTGCTGGTTGTCAAGAAATAGTCCAGCACATAACCCTTCAAAGTGGCAAATTGCCATTTTTTAACATGTGGGTTAAATTAGATACAATGTTAATAAATGAGCTTTAGAGGTGCTGGGAAGTGGAATTTGTTATCTTTAGACAGAGCCAGGTTTGCTGCTTCCTGTCTTTGTGCTAAGCTAAGCTAAGCTAACCAGCTGCATACATATTGTATGTACAAACATGAGAGTGGTATCAATCTTCAACATGCTCTCTCACTCCCAGCTCATCAAGTTTGGTCAGTGGCTGTACACTTAAAACTATGACACTCTAGGTACCTGTCTAGCATCAGTTTTGGATCTCAGGGACAGTGCTTCAATTTCAGCCTGAAACATTCATAGTGTCTTCTAAAATAAACTTCTCAGTTCACAGAAAACGTAGGTCTCTTCAGGTTTAGGCAACAAAACTAGGCTACCTGGCTAGGTTTAGAAAACAGATCATAGTTTGGGTTAAAATAAGTACATTTGTTACATAACATTACTTTGTAAGGTAGTTAAAAAGTGTTGATGTATGTGATGTATGTAATGTTTGTCATGTGACACCCGTGACAAGTGACATATGTGATGTACTCAACGTATTTAAAAAAAAAAACTTGTGAAAGTCTTGTTCATTTGACCCATCCAACCCCCCTCCCTGCCACCCTACGTGGGCTTTCTCACTCTTCATGCCAGTGGTTCTCAACTGATGGGTCGCGGGTCCATTCTGAATGGACCACAAGTGACTTGTGAATGTATCAAGTTTGTAAAAAAACACACTTTACTTTGGAGTGAAGTGAATGTCAGGCACATTTCCTGCTCTAAAGTGACTGACTAACGGACAGCTACTTAACAGAGACAGTCAACTAGCTCAATGGCATGGCCAAACGCAAGTATGAGGCAGAACAGATTGAACTGTGTGGACCTTGAACCAATGGCTAAGGAAAAATCTGGACCTCATGGGTGGGAACTACTGCTTTATACTACATTTTTTTTGCTGTGAATGAGTTTACACTGGGGTTGAAAGTGTGTCCCCTGTGCGTCAGAATCAGGCTCCAACAGCTGTTGACCAAGCTGCTGTATTTGAAGTTCTGGGAATGAGAAGAGGCTGCAATCTCCTTATCTTAGATAGAAAGCCAATGAACCTGTTGCCTAATTCTCATTGGATTACTTTCATTTTGAAATTTAGTTTCAATGATGTGAACTGGGGCATGATTTATTTAAGCACACTATATTGCTATATATATATGTACATACATAAATCCTTTAAAGAATAAGGATGCTTGAGCAGTCGATGCAGTCATCATGACTGATATATGCATTATACTGAAGTACACGTGTGCACAGCTTGACTTGGCTAGCTAACTTTGTGGATTTCAACAAGTGGCAGGTCTTTAAATGCACAAAAGAAGCCCTATGCTAAACTAGATTTATCACATTTTCGAACTTGCATGTACCGGAAGTTCATCACATGTGCTTAGACTTTAAAGAGATTTGCATCATCCATTATCTATTATGCAGTCCTTATAACCCAGATAGACCCACCATAAAACCCATGTACACAACATAATAAGCCACGTGCTTCTGGAAAATCAGTTGTAACATAATCTACATTTTCAGATAGAGAAAATTGTTGAACTCAGAAGCAGAAAAAATGACAAAACAATTGCCCAGAACCAAGAAGAAACTGTCTTAGTGTGTACACATTGTTTTATTTGTCAGTTCAGTGTAGCCAAGTAGTGCTGTGCCACTTAACCATGACCGGGTGTTTCGGATGTCATGGGATTACATCAAAACCTCACCAAATCTCTCTGTATCCCCTGATGAGTAGCTGTTAGGTTTCTTTGTTTCCATGTTCAAAGGGCACAACATTTCTTACGCTATCACAACAAACACTTGCATTCACCATGGTGGTTTTTAGTAAACACCAAAATTGCCACGTGGGTGTTAGGTTGAGTCTTGATGATTCCTCACTCTCATGTTAGATGCTGCTGAGAAGCGACAGCGCATCCTGAAGGAATGGTTAAACTTTAAAGCAACAATGTGCAACTTTGTGCCTTGAGGCAACACAGGAAAAGTGTATTGTTGGTCCCATTCTCCTCCCCCTCAGTTGAGCAAGTTTACACACCAACACTTATCACTCATTTTGATTAGCTGTCTACCTAGAAATGCTATCTAGCCTGAGGCTGAGCTAACTAACGTCCATATGCCCACAACAGGTGTTGAAATGGCAATGAACGCAGGCAATAAAACAAGCAATGGTGTTCACTCTTGTTTTCAAATGGCCTTTAACTGCCACACCTTCAGCTTTGCTGCTCCTTGATTTCTTTCCACCTTTTTTTTTGCTATGACTTCCCTGCTCTGAGGTCACTAGCCCTGCCTTGATTACCACCGCCATGCTGAAAATTCAATTTATAGCAACCAGAGATTAAAATATGCATTGCATTAATTTGTGGTCTGTATGACAGCGTTGACCTCTACAACAAATGACCCAAATAATCTTAATCACTTAAATGAAAAGATTAATTGCACTGCAACTAATAAACAGTTCATGTTTAATTATTCATTCAATCCTTCAAAGCAAAGTTTTACCATGCACAACAGGGGAACATTTTATAATTATGTACTGGTGTACTAGCTATTGTTATGCATTCCTGGATCCTGGTCTATTGATTAATCAATGCAACGTTCCAATGCATCCAATGAGTAAACTTTTGATCTTTTCAAAGTTGTTAGACTTGATATGATTTTTCAGAATTACCAGAAGAGTGAAAACTGATTTAGGTCTGTTCAGTAGGGGAAAGTTTTTTTGTTCTCACTAGAATATTCCTTTTAAATAATGCCCAGTGTTGACAATATGAACAAACTTTGTTTTTCAGGTAACTACTGTGCATACTGTGTAAAAATAGAAAACTGAGCATAGAGTTTTGATTGATGGATGGAAGTCAGCTGATAGATCACATGATTCCTTTCCATGCAACCAATTGAAGAATCTCATTCAGGGTGCCCTATTTAAACTGCTCTGACCTGCTTACTGTTGCTGTTTCCTCTGCAAGCCGCTTTGCAACCTGCCTCCACCCCAGCTCCTCCTTTTTTATGCTGTGTCTGACTTATCAATGCCATCTCTGTTAGTCATTGATGCTCACTCTGTTCTGTTCCTGGGGGGTTCCTGGGGGTGCTGCTACTCTCCCTGCCGTAGGCTTTCCATGAAGACGCATGGAAGGGCAGGGAGGTTTGCTCTCTCTGCTTCAGGCTGTCCTCATTTGCACGTAGAAGGGCAGAGAGGTGTGCTCTCTCTGCCTTAAGGCATTCTATGTAAACGTGTGGAACGGTGGAGAGGTGTGCTGTCTCCGCCTTAGGCTTTGCATGTAGGTGCGTGGAAGAGGCTTTCTGCGTAGGTACGAGGAAAGGCAGAGAGGCCCCAGAACAGAGCATATATTACTATAATATAATAATATACAGAAAATATAATACTGCCAATGGAAATAAAGTTTTCTTTGACTGAATGCTTGTTTTACATCAGTTCCATTGCATTTCTTTGTGTATGATATATTGGTAGAAATGGTATGTAATATTCAGAACTGTTCTCATTAGTGTATAATCACCTGAAAATAAGAATTGTTGTGTGTTTTTGTGACCTATAATAAGCCACTTATATCTACATATGAAACAGATCTTCTTCCATGGAGTCCAGCCTAGAATGGATGAACCAAACACTGGCTCCAGATAGGGCAATTTGCATTTTTGAGTCAGCCTCTGTAGTTCTCCTACATGCTTGACACAAGTTTCAGCTGGTTGCAATGTGCAACCTCACTGCTGGATGACACTAAATCCTACACACTAGACCTTTAAATTCATTCATAACATGTCCCCCCATGGAATAATGTCATATTGTCTGCTTTTTCAGTGGTTGTTCCATTTTGCTACAGTTTGAAGTAATGACTGACTAATGACTATTTTTGTTGGCACTGTCTGACACAGGGACAGAAAAAATGCCTTAATTAAAATGATTAAATACATCTGGGTGACAGCTGTATTCTATTTTG
The DNA here is from genome assembly GCF_006386435.1 of Epinephelus moara. Lineage (NCBI taxonomy): Eukaryota > Metazoa > Chordata > Actinopteri > Perciformes > Serranidae > Epinephelus > Epinephelus moara. The sequence goes on from NC_065507.1 coordinate 24,327,579, forward strand.
AATCCACAAAGATTAAAAAAAAAATCTATATAGTACCGGAGGTTATTTACATCCCTCTCTCATCTTTCCTTCTCTCTGTTCACATGAATGCTCATTCCTCCTTAATCTTTTTGTCTTTGTCTTTATGTCTTTCCTTCATGCTCGCTCTGTCTCTGCTCTATTTGTAGGTGTCCTTGAAAAAACAGTGGAGGGGGAAGCCACTGCGCTCACCAAGGCTAAGACCCTTTACAAATCCTGTACCAATGAGAGTGAGTCAGCAGGCATCAGAGACTATTAATTTTTGTGTCTTCTATTTTCCTAAAATGAGTCTTTTTCTTGCAGTCATCAAAGGTTGTGTCTCTCATTCAGTTTATTGTATTGTCAAGCTACCATTAAAAAATGTATTAACAATTGTTATCAATAATTATTTTTAAAAATAAGAATTACTGTCTTTCAGCTTTACATCATTTTGTGATGCAAATTAAAGGTTTCTTCAAAAGCATTTTGGCTTAGAAGTAACATCAATAAACTCCTCATAATGCCCTCAAATTTGCATAGATTAATTATGCTTGATAAGAAGTACAATATATGAATAATAACAAGCTTTATTTTCTTTTTCTTTTCTGAATTTTGATTGACATATACTTAATTGCATTGTATTGTCAGAAACAGAGGTTTGCTTGTTTGAATCTACGCTTGATTTAAGGTTTAATTGAGCTCAGGGGAGGGACTCCTTTGCTGGACATGCTTCCTGATGTGTTCGACTGGCCCATAGCTGTGGACGACTGGGACATCAACTATGGTACAGTATTCTTTTCTATCGTCATGCACAGCAGAAGTCATGTACAGGCAATTTCTTCTTCCTCAGTTTTCCTCCCTTCTCTGTTATTTAGGTAAAACGTGGAGGTTGGAGCATGTCATCGCCAAGCTGAATGAGAAATATGGAACTCAACTCTTGGTTAACTTTTTTGTCGGCACTGATGACAGGGACTCCAATTCACACATCATTCATGTAGGTGTGCGACTGTAGCCAGAAAGCCCTGGTCTTTCTCTCTCTGTTTCACAGACCCATGTTTATACAGACACTCACACATTGTATCCATCCAGCTGGAAAATAACCACCCACCAATGTCATCGAATTTGTTTTCTTTGGCTAATACGAATAAATAAGTGTTTTCCTGTCCTGCTCTTTGCCAGTTTGACCAGCAGACAAACCTCGGCCTCTTGTCCAGAGATTACTACGCCTGCACTGGACCCTACGCAGAGGTAGGTCTAAAGTGTAAAGATAATACACATGCACGCACACTCATAATATAATTAAGGCTTTAAAGTGATGCACAATGAAAAGAGCTCCATGTGTTCATTTGGGCGAGTGCCACTGAGTCTGGGTTCTATGTCCCCAGGAGTTTGTTCTGGGAAACATGATGCCCGACAAATGATGAGGGCATCAGCTGAAATATCAGCACCTGAATTGACTGTGTTTATTTTTTGCTTATGTGCATTAACAAGCGTGTGCGTATGTGATAAATAAAACTGTGCTCCGGGGCGGTAAGTGATGATTAGAATCAAAGAGGCAAAACAGAACAGATTTGGTTGTGTCTCAATCCAGACCAGATGTGTGTGATTAGAGCAAACATCCTCTGCTCTGGTTTTACTTTACAGTTTACATGGACTTTTGATTGATATGCAGAAAGCAGCACTTAACTGCACTTAGCTTGAGGCACGCCAAATGTAAGTGTAGGTGTGTACTGTATGTGTGTGTCTGTATGTGTGTGTGTGTGTGTGTGTGTATCTGTGTGTGATTGTCAAAGTGACTTCAAGATACGAATATCATAAATAAGTGTGTGTCTGACAGGCATGTCGGGCCTACGAGCAGTTCATGATTGACCTGGCTAAGCTGATCCGCACTGACCGGGGACTGACCATCAATGAAACCCACATCAGAGAGGATGTGACACGTGTTATGGACCTGGAGAGGGACATCGCCAATGTAAGCATGCATTCACAATTATTACCACAGAAGCCAACCTGTCCTCACTCCCAACTTGTCAAATATCAATGCTTGGTCTTTGGCCCTCTGTGTCAGTTACCAACCAACATAATGGACATACCTACCATGCTGTGACCCATTGGTTTGTGGGCTGCCATTTGAAAGCCTTGAGTTCAGCATTTCAGCCATCTTGTATTTTTAGAGCCAGAAGTGACCATATCTGGATGAGAGGGTAGAGCTATGGATGAGTGAGCAGTGGATCTGACTCATAGACTGTGCAAACACCTTGCAGACAGCCTGTCACTCAAAGCGGTGCCACCCTTAGATATGCATAACTTCAAGCCTTAACAAAATGTAAACGGAAGAGTTACATAGAAATTCACACCCTGTACAGTTTTAATGAATGTTGAAATAAGCTATAAAGACCAAAACTGTTTTTTTTTTTTTTTTTTTTTTTTTTGCACCAGGCTGTAAACATGTTTATTTTTACTGTTAAGTCGGACATTTTTTTTTGCAGTATCTGATACTTGCACGTTGGCTTCATTTTTCAGCTCAAGAAGTTGCCACTTGTTACCGATGCATCCTTTAGTATCTAAGTGCCACGCATCGGCCCGTGCCATTATCTGACGCTGTGAGCAACTGTCTAAGTCCGAGCAGAGCAGGTGGATTGGTCAAAAAATGTAGGACTTTCACCCTGGTTGCTGCTGTTCAGGTCCTCTGTGAAACAAAAAATCAAGAGAGAGTTATTTCAACAATGTAGCATAGGACATATGTCATGTGACATACATGACATTACATTACGTCAGTAATATGAAACCATGATCACTTTTCTAAACCTAACCATGTACATTTGTTGCCTAAACCTTATGAAGTAAACCTATGTTGGAAGTTTACTCCGAAACAAGACTGTACTTAAGGAGTGTAAACTGTACATGTCATGTGAATACAGAAGTTGTTTTTTTGAAAAGACACAATGCATTTAATGAGCTGGGACTGATAAGCCACCCCTAAATGTTCAAAAGTAATAGAGAGGTGCCTACAGAGTCATAGTTTGATGTGTGGGGCCACTCACCAAGCTTGGGTATTTGTAGAGTTGGGATTTAGACGCTGTTGCAGACACTAAATAGTTCATCAGATCTGAGAATTTCCTCTAGAGCTATACAAGAGTGTTTTTTTTGTCCGGCAGCAATACATACCTTGTCTTCGATCTCAGCTTCACACAACAGGAGGATTTTGTGAGCAAACAAATTCTGACAGGATGACCTTCCTCGTTTCCATTTGTAGCCCACACCTCTCGCCTCTGCGTGTGTTTGCGGCTCCAGTCTGGAGCAGCTGCTGCGTTGAACAAGCCGTTAACCAGCCTGATCCTTACACAACAACGTTTCTCAGATATCAACAGGTTTCCACAGTCCACGTTTGTCATTTTGTGCTGGTTCTGTGCTTTCCTCACTGCCACGCTTCACTTCCCCTCCACTCGGCTGCTGGCTTTTACAAGGCAGTCACACCGTTCAAGCTCTGACATTTACAGACCTAAAGCCTCCTGGGAGTCCAAAGATGTTTGTTGCTGCTGGACCGGCACTGAAATTGTACGCATGTGTCAGGAAACAGGAGGGTTATGTTGTGACAGCATTCTTGATTTTCTACCTCTCTGTCTTACTCACTCCAAGGCTACTGATACTCCAGAGGATCGTAACAACCCAGTGTTGCTTTACAACAAGATGGAACTGGGTGATCTGAACGCCAACTTCACCCTTGAGGTTGAATCACAGGTAAAAATAGACTCTTTCTCTGTCAGAATTTGCTGTTTCTTTTTCACCTCTTGCTCTTTCTAATGTTTTTCTCCTCTTTGTCTGTGCTTTCGCATTTAAAGGTATTTGACTGGAGTTACTTCACAGCTAAGATAATGGATACAGTCAACATCAGTGTTCCTGACACAGAAAAGGTCATTAACTACTCCCCCAACTATTACAGAAGACTCAACCTCATCTTGGCCAAATACAACAAGAGGTGTGTGTGTTTTTGTATGAGTCTGTAGTGGTGCTGAGTGTTTGTGTATGATAGCCTGTTTGTGGGGGCGGGAATGAACTGCAGTGAAAACAGCTGCTAACCCATCGTAGCTTTGTGTATGTAAGACCGTTTCTTTCAACGCCCCTTGTCTCCTCACAGGGATCTACAGAACTATATGGTGTGGCGTTTTGCTATGAACATGGTGGTGGGCCTGAGCAGAAATTACAGGGACACCAGGAAAGCCTTCCGCAAGGTACACTGTCAAGACCTTGACACTAAACCTGTCAAACACAACTAACACTGAACTATAGAGTTGGATGTCAATATTGAAATTTGAGTGTTAAAAAGAAAATGGACTGAGTAAAATGCTAACGTTAGCACTGCAACATACAGTATGTATAGTGACAATGCTTACATACTGACGATTAGCAGGTTTGTTTACTGTGGTCACCATCTTACCGTAATGTGACATATTAACATTTGCTAACTAGCACTAAACACAAAGTATGCCTGAGGCTAATGAGACCATCATTGTATTTGCAGGTACTATATTTTGTCATGAATCACAGAGCCAGTTGGCACTGGATGTCAATATGACATTAGAAAAATGTTGATTCTTATGTTAGACAGATGTTAAATTTTGGTTGAAAGTGCATATCTTACCACACAATGTTGTTACGTCATGATGCAGTTTGCGGGTGACATTTGGAAGACGTTGAATTTGGGTCACCTAACATGACAATCTAAATGTAACCAAACATCAACATCTAAGGATGATGGTGGCCAGCTGGGTAGTGATCAAGTCAAACTTTGTTTAGAATATAAAAGTTACACCCACCAAAAACTATAATGAGTTGCTGATCACCGGCAATAGACATGATTGTAGAGAGCAGGTGTTGCACACTCTGCCTCCATATGCATTTCTTTTATTAAGATGACTTTTCAGCCTTTGGGCCTTCTTCAAGATCAACAAGCAACAATAAGCTTGTTGATCTTTAAAGCTGCAGTAGGTAGAAAGCCTGAAAACGGTTGATTTTTGATTCTCATCTGAGTTAGGTTTTGTTCGTCTCCGCCCTGAGCCCCTCCTACCAGACGAGCACGCGAGTATTTCATCCTACTTGGTTCTATTTCTCCCTCTCTGGGAGCCTTGGATCTCCCTCACTGCGCAGCAGCCCGCCCCATCCCTCCCTCGCGGACCCGCACATAATCCAGAGGCTCGGCTCTCGCTCTCCGCAGAGAGCCCTTGGCTCCGCTCCCACGGCTGACCCTCGCGCCCTCCGGCCGGGCCCGGCCCCACCTCACCCTTCCCCTCCCTCCGGTGCTCTGGGGAACCGAGTTCTGTCTTCCTTTTTTTGGGTTTAGCCATGTACGCAGTTGTAACCAATGCTGGAATAGTTATTTTACCTGGTGCACTGTTCGCCATTGCCGCTTGCTCTCCCCTTCTGCCGGCTGCACGGGAAGGCGCATATGCAGTAGAATAGCCAATAGGAACGCAGTGGTCTGAGCTGACCTTTGATTGGTTGATGCACATCAGCACGATACTGATTCTTTAGAGGCTGAACACAGAGCCATGGTGAGGTGCAGAAACCTATTGTTTGTCTCAGACCACTTGATTTACATTATGCTTAGAGGATATTATAACATTTTTACTCAGTTATACCAAAACAATGTTGCCTACTGGAGCTTTAAGAAGGCCCAAAGGCTGAAACATCATCTATCTTTGTTTTCTACAATCAAGTCAAACTTTGACCTGCTGGTGCCACCTGATGAAAAGTCAACTTCACCAAATAACCAAAGTCACTACAATTAATTAGAGGTGGACATGAATGTCTTCACTGTAGCACTGGATGAAAAGTCAAGGTATTGCCAAAGTGCGAGGATTCCTCTACTGTGGACCATGAAAGTCTATGCAAAACTCTACGGTAATCCACCCATAAATCAAGATATTTCAGTCTGGATCAAATGTGTACTGTAAAGACATGCTGCAAGAAAACTTCCATGTAAGACTGTTTCTAAATAATCCTATACTGCCATTTCTTGCAACTTGCAGTATCAGCTGACATTTACACCGATACTGAGGTATCAGTTGGGCAATAAATATACACTAGATGTCTACACTCAGCTCCATTCATATTCTTCTTCAGCATTTATAAGTCTTAATCCTAGCCCTCTTCATAATCTAAGCAATTCCCTTCTGCCCTATTTCTTATCTTCCTAAGTGTATCAGTGATGCATAATGGAGGCGCAAATAAAGAATCACCATGAGTCTCTTTAACTAACATGCTGACGGGTTTATCCTGAATCTCTAATTGATCGGTGCCTCATTACTTTCCCTACAGGCTCTGTCTGGCACTACATCAGAGGCAGCGGTGTGGCGACAGTGTGCACTCTACGTCAACAACAACATGGACAATGCTGTGGGACGACTGTATGTGCAGGAGGCCTTCTCTGAAAAGAGCAAAGAACTGGTCAGTGGGTGATTGGATTGAATGAAGGATAAAAAGCTCAAGCATTTCTTTAGTAGACAGAGTATAATCTGTCTAAAACAAAATTGAAGGTTTTCTCGTTTAAAAGAAGAAGGAGACATACTTTATTAATCCCTGAGGGGATACTGAATTTTTTCACTCTGTTGTTATTTACACATGCACATTAATTGACACTTGGAGCTGCTACCAAACACAGACATTAATCTGCAAGGTGTGAATTTTTACAAATACAGTGTAAGTGTTTGTTTATTTATTTATGTATTCATACATACAGTCTGAGTACATGTGTTTCAGGCCCATCCCTGCTGGGAGTATTTTTCTCTGACTCTTTTGTCACCATTGCATCATGTGTCTCCATCACAGTATTGTATTTTCTGCTTGCACCCATTCAAAGCAGCTGAATAAGGTGTCCTTGTTATCATGTCCACACCAGGCACACTGTAAACCTCAACTCGTTGGCTGCACGTGTGTGTATGAGTGTCACATTGTGACTCAGATTGTGTGTATAACCATGTACATCTTTCGCAACACTGTGTGTCTCACACACCATAAAGATCTGTTATTTTCGGAACCTGTACCCACTCTAGCATGTGGGTTTCAGATTGCATCCTCGGTAAATGTGTCTGTGTGTGTGACAAGTCACACACAACTCGATAGACAGTATCAAGACCACTTTCCTTGAATACATATGCCGTGTGTAAGATTGCTGAGCTGAGCTGCAGCTGGCACGCTGCACGCTGCACTGCTCACATACCAACCTTCTCTCAGCCACAGATATTTCAGATATGATCATCAGTGGAATGTAACTAAGTACTTTTACACAAGTACTTTTAGAGTTTCTTACTTGAGGCGAGACACCCCAGGCGAAAACATATGTATGCAAAACATGCAAAATTGATAATCATTTGCATATTTAAGCATAAAACTTTGGAAAACTTGTATCACACATATTTATTAGTTAAAGATTTTAAGCTGTTTACTTGTATTGTCTGATTTTTTGCCTAAAAAAAGTATGCCATTTTACAAACACATAACTTTAAAGGCGGTTTGCACAAAATGCAATACATTCTTATTCCAACCTCGTCAGTATCGATGTTTGGTCATGGACTTTCCATGTCCAGATACGACGTGAAAGGTACCCTGCGTGCGTTAGTTGATGAAATTCTGGGACAAGTTCTGCCTCTTACATGCCTTGCCTTCTTTCAAAATACACTTCCGTTTGTACAGGAAATTTAACATTTACATACAGTCTCTCTCAAAATAAACACACTGTCAGTACAACAACGTGGATTTACTTTGTTGTTTCCTCTAGCAACTAACACACATGGTTGGGGTTATGCAACAAAAGCACGTGATTGGGTTTAGAAAAAAAGAAAGGGGTTTGGTTTTAGAATTGTACGGGACGCGGACACCGCTCTCTCGGGTGAAAGTCGGTGTTTGTTGGTGAAAGTCTGTGTTTGATGGACCCATCCACCATCCCTCACAACCACCCTACTCTGGCTTTCGCTGCCTTAAAGGATAACTTCAGTATTTTTCAACCTGGGCCCTATTTCCCCATGTGTATGTGTGCGTATGATTCATAGGTACAACTCGTTTTATAATTGGTTGAGTATTGAGGGAGGTGGATGCAGCTGGGAGCTGCGAAACAAGCTAAAACAGTAACGGGGGCAAATGCGTGCCGTATAAGTTTGTGCATTAGAAGTGCTTTTTTTCTCTCTACTCGTGGGACAGCCGTTTTCTTGAGGAAGAGGTGTTTCGGGATTGGATGTCTTCAATCAATTAATCAATCAATTTTATTTATAAAGCCCAATATCACAAATCACAATTTGCCTCACAGGGCTTTACAGCATACAACATCCCTCTGTCCTTTGGACCCTC
>NC_065507.1:24336640-24380619 GCF_006386435.1 Epinephelus moara
TGATCTCGTTTCTTAGTTCCTGTTAGTACACGTGCTGCTGCATTCTGAATTAGCTGGAGAGTTTTTAAGGACTTACTAGAGCTACCTGATAATAGAGAGTTACAGTAATCCAGCCTTGAGGTAACAAAAGCGTGGACCAATTTTTCTGCATCTTTTCGGGTCAGGATAGGCCTAATTTTCGCAATTCCCTCATACTTCAGTAGCACTTACACCAAACTTTCCGGTTTTATTCCTATGTATATTCTGAAGCCTTTTATAGAAGGTTTGTGCATATATCTTTTATAGCCTGATTTAGATACTCTTCTTCTTCTTCTTCTTCTTGTTTAATTTTTTTTTACGAGTGTTGAAAGAAGTGGGTTGATTAAAATAACAGATATTCAAAATCCCCTCCCTCTGTAAAAACTTTTGACTCTAATATGTAAAGAAATTGAAGCAGGAATTTTGATCCTGACTTTATCCAATGTTCAGATTTTCTCTCTGGAAATATATGCAAATAAGTGCATATTTAATTTGATAAACCTCATTTGCATATTTAAAACAGTTTCAAAAAAACGTGCATACAAAAATGACTGTCTTCATGTAAGTAATCAGCTGAGGAGGTTCCATGGTGATAGCTATATGTTAAAAAAATGTACCCTATTTACATGTAGTGTCCCTTTGAGCACTTAGCATTTATGCTATTTATATGACCTTTTTCTGATTTAGAGCAAACATTCTTTCCCATTGCATTTATTTGCCTGCTATAGTTACTGGTTACTTTTCTGGTAAGTATTCAAAAAGAAATGTGATCAGCTTTTAAATGTGTTTTTCTTATAGATTAAACTACCATGACCAACTACAACAGTAAAATGCTAATTACAACTAATCAATAAACTCAAATAATCTTCCAAAATATAATGTATATTGATCTAAATCTTTTTTTTTTCTGGATAATTAGTTTTTCGCTTTTGATTCTTACAGTATGATACCATTATACTAATTCTCTACATTCACTGGATGATTCTGTATGCATGACTTACTCTTGGAGGCAGAGTGAATTAAATCAAATTGAATAGCAGTGGATTAGTGCCCATAATGGGGAATCATTACCTTTGAAAATATGACGATACATACAGATTTACTGGGATTACCACTGTATATGAACCCTGCTTTTGACCCATGTAGATTATGTAAAAGCATTTCACACGCAAACAGACATGCATGCATGCAACCACAAACATCTACTCATGCACCCAACACAAACTCACGTGCACACATAGGCGTGCGCTGTATGCTAAAAGGTTTTCAGAAAAGCCTCACCAGTATTGTCCCTGGTGATTTGTGGCGAACCACAGCGTGTTGTCCGAGCGATCATGGAGTGCGTTAGCGAGGGGTCTGCTGATGTGATGAGACACAAGAATGCGTCTGTTAGCTCGCTGCGGTCTCAGAGAACAACTGTGGTTTGAGGGATCTGGAAAGATGACATTTGCTGTCACTGCAGTTTTTAATTTTTCCTCTTCCTATTTTGCTTTCATTCTTTTAGTGGTTCAGGTACTTTTTTGTGGGACTGTTGTAGTTTGTTGTTGTTTTAACTGTCTGATGACCATGGTATACAGTACATGGTTTGCACAGCATTATACCATCATGGTGGCGTCAGTCAGTCTGTCTCTCTGTGTGCAGGCACATTCTTGTAAATACTGCAACTCAGGAGTAATACATTATAGAAACATTAAATGTACACCACAGGTTCCCACTGAAAGCTTAGTGTTGGATGTGGATTGTGGAGCATCTTACTGTGTGAATTTTATAAACATCAAAAATATAATTATCTTGAGACCTGGGCAGTTATGCAAATATGTTGTGTGATGAGAAGTTTGCTGACATGGAAGTATTTGTTCAGTCACTCACATTTATTTGCTAATTAAGAATAGCATTTTAGGTTTAGCGTTAAACATTAAGCTCAAGTACATCATAGAATTATAAAGCTTGATTGAAATTGCTGGAGTCATCTTCAAGGAAATGTAAATATTTAAAGGCTTGAGATGCATTATGTAAATTGGTAGAATTATCAAATGCAAGGGCACTCAGAGAGTGCAGACCTCCACTATCTCTCAATATTAACTAAAGTGAAAGATAAACCCCTTTAACTGTTACTAAACACGTTGTAATTCTGACAGCCACTGCCTCACCTCTTTCTTCATACATAATAAGTATTTCTTTTACTATTATTCCATCCGTCATATTAATCTCAAAATAGATTATTACAGTACTTGTAATGTTACCCAGAGCCACCATGCTTCTGCACAAAGGGAGTGTTAGTGAGTGCTTCTGCATTGATATGTGACAGTGTAATAATGATGCCTGATTCAGGGAAGTGTATTTTTATGACTGTGTTGCACAATATGTTGCAATTCTTTTTTTTTTTTTTTTTGCTGTGTGCGTGTGTGTGTGTGTTTGTGTGAGTGTGTACTTTCCACTAAACCCTCTCTGCAGACCTTATGAGAAAAACTCCCACACTATTCACAATTTGCACTGACTGACAGCTAATGTTTTTTCATGGTATACATTTGATTATGAAATATCACTGACATATTTGTGACTGTTGTCTCTTTCTCTTTGTATGTGTGTGTGTGTGTGTGTGTGTGTGTGTGTGTGTGTGTGTGTGTGGGCATCAGATGGAGGAGATGATTAAAGACATTCGGGAAGTGTTCATAAGTAACCTTGATGACCTGACTTGGATGGATGCGGAGACCAAGAAAGCAGCTGAGGAGAAGGTATTGGTTATAACGTACCATCTGTTGTATTGCATTGTATTCAGTTCTTTAGGATCTGTGACATTTATGTTGTTTGTTTGTCAAATTGTCTTCTTTAATTTTCTGCAGGCCCGAGCTATTCGGGAACGGATCGGCTATTCTGACAACATCATGGATGACCAATACCTTAACAATGAGTACAAAGATGTGAGTGTCTGAAAGATGTGATCATGAATGTTTTCCGTCTTTCACCGAATCAGAGTAACAGAACACAGACATGGTTCAGCGTAGCTCTGTATCAGTTCTGTGAAAACATCTCAGTGAATTCTTGGCTTTTATGAGTTTTTGCTGGAGAATATAGGACCAAGTGTTGATAGCTCTCATCAGGGCTAATCCTCCTGTTTCTCTGGCTGTGTGTTGGTGTTAGCTGGCCTACAGTGCAGAGGAGTACTTTGAAAACATCCTACAGAACCTGGAGTATGTGCAGAAGAAACGCCTGCGGAAACTCAGAGTCAAAGTCAACAAAGAAGAGTAAGATTTAATCGATGCAGTTCTCGGGCAGTACTAGATCTTTGCTCTGCAAACAGGCTTATCCCAGATGTGCAATAATTTTAAGTTACAATGTTAAGTGTTTACTGTAAATCACTAATAATAAATTTGCTTATGGTGCTTGTGGTGTGACACACCATCTTGCATTTAGCACAGTGCATTCACATTCTCCCACACATACGCCCACTCACACATACAGTTCAGCCTTCCACTAAGCACAGCAGGAATGCTAATATTAGCTTGCTGTTATTAATCACAGGTTAATTTTAATATCTTTCATCAAGTCTGAATTGTGCTGCACTGTAGTGCTCCTTACTGTATCATTCTCCACTCTCCTTGTCTTCTGCAGGTGGGTAACTGGAGCTGCTGTTGTCAACGCCTTCTACTCATCCAGCAAAAACCAAATAGGTATTTTCACATAAGCACATGCAAAGACACGTGTGCGACTATTCAACATTAATTCTGTAAAGTTTTGTAAAAACAAACCTTTGTTTTGTTTATTTGTTTGTTTTGTTTTTCTGTGGTGTCAGTATTTCCTGCAGGTATCCTCCAGCCGCCTTTCTTCAGCAAAGGCCAGGCTAAATCTCTCAACTATGGTGGCATCGGCATGGTAATCGGTCATGAGATCACACATGGCTTTGATGACAATGGTATGATTTTCCACACTGCTGCTCTGTGTTTCTCCAAGAGGCTGTTTTGGTAGACTAAAATACTATTTTGACAGAAATATTTCCCTTTCTGTTTCTGGCACCACCTCAGAAAAAAGGTCTTTTGAAATGCCTCTTCTTTGTGCCGCCTCTGATCATTTTTCACCACATTAATTTTCATTGGATTATGTGAAGTTGTTGTGTTCAATGTCATGATTCTTTTACACTGCTATCCACAACTGTGAGCCACTTGAAAACACAACAGACTTTTTTAAATGCAGTGAAAATGTGTAATTAACATCTCTTGCAGAATCTCAGAGAACTGTCAACAATCCAACAATTTTTTTGTCTTGCTGATCTAATCCAACCGGCTAACCTTTCATGCCTCTTTTTTTTAGGTCGTAACTATGACAAGGATGGAGACCTGAAAGACTGGTGGACTCCGGACTCCACTCAAAGGTTCCTTGATCTGTCAAAGTGCATAGTCAATCAATATGGCAACTTTTCCTGGGACCTGGCCAATGGACTTCATGTAAGTCCTGGCAGAAAATCTGTTTATTTCATCATTTTCCCTCAAAGCTTTTATAGAATCTACATTTCATCAAATATTATCCCAAACATTTCTTATTTTCTCATGTATTTGCTTTGCTGTTACCTTTGCAAGCCTATCCATTTCCATCTTCCCCTCAGTTTTGCAGGCTCATCTCTTCTCTGCTTCAGGTGGCTTTAATATCTCGTGTTGACATATCAATCCCTCTCCCTGTCTTTGTCTCTCCTCCTCTGTCCTGTTGCTTTGAACAATGCTTCTTTTATCCCCCTGGGAAAATTATTTCTTGTATCCCAAAAGTGTTATCTGTGATTTGCTGAAATACAGAGCGAAAATTACCATCTCCCTATGTCTTTTTTTCCTGCCAATCTTTATGTTTTCTCTCCTTATGTCCCCTCTCTAGTTAAATGGTAACAACACCCTCGGGGAGAACATTGCTGACAATGGAGGGATACGGCAGGCGTATCAGGTAATGAGCCTGAAAACAAAGGAGGAAACTCGGTTTAAGAATCCTGGTTTAAAGATGACAGAGGATGGGACTGAGAGTGTGGTTTGATATAGACAGAGTGCAATTATGTCTGGCCTATACTGGAGGGGAAAACAATTCATTGTTGTCCATTGACTTTGTATCGCATAAAGATGCCTCCTTGTCACTTCTGTCTGATGGCAAACAACCGACAAATGCCCATAACCTGTGTGAGATGTGATGCACTACCAACAGGGTAAAGAAGCCAAAACAAAGTTTGTTGAACCTGCAGTACCAAAAATCTGAGCCCATGGATAAAGCACTTGAGGCATCAGCAGGAAAAATAGGAAAACTGTGGCATCCTGACACTCAGTATGCCGTGAGAAGCAATACATTTTTCTACTTTTGCCAGATAAACTGCTTAGTTTGAGGCTACCTAAGCTATGCAAGACCTGCTTTTGATCTTTGTTAGGTAAAATGATGATCTTACCTGTTGATTCTATCGAATCGTTGTAAATATGAAAGCATAAGTAAGGTACGGAGAAGGGGCACTGAGATAGACTGACAATATTGAGTTCCTCTTTAGTAGACATGGGGTGCAAGGATAATCCTTTGACACGCTAAAAACTAATATTTTAAGCTAGCCACAGACATTGTGTTAGTGTTTCAGCACTTGCATATTGCATATAAAGTGCTGCAGGAAGAAGTCCTTCAATCTGGAAATGAGCATTTTATCACTCCTGCTTCCCTCGTCTTAAAATCATTGGGTTTTTTGAATGGGTTTTGGTTAAACGTCTGAAATAAGGTCTGAAGTTAACATAAGCTTAAGAGCTTTTGTTCTGTGACATAAAATACCTCTAAGCAAATACAACACTTGCACATTTTGAAGCTTTTACATGTCTTAAAAAAGATGGCTGCCAACAAGTGGCTAAATGAGACTAAAGAACGTCATCTTGCCAAACCTGGCTTTACATCCTTGTTGTGGTGGTTGACGTCATGTGACCATGGTGTCATTTGTTTAGGCTTTAGCCTAACATTAACTTTTAACTTACGTCAATGTCCATGACTTTTTGTGGAGGCAACCAAGGTGACGTTGACTTCTGGGTTGGCCTACGCATAGAAGTCATTCTTGCATCACTCTATTGTGGTGCTGATTGTATTCCCCTCTGATGGGTGTGGTTTTAAGAGTATGGCATGTTGCACTCTGTCTTTATCATTGTCTGCTTGTTAACATTAATAGATGTGTCATTTTGTCAGGACATTAAAATGCTCATTAGCTTTTGTAAACTTAACAATGAAGGACATGATGTTGCTGCTGATTTTGTCAGTTTTTACCAGAGGTGAACACAGACTGGACATTAACAGATTTAAATTCAATACAAGATAATGCACAGTGCACACTGCTTGTATATCTGTTCTCTAGCGTTGTCCATTTTGTTGCTCTTCTTATGCAAAGTGTCAATTTGATTGCCTTGATGAGTAACAACATCTCAGACAACATGCCTGTGTACTGTTGTTGAAGTGTCATGCTGAACAGGAAAGGTGACAGCAAAAATCAGAAAATGTATTTTTTTTTGTGACATGAATTAACATTAAAAGTACAATTTAAAATCTGAAAATACACCTTAGATTAGCTGCTACAGCAGCTTTTAATTTGTAGCAATAAATTAGTGAATTTAAAGCTGACCAGACTGTTTGCAGAATACATTTGTATTTTTAGCATTCACATGATTCACCATGCATGTGACACTACAGTGTAAGAAGGTTAAAGGCAGTGTTCTCAGAAATTATACTTTTATTTGAATAGGAAGCAGTAACAATTAGGTCATTCTGAGACATTTTAGATATGTCAGTGGTGAGATAAGATGAGAACATGTGTCCTATATTAAATTGCAGGCCTATAAGAACTATGTGGCAGAGCATGGAGAGGAGCCACCACTGCCGGGCATCTACCTTTCCCACGACCAACTCTTCTTCTTAAACTTTGCTCAGGTAGTTAATTGATTGATTGATTGATTAATGGATGGATGGATGGAAAGACTGGGTGAACACAAACATGTTTGATTCCATGGATGGATGAATAAGTTGGAAAGAGTGCAGTCTACTGTATACTATACTGGTTTAATGCGGCACATCATAATCTCTTCTCTTCTTCTTCAGGTGTGGTGTGGAACACACCGACCGGAGCAAGCTGTTAATTCCATTAAAGTAGATGTACACAGTCCAGGAAAATTCAGGTAAATTTACCATGGAGTTTTTCTTTTACAGTGATCAGCCATGCGAGTCAAAGGGCAGGGAACACATCACAGTATTAGCTAACATTTTAAAGCCTTGATAAAATGACATTTCAATTTCAAGTAACCTTCTAACACAGCAACTTTGACCCCAACCAACAATCTCCTTTTTATACGTTACAGGGTACTGGGCTCCCTTCAGAATTTCCCAGAATTTGCCAAAGCATTCAACTGCAACAAGAGCAGCTACATGGTCCCTGACAACATCTGCCGTGTGTGGTGATCCACAGACCTCTGGGATGGGGACTGTTCTGAAGTGGGCCGTCCCTGTCTCCTTGCAGTACCTCTCCCCTCTGACTGTTGGAGCACTCGTGGGGGGCTACAGGGAAGCGGAAACTCCCCTTAGCTCTTTACTGGATGGACCAGGGCTGGTGGACTGACACTGCAGTATCCACTTCCTCCGAGGAAAACAGTGGACTGTACCCTCGCGGACAGACGGAGCACTGTCTCTCCAACTCTGATACTGTAGTTCATTCAATCAGCCAGATTATTCTGCTATTCACTGGATACAATCACTCCTAGTGTTTTTATTTTTTCCTCTCAATTTTCATCCTGTTTTACTCATCAGTTGTGAGTCTGCCAATGTATGTGTATGTGTGAGTGCGTGTGTGTTTGTGTGTGAGAGAGAAAGTGTGGTTCAGTCAAAATACTGTACAAGTTGTTGGCAAGAGAGGGGCAGACAGACAAATGTGCAAATCCACTGGCATATGAATACACCACCCACTCACACTCATACACATGTAACAGGGCTGAACCACTGTACTGTATGTGGGACTGAGCTGTATGCCTCTCATAAAACCTCAGCTGGTTTCAGCCTCCATCTACAGTATGTACTGATACACTCTACAATGTATTCATAATGTACTCTTTGTTAATACGTAGAAATTGATTAGGTAAATTATTACAGAAAATCAGAATTTATTTTGCTGAATAGACCAGTAAGTATTAAACTGTAATCATATATTACACAATACTGTTCTATCTTTAATAATAAAGACTTAACTGCAGTTGACAGGCAGCTGCCGCTCATTAGCAGTATGTCAAATAAACCAAAATATATATATTTTTTTGCCTTTAAGACGACAGCTGGTCATGAGTCATTGAGCTGACAATCGAGTCACCAGACCCTTTTTATACATTTACTGAGCCTCCTGTGTGTTTCTGCGAAGATGTTTGTCACTATGTGTTTTCCAGTCTTTTTAAAGGGAAACTTTGACTATTTTAAACCAGCTCTGTGTCATCACAGTGTGTGCAGATGAGTCCAGAGCACTATGCTAGTCAAAGCTGGTTGAACTTCAGCAAATTTCCCCTGATCGCTGCCTACTCTTTGTCAAGCAAATTAGTATGCCTTACATGATCTGTTGTGCTGCTGTGTCTGAGAGGATGATGTGTATTTGCAGGAGAACAAAGGATCAGAAAATGCATCATTAAAGCGATAGTCTGACTTTTTCAAAAATCACTTAATTACTTTCTTGCGGTGAGTTAGGTGAAAAGATCGATACCACTCTCTTGTCTTTATACAGCCGGCAGCAGGCTAGCATAGCTTGGCATAAAGACTGGAAACAGCCAGCCTGGCTCTGTCCAAAGGTTAAAGAAAAAGTGCCCGCAAACATATCTAAAGTTCACTAGCAACTTTGTTACTTCTCGTTTGTTTCATCAGTGCAAAAAACAAAGTGGAGAACATGTCTACCTGAATACATGTGGAGCCCACGGTATATAATGAGGCATTATGACACTGTCAGACATCCTACAAACTCTTGTGCAAGTGGCATAGGAGCAACAGGGCTCCTACGTAGGGGGCTCCACCTGTATTAAATAAAGAAGTGTTACAATACTGTAACCTTCACTCTGTCTCACACATCTCACATGTTGGGTACAGTGGGTGGAGCCCAATAAATGAACACCCTGCCGCGATATAACATCTGCCTAGCCACACTGATCCTAACCTGCTAAAGGTTAGTGGGCAGAAGGATGTCTGATGGCGTCACATGCCTCCTTGTATGTGTATGCGTGCTTGTGATTGGAGGAGAGTACTGCTCATAGAGTACAGTAGATGGCGTGTAAGATACAATAACAAGCTGTGTTTCTACATGGTGTTATGTGCCAGACGATTTCTTGGCTTGGAGCAGTAACTTTGTGGAGTCTCCGCCAGCTGCCTGGTAACCTAATTATGACAAGTCTTCAGGACTTGAAGTCTTTCCCCTTTCATTTCACTGATGATTAAACAAACATATAACAGATTAATTAGTTAGCTTTAAATGTGCTGGTCGGCAGATTTTGTCTTTCCTTTGGACAAAGCTTGCCAGCCTGTTACTCCTGTTTCCTGTTTCTGTATACTAAGCCAAGTTGTATTCATAATTAACACACCAACCAATATTCTCAACAAACTCCCGGCAAGAAAGTGAATAAGTGTATTTCACAAAATCTCGATCTATTTAAGTAAGGTGCAGCGATTTCTCCATTTGATCTTGGTTTCGTCACATGAAGTGTGCCATATTACCCATCTTTTTTTTTTTTCTTTTTTTTTTTAAATAACTTTTACACATTGAAGTCAGTTGACAGACAATATAACTGAGCTTTCGAAGGATTTTTCTATTTTAGACTGTGAGTCTTTGCTGGAACTTTTGAACTTTTCAACATTGCATGCATTTATCTGAATGCAGGGGGTATCACGTCAGTGGATAAAAGTATAATTTTCCTGGTTTTGAATGACTTGATTTTCTACTACAAAGTTTAGCTGAAGCTGTAACACAAGGTTGTTAATTGTGGAAATTTTGCCTTTGCCTATGCCAATGAATGACACGCCATGATCATGGAGACTACTTCTTCAGACAGTTCACAACACCCTCCATGTCCAGTCCACATTGCCATTTCCCTGTACTCTGTTCTTCACATTGTTTGTGCAAGCTTCCTGTCCCTCTGTTACTGTCGCTCACTCCCTCAGGCTTTCTTTCTCTCTGCCTCTCTCTCACACTCCACCTGTAGAAAGACAGATATACCTCAGTTGCCTGTATTTAGATACTTTATTATAATGACTGATAATCATCTTGAGGAGCATTTTTTCTTTCAAAATAAATCTTTAAATAACATGCTGAGCCTGCAGGTGACTTGTCCTACAAGGTTTGTTTGTGCATGTGTTGTGTTAGCATCTAAATCCGGTTCCTATTTTAATACAAGCTCTTAAATCTGACACAAAGACAAATAACATTACACCTTAAGCATTGGTGCTTATTTGTGGCTTATTTTTCCAAATGTGAAATGTTCTTTTAATGTCGGAGTTAAGCTATGCGCTGCATAGCAAAGTGTACAGAACATCTTGGTACTGCTGACTTGACTTAATGCTTTTTCTTCTTTTTCTCTGGACTTCAGAGGCTTTACATATAGAAATCTCATACATCAAAGCAGAAATTCTGCAACATTTTTCCTTTAGTCCTTTACCTCAAGTGCCGTCTGCAATGTTCTTAAAGAAGGTTAAGCTATAGAGAGATATTTCCACATTCTGCTTCACTCATACAGTAGCAACTGACTTAAGGAGACTATTAGGAATATGGGGGTTTAGTTTTATTTTGTAATTTCCATAGAGACAGGAAAAAGAAGAGAGAAAAAACAACAACTAAAAGTTAATTTAAATGCAGCATTAGTGCAAACTCTTTCCCCACTAATTGGAGCTCTATGCATTAGGGGAGCAGGGGCTAATGTATGAAGTTAGTCAAAGCCACGATACAAACAAATGAATGTGCAATATCTTTATGGCTGCTCCCAAGCTGCCTACTGGTAAATATACCCCGTGCTGCAATGAACCAGCTAGCACATTTCCTGGCGCAGGAAAGGCTTGTACCTAAGGCTGAAACTGGAGAGGCAGTCAGGGATGTGCAGGGAATAAGAAAAAATACACATCAAGAAGTTCAGAGGTTACAGTGAGAGCCAAAGAGAATTATAACATATGGGATGCGTCCACCATATTCCTAGCCCCCATGATACCTTGCGTGAATTATGGGCATGACTTCTGGCGCTGCACCAAAACCTGTTTTCCAGTGGTAATGGTACCTAACGGTATGTCAATCCTCTTTTTCTCGAGCGACTGGGTAATAAAAGGTGAAACACACTATCTATCACACATCAGACAGGATAACATGATATTACCTCTGTCATCTCTGACAGCCATCTCAGAGCATTGGTTGTTTTCCTTTTTTAATAAACATGTCAGCAATTAGCTTGCCTTCCTATGTTCACATATTGTTAAATTTACAGAGCCCCAGCTAGCTTATGCTAAACATCTACTCTTAAAAGATGATTTATGATTTCTTACCACTAAGAAACAGACATTAACACATTCGGCAAATATTCAACATAATTCTATATTCATTTTAGCTCCATGTAAAGTACATAAAAGTGGTGTTTACCAGCTAATACTCCGCTTGTCTCCTTAACAGCGGTGTGGTAAGATAAATAACTTTAGGCACCTATTTTATATGAAATGAAAGAGGTACAGTAAATTGATAACACATTTAGCGTAGATGACTAAACACATAATTTAAGGCAGTGGTTCCCAACTGGTCCAGCCACGGGGTCCATATTTCTCCTTAGTCATAAATTCAAGGTCCACAGAGAATGAACGAGTGAATAAAATCTGTGCCATGTCGTTGAGCTACTTTGCTGTCTCCGTTAAGTAGCTGTCTGTTATTCACTCACTCTACAGCAGGGAGCTTCAAACACTTCAAAATAAAAACTCTGTCCTGGAAAATTCACTGTACTTCAAAATAAAGTGTGTCTTTTACAAACGTGACACACTGGCGAATCACTTGCGGTCCATTCAGTATGAAGCTGTGACCCACTTTTGGACTGCGACCCACCAGTTGGGAACCACTGATTTAAGTTATGCTTTTTAGTTTATTGTATAGTGTATTTTATTTCTAATTTAGGTTGAGAATGCAGTCAGACAGGGAGGGGTAGATGTCATGTACAGACATTGAGTGAGAAATCTGTCATAGGTGTCATTCTCTTCTACAATTTCTGATTTAATTGTCCTCCACTCTCAAAAAATCATTTCCCATACTGATTCAGTGCGGAATGGTGCACTTCATTTTTTTTATATGGGACAATCCGGTATTAACGTTGTATAGTATGGGTGGCATCCAGAGAATTTTTTTGTGATCAAATTTTTTTTCCTTTATTCAAGAAATCTTTATACAAAAAGGAGAAAAGAAAATGAGAACAAACATGTCATAAAATTAAAAGCAGATACACTGGCAAGTAGCACATAAAATAATCAGCAAGATCAAATAAACAGAAAATAATAATGAAATCCTTGAAAATAATCAACAACTTAAACTAAATCTGAAATCATATAAATAAACCCTCCCACCCACCCACCCACCCCCTACCTCAGGGACCTGGACGGCATCCAGAGACATTTCAAAACAAGAACATTACTACAAAAATTAAATATGTACTAATAAAAAATTCCCCTAGCTTTTTTTCCCCCTGTTTTTTTTTAAAATAATTTTGTAAATCTATTGTTGTTGTTTTGTTTTTTTTTGCAATTTTTGGGATATTCTTTCCAAGTTGCTCATTGCATTTTTTCCCATGTTTTTGAAAGAAATCGCACCATTTTGGTCAAGATTCAAAAATGTACATACTTGAGAACCGTGTCTGAAGGCAGCACAAGAAAAATGATGTCGCTTCAAGTTTGAAAAAAAATAAATTGAAAATTAATTTAGAAAAGAACCACTGTTAGTCAACAAGATTAGCCACTGAGACTAACCACAGATAGTCAATGCAACAACTTCTAATTTCTCACCACAAGTTTTACCTTGAATAAGATGGATAGGGCAGGGGTGCCAAGTAGGAGCACCAGAAATATGGCCAAGCTTTGGCCAAAATATGGGCAACACATTCAAATTCACAAAATTAAATTCAAATTTATTCTTGTCTTCATTTTTAATACATTATGAAAACAATATAGAAATTCAAAAAAATGTGGCTTATGCAATATAGTTTAAAAAATAAATAAATAAATAAATAAATGTGAATCATCTAGCTTTGATTGTTGGAGCAGACCTATAGCATTTTTTAGGTTTTACTCCACATTCCACAAAATGTCACCAACATGGCACGGCAAAGACTGGCTTTAAAATTAATCATCTGCAAACTGGCTTTCTCAAAACTTTCCCAAATGTTCATCTGGTCACTTATTCTGTATACTTTATTTCAAGTACTACAACTATAAAAACAAGCCAGTGTGACTGCATGTGAATGCATGTCCGCCTCTCTGAGACTCATTCAAGTATTGACTTCAGTTGAATATCAGTTTCAATTGCTTATTTACTTCCTGGCTTCCCCTTTTGCTTTTGGTGACTGGTAGCACTTAGATAACCGAAGTTTCACACCACCCACTTTCCTCGTGCTCTCACCCTCCCTGTCATTAGCAGCTAAGCTCGCTATCATCACAGCTAACATTACAACACCTCAGCATGTTCCTGGGAGCCTGAACAGAGTGTTTTGCACTTTGTACACTATAGACAGCTGGGGTTTTAACCTGAAGTAACATAGAGCAAAGGAGATGTTTGGACCTTTTAAACGCTAGAAGAATGATAAACACAACTTGACTGAAAAGATATTTGCCAGTGGAAAAAACATAATTAACACCTTTGCACTTTGAGCCTTCAATCACGAAGGCAGTTTTTAGAAAGTCACTCATGCCAGACCTTCTTTTGTTTTTGCTCTCAATACAATGTTCTGCTCCCCTCTGTTGCCCTCTGGTCATAAAACGACTCAGTTTTCCTTCATGTGCCCTTTGGGCGACCCTAACAGTGGGTCCAGTGGTATGTGTGTGTGTGTATGTGTGGGGGCGGGCATTCAGCCTCTGGAATGCTCGTCAGTGTGTGTGTGGCAGTGCTTGGGGCAGTGTGTGGTGTCTGAGGTGTATGAAAGGGGAGTACGACACAGTTATATGCCTATGTGTGAACATGCACCACATGCACGACTTAGAGAACAAAAGTAAACATGTGCTAACACACTCAGACATGAGCAAATAACGTATTAGGATCATAAGTGAGACAGTGACAAGGTAGGCAATTAGAGTGGGCACCGTGCGATCACACACTTGATTTGAAAAGAGCTCTTATTGTGAAGTGCACTCTCACTGTGCTGTCTTTGTTAAAGGCCACTGATATCCAACCATTCTGATTTTAGAGAGGCTGAATTTGCTGTGAAATGTTTTAATTGCCTTAGTACCAGTACACTTTCAGGCACTGTTATGAAAGAAAAAGAACTGTTCTGCCCAAAGCCCATTTGAATATCTCACTGTGTTTGGCACTCTTGATTTAATGCATAAATTTAGTAACGTCTTCCATTTAAAAGCAAGTTGCTTTTACTTACTGAGTGCACAGGCAGAAAAAGAAAACAGTGGCCTACACCCCTTAATGCGTCTTTGTTGAGCTGTTTCAAGGATTCATGTATTTGAAATAAGTGACATACTGTGCATTAAAATGTTGATATAACCTCAAGCAGCACAGTGATCCTCAAAGAATCAATATTTACAGTAAAAATGATGGAAATTAACAGTGAAACATCGGCCGATTCAAAATATAAATATTACAGTCATGACTAATGACGAATGACATCTAAAAATAACAAGTTTCACTTGATCTTTCTCAGATTTTCTCAGATTACATAGCAAATATCTCCTGCTTGAGCCGTCACAAGGGTATATGCGCTCACTCCATAATTAATGTAAAACAGTGACATCCTGTGGTTGTTGAACATATCCTCGCATCCAGCTGAATCTGTGGTGATTAACTTAAGAGAAGAACAAAAGTTTACTTACATCAAAAAGACAGCATCCAATTTATTTCAAGTATTGCAGAATAATGTGTGTGTTCAAATAGCAAACAAATACCATCTGTTCATTTCTGCACTGACTCTAATTTCTTCTTACCAGGTCAAGCTGCATGCTGGCTTTCTACTGCACATTTCAAGACACAGGTACAGACAGCTCACTGACACCATTAATAATTTAGCAACCTGGAGAAAGCCATTCATGCTTTTTCTTCTCCTCACGTTTTGACCAGGCTGCAGCAGTGCACTTACCTTTTCCTTTCCAACTTCTCCCCCACAACAAAGAAACATTAATCCCTCAAACCCCAATAAGTCAAGCTTTTATCTAAGAGTTTTATACGTTGTTAAGTAGCTTTAATGAATCAAAACATTTGTGTAGAAACCCAATCATGATTGAGGGTATTGTACAGTTACTGAGCCTGCTGCCACTGAAGTAACCATTGATCCTCTGTTAGCAGCAGACAGGTGAAAGATCAGTTTCATTACTTTTACATCTTAAAGCAGTCAGTGACACTGTAGACTATGCAATTCTAATTAACTGCTTCAAGTTCAGGACTGGCATGAAGGTCACAGCACTTAATTGGTTCGGCCGATTTAAGGCTTTTTTTTCTGTCACAATGGGAAATGCCACTTCGTCTTTGACATGCAGTACTCTGCAGAGCTACTTTGGGTTACAGGCTTCTTTTTGCTCTCCATTTTGATGCTTTTGTTAGACCAAATAATCCATAAGCTCAGCATCGGCAGCATCTTGCATCATTACACCCTGGTGATACACAGATACAGCTGGTTGAAATCATGACTCACTCTTAAAGCATATCATAGGGGCATAAACTGCCAGATGTTTGGGGTAAAAAAAAAAAGTCTTCTTAAAGAGAGACATGCAATCTTTCCTCTCCAGTTTTTAATGATCGGGAAAAAAAAGCCTTTGGGACTTTAATCTCCTGACCTCTTCACTAGCTCATGTAGCCTTTTTGTGGTTACACAACAAATCACATCACTCAAATTGTGGCTTTTGGTATCTGGATTTATTTTAAGGTTTTATTGAGCGCAGTTGGATCTGGCCTACTGTTATAACCAACTTGAGAACTCCCTGTGAGTCAGGAAAGAGCATCACATTCACATGCGAGGCCCTTTTTGTGGTCCCGACAAGTTTAAGACCAAAGAAGGTCTCTCTTTACCCTCAACACCCCTGGGATTTGAATCGACCTGCAGGTTGTTGCAATGCCAAGTCTACACCACTGATATAGCTAATACAGGTACTGTTACCAAAATTATTTTAAAGGCAAATTATGCATTGTCAGTTACTATTTGTGAACATGCATGCTTTTCAGCAACAGTGAAAGTAAAAGCCAACCCCAGATTCACTCTTGTTTGGCATTTTGCCTTGCTATTTTTGCGTTTCTTTTATTTTCTTTTTTTTCTGCACTGTGTCGGACGCCTGCTGCTTATGGTCTGGCACCTGGCTGCTACCTTTTTATAAAGAGGGGGGATTAGATGGGTCCAACAAACACTGACCTTCACCTGGGAAGCAATTTTCGCATTCTGTAAGACTCTAAAGCCAAATTCTGGTCTTTTTTGTAAACCTAACCACGTGCTTTTGTTGCCTAAACCCAACCATGTGTTTGTTGTTGAAGGAAAATAAAATGTCAAGTGGCGTTGCTGTACAGATGTAGTGCACACACAGTGTATTTTGAAAGAAGACAATGCATGTAACAAGCAGAACCTGACAACCAACGCACCCCAGGTATCTTTCACGTTGTATCTGGATGTGGAAGGTCCATGACTACACGTCGGTATGTGACAAGGTCGGAGTAAAAATGTGTTGGAAAATAAGAGAATACGGGCAGAGAGCAGAGTCTCTGCAGAGAGATATACTGCCACACACTTCTACTGGGTCATAAGTGACAACTGAGAGGGATTACTTCTGTGCGTTGTTTTAGAGGAAAATCCTGCTGATTACATCTTTAAACTTTCATGACTAAAACAGTTTAACGAGCGGTAATTGTGCACACATTCCATGTATAATTATTCATTAATTGTGTGGTTGTTTAGCACATAGTCTCATCTTAGTATAGAACATCTGTCACCTTTGGGTCCTAATCACATGTTTTCCATTACACCATTTCATTGTGTGAGCAGTTCGGATATAAACGTGACATTTAAATAGTAGACACAAAGTGTTAATGTACCACACCTGGAAGACATCTTATTCATCACCATGTGGTGTGCCTGCATAATGATCTGTTCTGAGGACAGTAATGCCAATTTGAGGCTGGAAGCCCGGGAGCTGGGAGGGGTGTGTGTCTTGACGAGTGGCAGCGAGAGAAACTGTTTTGCTGTTGTTGAAGTAAACAGATTGGGCATGTTAACAGCCCAAACACATAATTATTCTGCCAGTTACAAACAACCTGATGCTTCTGAATTACTAGTGTGTGTGGTTGTTTCATACAAGCTTCAGTGTGCATGTGTATGAGTGAGAGTGACTGTATCTGTTAACATGTTTGCCTGCATAGACATGAGTATGCAAGTGTTCTTCACATGTGTTTCTCCTAACCATGGCATTGCTGTGGTACAGAAAGTTTCCATCTCAACCTCATTACACTGTCGGACTGATGTTTGCATGTGGTGCACATGTTCAACATGACACCAAGTATACAGCATTATTTGGCCCGTGCAGCCTCATAAGGCTGACACCTCCGGCTTACTGGAAAGTGGATGTGGCTCAACCTGCAGTAACAACCAGACAATCTAATTCCCTGTTATTAAATGCAGACTTGAAAATGCTCTTTAAAGCTGACAACGCTACAATTTCAGATTTGGAGGCTCAGTTGTAATGGCAAGTTATGAGCTGATATGTCAGGCAAGCATTAGTTTGCTTTGAGCTGGAATCCAAGTACTGAAATGTTTGAGGCTGAGCTTAATTCGGCTTCAATCTTGAGTTCCGTAATGTGCCAAAAGTAAAACAGTTCATCAAGGGCTTACATTTGATAAAACAAATTATGAGCAAAAAGTCCCCCTGGGCCGTCTCTGCACATAACAATTAAAAGTGTTTAAGAAAGTGCAGCTCCCCACCTAATTTTCTTTCCGTTGTTTTTCTCTTCACATCCTATGAGAGTGAGGGACTACTCAAAATAAAAAAAAAGACAGACTTGTGGTAGCCATGGCAACGACATTGCCAGTCCTAACACCCAATATTTTTGATGCCCAGCAGTGTGACATGAATACACAGAGGACACAAATATGCAAACACACAGACACACACACACTCAGGTAGAGCCATCCCTCATTGTACTACCCAGTAGTTACAAAACACTGTCGGCTTTTTCTACTTTATCTCTGAAAAGCTCTGCTGAGTGAAGTGCAGCAGTCTGAATACACAAAAACTGGAATGTATCACATCTGACATTGTTCATAGAAAACTGTGGGTGTTGTCATTATGACATCTATTTGAGGGTACAGTTAATGGATTTCAATCTGTGAGGTCTAAAAGAGTTATAAATGACAATATGATGCATTAATTCAAAGGGGAGAAAACCACAGAAATGTGTTTATTTGATTAATCCATAACATGACAGACAATTATTCATATCAAAGGAAACTTCACCGCTAGACATCATTATCACTGGACCATGGCAGATATCCACTGCAATCCATTGCTCACTTTTATAACAGTATTCCCACGTCTGTCAAAACAGCTGCCAGAATGTATCTTAAAGAAAATTAATATCAAAATATAGAGATGAACTTTTCGTCCCTGTGTCCCCTGGAAGAACTTCATTCAGTGGTGAATTCAATTTCTTCCTCGTGCTCCTTTTTTCTGCCAAAAAAAACAAAATTAAAAATCATTAGTAAAACAAACACAAAGGCTGAAGCTGCAGTTAATTTTAAAAAATGAGCAGTTTCAGCATGCTAACATGCTCAAAAAGAGCTAACATGCTGACGTTTAGTAAGTACAATATTTACCATTTTCACCATCATAGTTTAGCCTGTTAGCATGCATTGCTGAGTAGCGCTAAACACAAAGTAAAGCTATGGCTAATGGGAATGTCATTTTGACTCGGTGCTAAATGAAAAAGTAAGGGATTATCGAAGGTATTACAATTCATCCTGAGGGAGACATAAATGCCTGTACCAATTTCATGGCAATCCATCCAGTTGTCAAAAAAATTACTCAGAACCACAACTATCAACCTTGTAGTAGCGTTAGAGGAAAAGTCAGGGGATTACCGAGAATCTGAGGAACATAAATGTCTATACTAATTTTCATGTCAATCCATCCAATTATTGTTAAGATATTTCAGTCTGGATCAATGTGGTGGACCAGCAGACAGTCTGACAGGCTGACATTGCCATCGCCAGAGCCACATGTAAAGGACACACCTATTGGTAAACTGATACATACATGCATATGATAAACTTTAAAGATGGAATCATGTACCCAAACAAAAATGAAGACAAAGTAGACAACTGCTGTGCAGCCAGTGATCCATCCTACCATCAGCAGAACAGGGAAAAGTTTGTGGGACGAAGCTGAGAGACAAATATAGAAACAATAACAAGTTGTTGGTAGGGTGTGGAAAGATATATTGAATTAAACTCTGCATCAGTTTTTGCCTCATATTGTGTGTGGAATGTGGATTTCTTACCTCTCTTGGACATGGCACCTCTCTCTGCTCTAATCTCTTTGTTGTGATAGGTGCAACGCCAGGCTCCATGCTGTGAAGAGTTGACGTCGGCATCCGGCAGGGAAGGGTGGAACAAATCTGGGGGACTTGGATTTAAATCCATCTTTAGCCCTTCCTTGGTCCCATCTAACTCTAGCCTGTTCGCCTCTCCTCAAAATTCACAAAAAGCGTATTTTACTGACAGACACATTTTTCCCCTCATCTTTTGGAGGTGAGGCCATTCCCATCACATCCTTTCCTCTGTGGACCTGGTCCCAGCTGTGTTGGGCCCTGTGCTCCTCTTCCTGTATCCCCCTGGAGGAGCTGCTGCAGCTGGGGCTGACAACTTTGTGTCCCGAGGGTATACTCTTCTTCAGATAGGTGAATACTATGGGTCAATATCAGGAGCTACAGCAAAAAACAAAGCCAAACAAAAATCTCCAACACATTTTAATGAACAGCATCTGCTCAAAATTCAGTTTTACGAGGGCAATGCTTGTGTGAATTTTGACTTGGTTGTATTTATGAAAGCCCCTGTCCAGAAATTAAAGAAATAATTATTTGCTCATTCTTGCAAAGAGTTTGATAAGATCGATTACACTCTCATGTGTGTAGGATACAGCGAGATAGCTTAGCTTAGCATAAAGACAGGGGGAAAACCAACACTTCTAAATGAATATGTTGCTGTATATCTTGTATAGTACGTATAAAAAACAGTGCAAGTGTAAAAATGTCAACGGCTTTATTGGTTCTGGGCTGAGAGCTTTGACCTCTTGTCTTCTTTCCTTCCACTTTCTGCTGATTGCCTGGAAACTTGTTCATTCATTCATTTTCAGCAATCACTTATCCTGTTGGAGGTCGCGGGGTGCTGGATTCTATCCCAGCTGGCATTGGGTGAGAGGCAGGGTACACCCTGGACAGGTCACCAGACTATCACAGGGCTGACAGAGACAGACAACCATTCACACTCACATTCACACC
Organism: Epinephelus moara; assembly: GCF_006386435.1. Classification (NCBI taxonomy): domain Eukaryota; kingdom Metazoa; phylum Chordata; class Actinopteri; order Perciformes; family Serranidae; genus Epinephelus; species Epinephelus moara. The sequence goes on from NC_065507.1 coordinate 24,357,360, forward strand.
TACGGCAATGTTAGGGACATCAATTAACCTGCATGTCTTTGCATTGTGGGAGGAAGCTGGAGTACCCGGAGAAAACCCAAGCTGACACCGCGAGAACATGCAAACTCTGCACAGAAGGTCTCCACCACCCTGGGGTGAGGCGAATATGATAACCACGGCCCCACTGTGCCACCCTAGAAACTTGTAATAGAGCTAAAACTTTGTTTTTTGTGCAGATTAAACAAATGAGATATGACATGTTAGTCAGTGAGGTTTAACAGTACTGGGAAAAGGATGTTGGTGCCTTAGAAAAGAGACGGGGTAGTTGTTTCCCCCTTTTTAGTTTTTGTGCTAAGATGCACATAAGATAAGCTGAATAGCTGTGAGCTGCAGCTTTAAAATTTCCAAAATGTCAAACTATTTCTTTAAAGGTGCAACATGTAATGCCTGGCCATTGTGTTGTCACTAATTTCACTGAAGGTACGTTCCGCTAAAAGGCCAATTTTACATGTTACCAGTCTAAAAGAAATGTTGCGAGTTTAGCATCAAACCTCATCTCTTTACTTGTCAAAAGCTGTGTCTAGGAAAGCCACATCAATGTTTAATCTTGTTTTGCTTCTGTTTTTCTTTGCTGCCAGACGTGGTCTCCGGCCAGAGTGGGTGGTTGAGATGGTGATAAAGGTCGCTTGGCAAGTGCTTCAGCTATCTTTGCGTTTACTGTGCTACTAACCAGGGGCAGTACCTTCAACCTATCAATGTGATTGACGAGCCCTTGGGGTAGCTCTAGTTCTTTGTTTTCTTATGTTGGACTGAGGGCAGACTGGATGCTACAGTGACTCACTCTCACCTCTCGGGGTACAAGTAATATCATATGTAAGGCTGATGCTAGCTAGTTAGGATGCTCATTTCAGTAAATATATCTGCAACACAATACATATTCATTCATTCATTTCTGTAACTGCTTATCCTGGTAGGGGTTGCTGGTGAGCTGGAGACTATCTCAGCTGACACTGGGCGAGAGGCGGGGTACACCCTGGACAGTTCGGGTCCATGTCATTGGTTCGACAGCCCATTGGTCCGACATCCCATTAGTCCAACGGTCCGCGGTGCTGAACGGCTCCCGGCGGGAGTATTTCTACCTTGATGGTGCGCCGCGACCGGCTCTGGATCAGCTGGGAAAGGCTTGAGGCAAAGCAGGCTCACGGCTTATGTGTTTGTCACTTTCTTTTTCATTTTAACCCACACCATGATCTTTTCCTGACCCTAACCAAGTGGTTTTTGTGCCTAAACCTAACTAGACCTTAACCACAGGGCATCAGGATGATTTCAGAACAGACTTTGGAACAATGGGTTTAATATGGTCGGAACAATGGGTTTAATATGGTCGGAACAATGGGATGTTGGACCAATGAGCTGTCGGACCAATGGGCAGTTCCCGGACAGTTCAACCATTTACACTCACATTCACACCTATTTAGAGTCACCAATTAACCTGCATGTCTTTGGACTGTGGGAGGAAGCCGGAGTACCCGGAAAAAACCCACACTAACATGGGGAGAACATGCAAACTCCATATAGAAGGGCTCCCACACCCTGGGGATCAAACCAGGAACCCTCTTGCTGTGAGGCAACAATGCTAACCACTCCACCACTGTGCCACAATACCTTTTCAAAAATGTCTTCCTCACATTTTGTTGATAACGGCCATTTTTCAAATTAATATCTGGCCATATCTTACAAATTGAACTTTTAAAGGCAATGGGGGGCATAGGAGAGGAGATGAGAGGAGAGGAGAGGAGAGGAGAGGAGAGGAGAGGAGAGGAACGGAGCAATAATTACTGGAGACATTTTAAGAAGCAACAAAATCTGAAGGAGGAGAGCAGAGGAAGAGAGAGATCAGATGGTCTAGAGAATGCAGGAAGAATGAGAGGACAGGAAGAAAGAGAGAAGGGAGAAGAGAGGGCACTCATGGTGTAATTGGATGAACACTTGTCACTGACAGGGCCTACTCCTGAAAATGACAGCTCTCTCCTTCTCCCTCTAACCCCTCTCATCTTTTATAGACCACTCTAATCTATTCCTCCTGCTAATTGAACATCACACAAGCATACTCATATATAGCACCTCATTAGTATGGGGAAATTCAAGAAGATATGGGTGAAATTTATTACATGATCCCATGGAATTGCCAAACCTCTGCTATAACTGGAGCGTGCGGTTTTTGATCACCATCAAATATTCAACATTTACTCAGGTGGTTTGCATGATCTTCCAAAAATAATGACATTAATGAGGAAAAAGCTGTAGCTTATACCAAAAGCTACAGTATCTCATGTTACCAAATCCCATACCTTGCAATGTTAACAAAAGAGAAAAATAATTCATGTATTCGCTCTGTGATTTGGATCTGCTCCAAAATTAAATGGGTTTTTCTTTGGCCTATGTCTCGCCTTTCAACAAGTTTCACGAAAATCAGGTTTTTTTTTCTGCTGTCCTTCTGACAAACACACAAACAAACAGAATTGAAAACATAACCTTCTTGGCGGACGTAATAAGGGAAAGTACAATTGCATCATCTATTTTGAAACTGTTATCCTGGGCAATCTGAATGAACACACCAGGGTTTTGCTCCATTACTGTGTTAGCTCCAAATTACTGTACCCTCTATTCTCTCCCTTCAATAACAAACTAATTTTCTCCTACTGCTAAGACACAATCTGATCCACCTCCCATGTGGCAATGATTTCAGTATATCAAATGCATTGTCCTCCTCTTTCTTCCTTTGGTGTGGCAACAAATAACTTGTGAACACTGCTGCTCAAGTAAGCATCCATGCCTATTACAGAGTTCTAGTTTGGTATTTTGAGGAGAAACTAGAATAAGACACTGAATTTGTTGTATGACTTTTAGACTGACCTCTGTTCCATCAACATCAGAAAGAATATTTGATATAAAGGTCACAAATTCTCTCCACAGGATATCGTGGTTTTTTTGGCTCTCGATACATTCATCACTTTTCTCTGGCTGTATTAATATGCTGTGTCTCTTGTGTTAACTAATAAATGCGATTCATATTTATGTCCTTCATTTGGATTTCCCTTGCTGCACTGCTATCTTCTAAGTGATGCATATCTGTGCGCTGCTCCTCTGCTGCCTCGTTGGGATTATCCATGGGGTTTATGGAGGGGAGCCCTGCCAGCTGATGGTAAAGTCTATTCCAGGTAGCGTTTATCAGGCAGGAGATGTAGTGATTGGGGGTCTGTTCCCTGTTCATGTGAAGGCACCGCAGCCTGAGCTGGATTTTCGAAGTGAGAAGGTTAATGCTTCCTGTGAAATGTAAGATTCTGACAAATGAAATATTTTCTTTTCATGAAAAGCTGAACTAAGTCTGTGTTTAATACACTCTGTCATCATATCTCCCGATTTCTGATTTTCATCTTTCCTGCTGTTATTTTCCTGTGTCTCACCTGCTGCAGTTTTAACCAGCGAGCTTATCGCTGGCTTCAGGCTATGATTTTTGCTGTGGAGGAAATTAACAGTAACCCAGACCTCCTGCCGAACTTCACCCTCGGCTATCTGGCAGCTGATACTTGCCTTGCAGAGAGCACCACTCTGTTAGCAGCCATGGCTATGATAACTGGACAGGAAGTTCATTTGGCAAACTCAGAATGTGGATCTGTGCCTACAGTGCCAGTTATTGTTGGCGATGCACGCTCTTCAGCCTCGATTGTTGTGGCAAACACCCTTGGGGTGTTTGATGTACCCATGGTGAGGATAACTGATGTTCTGCAAACATAATGATGATTCATGTGCTTGTTGGTTCTGTTGCAAAGTATTTCTCATCCTGATTACAGTACCATATGTCTCTGTTCTTGTCTTGTATGTTTGTGTTTGGGCTGCACAGTGTTACACTGCTGCCTCACAGGCAAAACCTCATGAGTTCAAACCCCAATAGGTCTAACGTCAGCCCTCTGTGTTCAGTTTGCTAGTCCTCTCTGTGTTCACATGGGCTTCTTATGGTTGCTTCTGTTGTCTTCCAGATTGAAAACATGCATGTTAGGTATTAGATATACTTCCACAATTCCCTTTGACAAAAGCACAGCCTTCAAAAACTGAAGCTGATTCATTATTCTTGCACAGTAGCTCCTAACTGCTCCTAAATAGTTAAGATGGGGTCAAATGCAGAGGATAATGTTCCTCTCTGGTACAACTTGAGTATAACTCCACTCTTGTGCCTATTTTTTTCCTGTTTTTTTTTTTTTATATCTTTGTCCATCTGTTTGTTAAAATAACCACTCTTATTCTTCACAGGTGAGCTACTTAGCCTCCTGTGTGTGTTTGAGTGATAACAGAAGGTACCCGCTGTTCTTCCGCACAATGCCCAGCGATGCTGCACAAGCTTGGGCCATGGCTGAACTGCTGCACCTAATGGGGTGGACTTGGGTGGGGCTGGTGTCTGCGGATGATGATTATGGCAGATTTGGGATGCAAATGTTAATGGATGCACTCAGGGGAACTGAGGTGTGTGTTGCTTACCATGAAGTGATTCCAAAGGTACTGTAATGCCTCATATTGAAAGTGTCAGTATACACCCCCCCTCCTTTCTTTCTCATTCTCTGCCTTGCAGTAATGTCTCTTTCTTACCACCTGCAGCTCTTTGATACTTAATATATCTCTTTTTCATTCCAAGGACTATCCAAAGATGACAATGCAGAAGATTGTTGAAACCATCCAGAAATCCACTGCCAGAGCCGTGGTAACATTTCTCATAGACCAGGATGCCAAGGTATTTTATTCACTAAAGATCAAACCTTTTATGTTCATAGTATTTAGACAGACAAATATTATGGAGACTAGATGCATCCACCTAGGTATGTGACACACCTTTGCTTCCTATCTCTTTGTCAGGCTTTGTTTGAGGAAGTAGTCCACCAGAATGTAACGGATAAGCAGTGGATTGCTAATGAGGCTTGGGTTACGTATAGCACTGTCTCCATCCCTCGCAACATTCCTTCACTGGCTGGGACCATAGGATTTGCTCTGCGGAAGGCCGATATCCCTGGAGTGGGAGCCTTTCTGGCTCGCTTAAATCCCAGCCTGAGTTCACCTGAGTCTGAACCTTTTATGAAGGAGCTCTGGGAAACACTGTTTGGATGCTCTCTTAGTGCTGGCCTGGGAGAGACATTGTGTTCAGGCTCAGAAGTCATAGGTGAACACATAATTTGATGGATGGAAACAAAGGGAAAGATCTTTTTATCATTGGAAACTGAATTCTTGAAAAACTTCAATAGCTTTATTTAATTAGGATTTGCAATGTTAGTGACATTATTGTTGATTTATTGACTTATCTATTCTCTGTCATGAGTCACTTATAGGCATTGGGGAGAGCTTGTACACAGATGTGTCCCAGCTACGAATCACGTATAATGTCTACAAGGCTGTGTACGCTATTGCTCATGCAATAAAAAATATGCTGGCCTGTGAACCTGGAGGAGGTCCCTTCCTGCAAGGCCAGTGTCCTGACATCCGGAGGCTGCAGCCTGTACAAGTAGATAAAATTCTACTATCTCTAGATGCCAAAAATGTTACCATTATCAGAGATCATGTGAAACATCCCTTTTTTTCTCTCTCAGATAGCCCACTACCTACGAGAAGTGAACTTCACAACACCTTTGAAAGAATGGATGAACTTTGACGAGAACGGGGACCCACCTGCCTCATATGACATTATCAACTGGCATGTGACACCTCAGGGAACAATAGAGTTCGTCACTGTTGGCCATTTTGTGTCAACCCAAGGGTCAGATGGTCAGTTTCACATTGACATGGACAAATTAATGTGGGGAGGACACAGCAGACATAAGGTGTCTGTTTTTGCTGCTCTTTCTTTTATGATAATCTCTGTTTTAATCACTCAAAAACCATCTCTGTGGCTGAATTCTCAGAATATGATGAAATATTATTATTGATTGCATGATTCTAGGTTCCTGTGTCTGTGTGCAGCAATCCGTGTCCTCCTGGTACAAGAAAAGCTGTGCAGAAAGGGAAACCTGTGTGCTGTTTTGACTGTCTGCCATGTGCTGAGGGAGAAATCAGCAACCAAACAGGTCATTTTCAGGGTTCATTTTATGATGTATTTGTTTGGAAAAAAAATAACAAAAAAATCAATGAACATATTAGTTACTGAATAAATGACTTTTCCCAGTGCATGTAAGCAATCAGGGAGGTTGCCTATTAATGACCCAAGCTTATTTAACTCTTAACTCTTAAATAAAAGCTATGACTCAACTTAAATGTACTATTCAGGATTAATTAAAGATAATGGCAACACCTTCAGATGACAGATGGATTATTGAATGGGTATATGGGGCACAGGCCCAGGGGCCCAAGGTCTCAGAGGAATCCTGAACCAGAGCCTCTGTTTGAAGTGATTTTAACATTTTTTTTTTTGTTGGTAAGACAATCAAATGACTACAAAGCGACACAAAATGACAGCAAGGAGACAAGAGTCGCAAAGAGACACAAACAGTTACAGAGTTGCATAATGCACAAAGCGATGTTAGAAACTACAAAGTAATGCAAACAAGAACTAAGACACTCAAAACAACTACAAAATGATGCTAAACAAGCCCAAGGACATTCAAAATGACCACAAGGAGACACAAAACAACTACAAAGAGACACATAATAACTAGGAAGAGACACAAACTGGCTAAAGAGAGAAACACAATTACAACAAAGAGACTCAAAACACCTACAAAGAGACACAAAATGACGATGAAATGAGGCTACAAAGATGCAAAACAAACATGAATAGGCTCAAAATGGCGACCACCAAGAGGGCTGGGGGGCTTTTACATGTCTGTGCTCTGGGGCTCATTGTGTCATAGTTCGTCTATGCATCAGATTTATCTGTGGAAAACAATTATAACACATCTGCTTTCTCTCTCTGTCTGTCTTAGGATCACTGGAGTGTATTAGGTGTCCTGATCGCTTTTGGTCCAACTCAAACCACACAGTGTGCATTCCCCAGCAGGTGGATTTCCTTTCGTACAATGATACCATGGGAATCGTCCTCTCCGTCATCTCAGCCGTCGGGGCAACACTGACAGCTGCCACATTTGCCACCTTCCTTTACTACCGACACACACCTTTGGTAAAGTATTGCACTGTCCCACATGATGCCGAATTGCATTTTAAGAGTATTACATTGTAGTTTCATCATACTGTGAGAATAATGCAGTAATGATATTGCAGCCTCCTGATCCATTAACATCAAAATAAAAAAAAGGCCATATCCAATACCATGGTGTAATTTATCCCTGTGTCTCCTTACTTTAAAATCCCTCTCCTGCTTTAAGGTGCGAGCCAACAACTCAGAGGTGAGCTTCATGCTCCTGCTATCACTCAAGTTGTGCTTCTTATGTTCCCTGGCTTTCATTGGACGACCGGTGGCTTGGTCCTGCATGCTAAGACATACACTGTTTGGAATCAGCTTTGTTTTGTGTGTCTCCTGTCTGCTGAGCCGCACCGTGGTGGTCCTGGTGGCCTTTCGTTCCACGTTGCCGGGGGAGAACCTGATGCGTTATGTGGGTCCTGCTCAGCAGCGGTTGGGCATCTCCATCTGCACCCTGGTACAGGTGATTCTGTGTTTAACTGATAACAGTTTTGAGAGTGGCTGCGGCTTAGGAGGTAAATTGGTTTGTCCACTAAATGGAAGATTGGGGTTTCAATCCCTAGCTCCTCCTAGTTCAGCAAGATATTGCAAGATCCCCAATTTGCCATCAGTGTTTGAGTGCGAGTGAATGGTTAACTGAGTACAAAGTAGCAGGTGGAACCTTGTACTGTAGCCCTGACCACCAGTGTGTAAATGGATGCTTAGAGTGGTGGTTGGAAGACTGGAGAGGCACTTTACAAGTGAAAGTCAACTTTCCATGTTATTCACTGGGGAATTATGTGTGCCACATACATATACGTATATTTCTCACATATCATACCTCTCCGTATGAGGACAAGGTCAGTTATACAAATAGAGATTCAGTGTCCTGCAGGTTACAAACTGCTCTTTCCTAATACGATGTCTGCTTTAGTTTTCATTGTCTTTGCATTCTAAACAAATCTCCCTCTTCATTTCCCACCCAACCTCATTCTTCTAGGTGCTGATCTGTGTGCTGTGGCTGACCCTGGCTCCTCCTCAGCCTGCAGAAAGAGACATCATGGACCACTGGGGACCCAAGATCATTCTTGAATGTGCGATTGGCTCTGTGGTGGGCTTCTCATTGGTTCTGGGCTACATTGGCCTGCTGGCCTGTCTCAGCCTCCTCTTGGCCTTTCTAGCAAGGAAACTCCCAGACAACTTTAATGAGGCCAAATTGATCACCTTCAGCATGCTGATCTTCTGTACTGTCTGGGTGGCCTTTGTGCCCGCCTACATTAGCTCTCCTGGGAAGTACATTGTCGCAGTGGAGATTTTTGCCATCCTGGCTTCAAGTTATGGCCTTCTGTTCTGTATCTTTGCCCCAAAGTGTTTTATTATTCTTCTGAGGCCTGAGAGAAACACTAAAAAACAACTGATGGCCAGATAGTACCAACGCCTCAGGGTCAAGAGATGTAGGCATAAAAGAAAAATGAAAATAAAAACAGAATTGGCATCAATTTTTGAAAACTGTATGGTTTCTATTATGACTCATGCAACAACAACAACAACAACAAAAAAAGAAGCAATGAATAAATAAATATTCTTGAAATTAATAATCTTCATTGTTATTAATATTTAAATATTGTCTCTTTTTCTGTAGCCTACATAATTTAATCTAAGCTTTTAAACACTGCAGCTGGATGTTGTTGCAAAACATCTGCATTTGTATTTCTGCATAAACAGAAAGAAACATTTCATCATGCTATCATCTCATGACAGCCCATCAGAGGCATTAACTCATCAGACTGTGACTGTGTGAGTGTTTGTGTTGCACACTGTGATAATTGTTTGCTCTCACTGATACTATTCCTTGTGTGAAACTCTGCAACGCTGTCTCGCGATTGCATTCTGTCAACACATTTCTTATCTGTCCTCCCATTTTAGAACACCCAAACATGGATATGGCGCCTAATTAGATTAGCATAGTGACTCATGCTATATCAAAAAGAAGCCATCATCACTCTGGCTACTTCAATTTCAGATGAATTTTAAGACCTTCACATCATTTGTTGCCCTATATAATGTAGACAGCCACATGGGCCCTGGTGAATGGTGCTATTGTGGCAGAGACCATTAGTTTTGGCTGCAGTTTCTATGGTGCCCATCTCCTCTGTGATACTGGCTCTCACTGCATAATAGGTAAAAGAAAACAGGAGAAAAAGCTATCTGAAAGAGTACGTTTAAAGAATGAAAAATTACTGAAACCTCAAATTCTGTTAAAAGAGACGGCATCATAATGAAAGGACATTTTAGGTCGAGGTATAAATCTGTGCAAGACATGATTCATTCACTCAATTTTGCACCTTTACATAATGATTATGCAAAGTCACCTTACTCCTTCAAAACCATTTTCTGCCCTGCTGTGTCTATGCAGTCACTGGTGCATTTATATAAAGTAGAGAAGGTAGCAGAAATACTATGCCTCGCTATAAAATGCAATAGCACTATCTGCACTAAATGGCTCCAAATCAGGTTTTTTGCAGGCAATTTGAGCTATTGATTCAACTGTATGGTAAGTTTTGAAGTAGTTTGAAGGGTTCACACAGATATTCAGTTATTTGTATGTTGCCTTAGTGGCTATTTTAAAATACCCAAGGCCACTTAGTCTGCAAAGTGTCCCAGTTTTGACTCGTGTTTCAGCTCCTGTATGTGAAGACCAGAAATAATCACATGAGGCAAGAAAAACTTGAATATGGTTTATTTAAATTAGAGAAACGGTGGGTGAAGTCCTTCCAAGTTAACTCTTGTCCAGCCCACTATCGACTTGATGCCCTATTCCTATATGCTCTCACTTAAAACACAGAACTACAGACACAGCTAACACAGAAATAATAGTAACTATAAACATATCCATGGCATAGTCCACTACTATACACTATTCAAATACAAGGAGAATGTTGTGTAAACTTAGATAACATCAAATCCAATATAATATGTCATACCAACACAGACATTGTTACCAAATATAAATATGTGCTTAAGTGGCTCTTATGCCTAATATTGGTATTGGTCTAGCTGTGCATATGTTCTCTTTTGCTGATAAGTTTCCGTTTTATTTTGCATGTCTTGTCATACTTTTAAGACCTTTCCCCTTGTCATAATTAATCTTTTTTCAGTGTTAATGACTGTGATGAATCAGCAATCCATGCAAGAGATATCTGACATCTTTATACGTTGCCTTGAAAACTTATAAAAATGGTGCTTGTCAAACTGAAACTAAATGCTGCAATTGTAATTTACCCCCTGGATTTCTGGTGTTAGGTGCAAACACACGGAGGAAAAAAGTCTCAAGTAGTTGTCAAGTAGAAGTCAAGTGGATTGTCAATAGAGCTATTTGAAAGACACTCAACAGAATATTTGCTTGACAACTCTACAAACTACTTTCTCAATACTGAGTGTTAACTTAAGTAACACTTCTTTTCACCCCGGGATATCATTACTTAATGTTCATGACACAGTGTTAAGTATTACTTCTCCAATCTCTGTCTTTGATGAGGTAAACCCCCATGTGTCCACACATCTGGTCAGCATTTGCCCTAGTACAAAAACTCAGTGATGACAAGATTGAGTAGAAAGCTGCACGTAAGTACTGTAGAAGTCATGCTGTTATTACATCTTTCAACTTCCCTGCTGTGTTTACCTCTACGCTGTCAGCAAATCTATGTTATCATGTGTCAAGTTATCTTTTTTTCAGTATTTCAAGGAATGGATTTCTATGAATTCTGGACTTCCTCCGCACTCACTCACATTTTTAATACATTTTTTCACAGCCGGGCACACTTCATTTTACGTCTGTGTGCCTGTAATTTGAAGGCGCAGTCATTTTATTGAAGAAATTATCACACAGTATTTTCTCATTCAAATGATCTAACCCCTGAATGGCAGTGATCTATTCTGGTTTCCTTAATTAAATCAGGCAAATCGTGCTCCAATCTGAAGGATTACTGTTTGAAATGAAACAAAGACAGACTGTGCACTATGAGCAGAAATCAATCCGCTGTCTTATAGTCATTGAAATTTATGATGCAGAAGAGAGCACATACGAGAGTTAAAAATGCAAAGGCTAGGAAGAATGAAGGTTGGAAATAAATGTAAATCGAGTAATACAGTGTCAATAAAGCACTGCTTTCCATCTGCCCCTCCCTACACCTTTTCCTCATGTCTGTCCCTGATGGACGTTGGAGACCCGATGTCTCTCCATCTTCCAATTTATTCCTCTGCCTTGGGAGGAACAACAGATCAATCAGTGGTGGATAATCAATGTTAGCCTGAGAGCAGATGTGGAGAGCTGGAAAAAATGTCTGACGTTTTTAGTTTGTTATTGCAAGGAACAGCCAGGCGTGATGTTTATATGTAAAGGCCTCTGGAGTATGAGGGTTTAATTAACCAATGACAGCTGGGATTTCCACAGAGCATACCTCAGAGACCCTGGGCCTCATCACTCTATCTCGGGTCAAATCAGCATGGACACTGCTGCCAAATCCCATTCAGTGCTAGCAATGAGCTGTCCTTCACATTTCTACTGAGCATGTCAAAGGAGTGTCATAAAACTGGAGAAATAAAATCATTTGATTTGAGAATGCTTTTTTGTAAATGGTTGACTGTTTTTTCTTGAGGTCTTGAAACTGACTATAGGGGGTTTACAGGATAACATCACTTCTTAATGATGATGCACTGCTTTTTGTATTGTTTCTGTGATTGTACTGCCTACTTTTTTCTACACCACTGAGCAAAATAAAGTAAAAGATCTTTAACTAAACCATAGGTGAGAAAATAGAAGTGAAAAGAATGTACAGGGCAAGTTACAAAAACATTATGGAAAGTTCTTGGTTAGGAAAATGGTGTGTGGTGGTGCATTTTCTGATGGGCCATGATGAATGACAGAAGGCAGCATTAACAGCACACTTCTACCATCTAGTGGTGAAATGTGAGTGTTCATATTCAAGGACAGGAAGTCTATAAACACTGTCTCTACCACCACTGTCATACTTTTTCCCCACAAAATCACACATTTCGAAGTAATGTTATTATATTTATTGTATTAATCTGGGAAAAGCCAGAGACAGAAGTCCATATGTGCATGAAATAAAGATGATGTTCTAGAATTTGTCAGTGGCAGCTTTCGACATCAGGTGTTTCCATGTGTTCTTTTCTGGCCTTAGTAGGATAATGTAGCACTTTGGTGCAAAGATGCAGCCCAGCAGTCCATAACTGGAGGCCAGTATAGCAAACACCTCTGTGGCTGTGGAGTACTTCCCTGGAGAACTAATGTAGGCAGGAACAAAGGCTATCCACACCGCACAAAAAATGAGCATGCTGAAAGTGATGAGCCTTGCCTCGTTGAAGTTATCTGGCAGCTTCCTTGCCAGGAAGGCCAAGAGAAGGCAGAGGCAGGCCAGCAGGCCGATGTAGCCCAGGACGAGAGCGAATGCTACAGGTGAACCTTCATCACACAAGAGAATGACAATAACGCTTTCGCGTGGGATCAGTCGGTGTGGAGTGGGAGGAGCAACAACCAGCCACACTGTACAGATTATTACCTGCATAAGAAGAAATAAACCTCAACATTTGAAAAAACAAAACTGCTCCCCTAACTATTCAAAGGAAATGAGCTGCCCTTACCTGGACCAGTGTACAAAGGGTAATGATTGCCTTTTGCTGTGCAGGCCCAAACCATTTCATTACATTACTGCCTGGAAGTGTTGCCTTGAAGGCCATTAGCACCACTATAGTTTTCCCCAGAATACAAGACATGCAAAGGACAAAGGTGATGCCAAATGCCGTGTGTCGCAGCATGCAAGACCACTCAGAGGGCCGGCCGATGAAGGTCAGAGAACACAGGAAACACAGAGTCAAGGAGAAGAGCAGCAGGAAGCTCAGCTCAGAGTTGTTGGCCCTGACAATCGGGGTGGATCTGTGACAAGAAAATATGACCACCACAACACAGGTGCAGAAGGAGCCAAGGAGAGAAATAGCCATCAGGGTGATGCCCATGGTGTCGCTAAAGGAGAGGAACTCCACCTGTTTGGGGATACAGGCTGTCCTTCCATCATTGGACCAGAACTCTGTCAGGCAGCGCACACACTCTATGGCATCTGATGGAAAGACAAGAAGGCTTTAGCTGCTATACTGTGGCTTTACAGCTGCAACTGTGGGTCAGACGACCAAACATAATGTAGGAGAGTAACGTTTTCTCACCAGTCTGATTGCTAATCTCCCCAGCTGTGCAAACCACACAATCATGGCAGCAGATAGGGAAGTTAGGTCTGATTGCCTTCCGGGTACCTGGGGGACAAATGCTGCTGCATACTGACAAGGGAATCTAAGCAAAAGAGGAAATGCATACTACACTGGTCACAAAACAGTCACATAGTGGAGATATTATTGGACAAAATGCATTTCACAAAACATGATTTATTCTATTGAGATTCATACTTTGGTTTGATTGCCATTCCATACAATCATATCTTCCTGGATCTGGAGTTTTTGCTTTCCTACTGAGGTCGTCTCATCAAATTTGCCAATTGTGACAAACTCCATTTCTCCTTTGGGACTTAGCTGCCAGTTCACAAGGTCATACATGGCTGCAGGGTCACCATTTTCATCAAACTTGGTTTCATCACCAAATGAGTTCAAGTATTCCACCTGCTTTATGTAATGAAGTAGCTAAGGGAAGAAAGTGCTTATCATCATCTTGTAATATTACCAGATTCTATCACTTATGTTCTAGCATCACTATAACTTTTATCTAAATTACTGAACATATGGAATGGTACCTGCCATGGCTGTATATTGTCTGTATCTGGGCAGGCCTGCAGATGAAATGGCCCTTTTCCTTTCACACAGCTTCTCATAGCCTTGAGTGCATGGACGATGGCATACACGGCCTTATAGACATTGTAGGAAATCCTTAGCTGTGACACATCTGAATAGATATTCTTTACACTCCTCAGGTCTTCTGCTCCAGAGCATGGAGGTTTACCCTCGTTATTATGTTCTTGACCTTCATCCTGCACACCCAGGCTGCACTGAAACACCTCTTCCCAGAAGGGTTTCAGGAAGGGATCTGCAAGGGCATCTGGGCTCGAGGGGTGCAAGCGAAGCAGAAAGTCCTGTAGTCTGGGGATGTCTGCTCGCCGAATGGCAAATCCCATAGAACCCTGGAGGATATGGTGGTACTTTTTGGGGGTGGAGAGGACAGCTGCTGTGCTCCAGGCCTCACTGGCCAGCCACTGTATCCCAGTCAGCCCCTCTCTAAATTAAAGAGATATAGATTGCATTTTTGCAATGTTAAACATATCATAAATTTAAACTCAGTAAACACGCATCAACAAAAAATAACAATTTTATCATATTATAAATACTATTGTGTTGTGGAAGATTCCAAACATAAGTGTCATGCCTGAGAGCTTCATCAAACAATGCGGCTGCATCTTGTTCCACAGCAAACACTAGTATGACCCGAGCCCCAGAGGAGCGGATCTTTGAAACGATAGATGAAATGGTGGTCTGTGCTCGGTTTTTAGGGATGACTTCATGAAGGGCAATGCAAGCACCCAGTTTTCTAACCTAAGAGAGCAACAGGGGGATACATGACAACTTATATATGTTCAATAAGTTACACACTGAGAGTTACAAAATGTCATTTTATTATAATTAAATTGTTTATCTTTGTGTGTTACCCACCTCGTTGACAAAGATGTTTGCCCCACCACGGCCATAGGCATCATCTCCTGCTATCACACCCACCCAAGTCCAGCCAAAATGCTTGACAAGTTGTACTAGTGCATCTACCTAGAGAAAGAAAGAGGAAGAGCGAGACAATGAGAGAGTTTCTATTGCTCCTGAAGTGAAAATGTAGACATGTTTCTGTTTGTGTCTGGAAGTAATGCCACATCAGGAGTGTCTGCTGCCTCTAACCTGGAAAAAGTCACTGGGCATGGTCCTTAAAAAGGCAGGAAACTCATTTTTGTCACTGAGACAGGCACAGCTGGAGAAATAACTAACCTGAATGGAAGAAAACACCCATGATAATTTAATTTTACAATGTCCAACATTAAAACACCATGAAATCAGTTGGCTGGACTTAACTCACAGTTGCCAAAAGATTAAAGTCATGAATTATAATTATGAATTTGAGACTGCTAACTGCTGACCCTCTCCAGTCGTAGTAACAACAGAAAAACATGGTGGCAAAAAGCAAAGGACACTGCTATCTCTCACACAGTACTGGTACACAGTTGTTGAGCAGCTATGACTGACTTACCTGTGGCACATGGAAGACTCCCAGGAAACGGGCCACAACAAGAGACTGAGTAGAGCCTCCATCTCCTATCACTGCTGGTACGCTCCCACGACAGGTGCCTTTACTTTGTGTTTCTTCTTCAATCTCTGAATCCTTGTCACTCCCCACTAACTCCATGGCAGCCTTCAGAGCCTGATGGGGTGTACTGCATGAATCATAGATCTTATAGCCCAGTGTGATGTTGGGAAGGAGCTTGCCATCTCTGTTGATCTCCTCAATGGCAAAGATCATAGTTTGCATCCAACGGAAAGTCCGAAAGTTAAATCTGGGAGAAGAGAGATGATGTCTTGAGGCAAAGCTTGAAGAAATTGTAATGTTCAACACAGTTATGAATGTAAAGCCCTGTTGAAAAAAATGTGTCAAATGCAGCCATGGTAGCAGAGATAACAGTTGCTTAATCAAAAGTTTGTGGCCACAGCAATTTAAGGATCAGCTTAAGACAGCTTACCTGGTGCACTGTGCTGGAAGAGGCTTAGAAGTAAAGGACAGACTGGGCTCCACCACCATGTCATGAAGGGAGAAGAGTCCCCCGAAGATGATGTCCCCCTTTTTCTCCAGCACAGGAAGGGACATGGACCCTGGTATTATTTGGCATTGCTGGTTGTGGTCTTGGTGGGAGTTGTAGGGAAAAGTCATACACCATAGGAGACTCAAAAACACAACCCTGGTCCTTCTCCTTGAAAGACTGGGCTCTACGGATCTCATCCAAAAATGACTCATCCTCTCTTAAAGCTAAGTCATCCTTGACAGCCAATGCATGTTTATTCCAGTTCAAGTAATATATATTTGGATAACTGATATAAACAGTGAATAGTGAGCCAAATAAACACCCTGTAAGATAACAAAGCACCAAATAATTTGTCAGTGGTTATTAAAAAGCAACCCCATTCAGATGACACAGTGTCTACACAAATTTAGAAATTTTAAATTTCTAGCAAAATCAGAAAACCATTGTTAACTCAAACGTACTTGTTAAAAAATAACATCGACCTAGCTTGCTGTATTGCATTAATGCTACACAGAGAAGATTTCCAGTCTCCTGCATCAAGTGGGAGATGCTGCCTCGTAGCCTATATATGCTACCTGCCTCATATCACAAATGTCAAATTAACCTCATTTCCCCTGGGCCTTCGATCAATGGAAAAGAGCCCCCTGTTTTGTTAGTAACAGCAATAACAAAACACTGGGATGAGCACTTGACCATAATGGAGAAGGACATGAGGTGTGTCATGTCACAGTGTCATGCCTGAATAGGCCCTGAACTCATCCTTCAGTGATATGAAGAGGCAGGCAGAGGACCCATGTCACAAGAGGCTGCTAAACTAGTTACATACCTTTCAAACACACACACACATACGTGTTTTCCTCCCTTGAGGGGTCCACATATTTTTTGAGCATTTGTGGGGTCCACTCACACACATGCGCGTACACACAAACCAATTTGAAACACAACAAACTACAGAGTGAGAAGAGACTATTAAAACCTTAAAAGCATTGTTAACAGTAATAAACCAAAAGCCATGCATTAGAAGCACTGTTTTATTGTTTAAAAAGCACATTTAATGTAAGGTTATTATATTATCTGACATACAGTTTAACTTTTAAGTAGTTACAGTATTATCTGCATGGTAACATCACCATCCATGATTTATATTTTTTTTTTTACAAAATGTGTAACTACTTTTACGAACTTTCTGTCCTTTTTTTCACGACTTTTCTTACACTTGTGTTAAATACCCCTCTGTGGGGTTACACATGTTTAATACAGTGAAATCAATGAGTCATTAGCTTGTTGTGCATATCATTATCAGGACAAACCCTGCAGGCTACAAAACAAAGCAGCAGAGAGTGTAGCAAAGAGAATTTTACATGCTCTATGTTTTGTTGCCTGAGGACATATATGTTTCCTTATTCACCTAATATGTCCCTGTGTGACGCTCAAAAAAGGAAGGACAGTGTTGCCCTAAGACAGAATGCTCAGTATTATGATACAGTTAATTCCTTTCCTTGTAAGTTAGCCTTAACAAGATTTCAGACTCAAAGGACTTCATGTACTCAGGGGAAATGGGGTCAACCTTATTGTTTCTGAAAACAAGCTGATTAGAAGTGAACAATAAAGAGACTGCAATTGTATCACAGTTGTCCTCACAGGGTGATTCAAGATAATTAAAGCCCCTGAGTATTGGATGTTTCACTGTATTCTATTATGCCCTTGAATGTGCAAAAAAAAAGACAGAAATACAAACAGAAAGAAGAAGAAAAGCCAGACAGTAACTTTGATAGAATGGTGAGAACAAAACTGTCTAACAGAGAGATCAAAATAGTTGTGAGCAAGTCAAAAACAGAGATATGATGAGTATGTTGAGTTACAGCAAATGCTGATTAGCAGGGGGAGAGACAAAGATTGGGGAGAAATAAAGACACACAGTCGGTTGGACACAAGGGTGTTAAGTCTTGTTTCAACAGACACTTGAAGCAGGGGATTGGGGGTCCTACCCCAGACAATTTTGAACGTCCTAATTTCCTGTATTCTGGTGAATGTTTCTGCATCAATTTAAAGTAAAAAAAAAGTGTTTAATTTTGTTAAATTCAAAGACCTCTTCTACTTTTTTTATGGGGTGTAATCATGTAAATATCAAGATGGGACGTGTTGACATGTCAATTCAAAACTATAAATAAAAGAAAGAAAGAAAGACATAAAAGGGTGTACCCTGCGTCCCTCTGAAATCTATGCCTATAATCAGATAATCAGACAGACAGAAGAGAGCATAAAGGAGGAAGAAAGAAACAAAAGGATGGTCCAAAAAATGGAGCTCAAAGACAGAATCAGGATTCATTTTAGTTAAAAACTTGGTGAATTTGAATGTTTAAGGTGTTATTTCTGAAAGAATTTATTGTAAAGTGTGCTCGACTTTGATTCCCCCAGTCCAGAGGTGTACACATGTACAAGTTATAAGCAAGTCTCATGTCATAACCTTCAAGTCTCAAGCAAGTCCCAAGTCACTGTGGTGAAAATCAAGCAAGTCGAGTCCTTGCTATAAGACAAGCAAGCCGAGTCAAGTCAGTGGTCAGGTCAAGCAAAACACAGTCAAGTCATACTCACAAACTCATCAAGATAATATAATAGAACCTTTACCCAGTGGTGGAATGTAACTAAATACATCTACTCAGGTGCTGGAAGTACAAATTTGAGTCTGTTCTTCTTATGCCACTGTCCACCTCTACTACACGACATTTATCTGACAGATTTAGTTTCCAGTTACTTTACAAATTAGATTTTTCACTTAGGACGTACAGTGGCATGGTGGTACAGTGGTTAGTAGGGTGACCAGACGTCCCGCATTGCATGGGACTGCACAGCATTTCTGTCTCTTTTCACGTGTCACCCAAATTGAGACCATGTCCCGCATGATTGGTTGTCACCCGTGCTTGCATTCCCCCCCCGGCCAATGAGAAGAAGCTGCATGCAGCGGCCGGTCCATGTGGGCTCTGTGCGTTTAAGCGCTAGGGCCTGCCCCTCTCGCCCCATATAGCAACTATTTCAACCTCCTTGATAGCAACAGGTGACACTCGTTAGCTAATGACACTCGTGCCGGCTCGTTAGAGTTGAACTGCGCCTCGCCTGCAAAGTAGACGGGATGAGGTGGTTGCAGCGGAGGGGGGTGACAAAAATTTGGTGAAGTCGAACAGTTTCCCGACAGTTTCCAGCAGCCTTCAGTCCGTACAGGAAGTCACAGAAACACTCACATCCTGTCAGATATGATGATGATTTATTAAAATATAATCAGACTCATATATCAGTTTGTTTTTAGTCTCCAGTTGTTTTAATTATGATAGATTGATTTATTAAAATGCTTTACAGGTGATCTGTAGTTTATGTTCATGGTTTATCCTCCATTTATATGAATTCTCCTGTAAATCAGGAGAACTGACCACAAGTCTCTGTGTTGCTAAATACTTCAATAATTAAAACAGTCCAGTGTTAATATACAGACTCTGTATAGTTTATGATGAATGTCTTTAGCCTCTGATGACTAAACTTCGCGCTGGGGGTGGGTGTCCCACATTGTCCCTCACAAACCTACTCCTTGTCCCACATTTGGTTTATTGGGACCTGGTCACCCTAGTGGTTAGCATTGTCACCTCAAAGCAAGAGGGTTCCTTCAGACATGCAAACATGGAGGCTACGTTAATTTTGCACATTAGTGTGAATGTGAGTTTGAATGGTTGTCTGTGTCTATGTATTAGCCCTGTGATAGTCTGGGTACCTGTCCATGGTGTATCCCGCCTCTCGCCCAATGTCAGCTGGGATAGGCTTTTGCTGTTTTTGCTTTTTATTATTTAATATTTCTTATGTTGAGGTTTGAACTGTTGGTTGGACAAAACAAACACTGTGAAGGTGTCACATTGGGCTCTTCGTAAGTGTGACGCTACCTCTCACTATTTTCAGAATTCTTACAAACCAAACCAATTTGTCGATTAATGGAGAAAATAATCAGCAGATTATCCCATAATGAAAATAATCATTAGTTAATAGTTCAGTGAGCTCATCCTCAACCAACAAACCCTGCTTTTACATGAATGCATGAGTCAGAGTCATCTAATAAGATCATATATAGCAGTAGACTACAACAGTAACAGGGGGCATTTTTACAGTACTTTTACTTGTGATACATTTTCCTGATAATACTTACATACTTTTACTTAAGTAACATTGGAATTGCAGGACTTTTACTTGTTACAGAGTATTTTTACAGGGTGGTATCAGTTACTTTTACTAGAGTAAGGGAGTAAAGTATTTAAATACTTCCTCTCCTGCTTCAAAACCTTTGGTCGGGGTGAAAAACTCCACTTAGGGCTGGGCGGTATGACAAAATTTTCATATCACGGTTTTAAGAAAAAATCATATCGGTTTCACGGTATTTCACAGTATTTTGCTCAAGTTCGGCCAACTTGACATGCTGCTATGTTGTGCTATGGCCTATTCAAGTGCCGGAATTTGTTATTTACCTGACAACGCCTGAACGCAACACACGCTCCGCTCCATTCCTTTGGGCTCCACTGACTGCGTACTGAAGCGACACGTAGAGAAGCCAGCGGGGTTGTTTACCGTTTGCTGAGCCAAGAAGCTGCATGTAGGCTGCATGAAATGTTAAAGCATTTTCCACCTAAGTTATTACATATATTTGAGTTATCTACAAGTTTACTGTACTGTTTGTCATCAACTCGCTTTCAAATGTCCGCCACGGACATTTACACAATGTCACGGATAAACATGGGTAAATGCATGAAAAAAAATCATCACATATCACCTCTGATAATGGTTTATTCATTTAAAAACACATTGTGCTCGTTTAGCACACTATTTCATGTAGTTTTTATTTGCTGGAGGGTCGCGTAGGGGAGCGTAACGCGACAAAAACAGAAGAGCCGCCTAAAATAGAGAGTTGTCGCGTGACAGACGGGGGTTGTTGCGCCGCTCCCGTTGCCGGTGGAGCCGCTGTAATTGATTAACAGGGGGGCGAGCTGCTACGGGACTCATGCTGCAGACGTGTCGCGCCGCTAACGTGGTCGGTGGGGCCCGGCCGTAACTGTCTCGGACTCGGGACGGGTCAGGAAAATGCGGTCCGAGCCGTGCTCTAGTGTGCGCTTTGTCTGTGTGTGTGCGCTTTGTGTGCGTGTGTGTGTGTGTGTGTGTGTGTGTGTGCGTGCATCGGGGCGAAACTCCGCCGTGTGCGATACAGAGAGCAGAGGAGAATTGTAAACGGCGGTGCGCTGCTGCTAGTTGCATACAGGGGAAACACTGCTCTTTTTGGTATGAGTTCTTCTGGGTCATCGTGTACAGTTGCTTTGCTTTCAGGACTCTCTCCGGCAGCCATTCTCGCCTCTAAACTTTTCTATGCTCTCATTCTCACCCGCTCAAGCGTGCCTGTGGTGTGCAGCAGTGAAATGGGTCCCCGCTGAAACACTTTCCTGCCGCGCACATTCCGGACATTGTTTGGGCTATTCACCGGTATTGCGGTATATGAAAAATTCCTATCATAACAAAAATAAATACTGGTTTTCGGTACAAACCGGTATACCGCCCAGCCCTAACTCCACTCACATAACATACCTGCTGCTGTCAGAGAACAGGTGACATAATTGTTTAAATCCCCAAATGTGAGCTGAGCAGGAACAGGAGCACTGGGTAAACTATCTCATGGCGCGTGGACTTGCATAGCAAGCTCACATATACACACTCACAGATAGTGAACTTATATTGGGGAGCCTGAGCATACAGTACATGTATCAGCTCTCACAGTGGTGACTCTGTATGTGTAATGGCCCGGCGCTTACAGTGTGTCACTGGACGCAAAGCACATTCAATACTGAATGAGTTATTGACAGTTTGATTCACATGTATATAGAGAAAGAACTGAATAAAAGCACACTGTAAATCTCATGATGCTGCTATACATACTGCCATTCCTCTGAGGAGAGGTGCGGGCAGAGGGACAGAGCTGTAATAGTGTAGGCACGCATATGCGTCATCATATTTTAAGAACAAAATGTAACTTCTTAATACCCAGAAATATACAAATGTTGAATAAAAAGTCAAGTCCTTTCAAGTCATCTGTCTCAAGTCAAGTCTCAAGTCATGAATACCAAGTCAAAGTCAAGTCGAGTCTTTCATCAGTGTTAGTCAGGCAAGTCTCAAGTCCTCAAATTTGCGACACGAGCTGAACTCGAGTCAAGTCATGTGGCTTTTACCAGGTTCAACAGGGGGCACACACATTTTGTCATTGGGCATATTTGTTTGAATAGTCCATGCCTTCAGCACTGGTTTACAAGTTCAGCAGTCTGAAAGTGGAAATTAGAGTAGACGTGTGATGTCACTCTCTTGCCATCTTTGGTTATGCTGAAATGCTGAGCCAACTGAACAGGGTGGGCCACAGACACTTACAATGAAGAGAGGCTCTGTGCCTTAAGTGCACTACAGTATATGACCAGCAGAGGAGTCTGTCCCACATGCTTGCTCATTACCATTTGTGTAAGTGGTGGAAAGTCCTAGGTGCTGACCATTCTGGGATGGCCTCCATTCTGAGTGATCAGAATCTGACATTTGATTTCTCTCTGTTGTATTGGCTTCAGATCAATCTTTTAAAAGTACCATATTTCCTACTACAAAATTGCCTTTAGAGGGTTTTTTTGGTGGCCAAGTGGTCACTTTACGTAGCTACTATATCACTGCAAGACCCCCAATTTTATTCTGGTCGGAGACCCTTTTGTGTCTCTTATGTTGAACCCCTCTCTCCTCATGTTTCCTGTCTGTACCTACACTGCCACTATTGAATAAGGCAAAAAGCCTCAAATTACTGATAAAGTGAGATGTTGCTGCTTCATTCATAGTGGCCATTCTTTGTCATACAACTGAGAGAGTGCATTGAAGTCCACAATATTTGAATATTACATAGAATATACTAAAGGGGATAACTGGCATTTAACTAAAAAATGGAAGCTTTGATTTATTTTATTCTCCTCCGGTGACATGGCATATGCCTATCCTTACATCTTACTATATCATGACGAAAACTCTGTCTGTGTGTGTGTGTGTGCGTGTGTGTGTGTGTGTGTGTGTGTGTGTGTGTGTGTGTCTGTTTCACGTTTTTCTCCTCACTGACTTGGTCAATCCATGTGAAATTTGGCACCGTGGTAGAGGGTCATGGGAGGATGCGAATGAAGCAATATTACATCAATTGGCCAAAGGGGGCGCTATAGCAACCGATTGAAATTGC
>NC_065507.1:24380800-24422230 GCF_006386435.1 Epinephelus moara
TATGTAGAACAGGACGCCTCAAGGTGACTGGAGAAATTTAACTCTAATTGGCAACTGGGTGGCGCTATAACAACAGAAAAATGCTTAAAAATGACTAAAATGCGACCGATCACTGTGGCTCCCCCTGTGGCCAAATGTTTTTTTTTCTTTTTCTAATTTTTGGTATGACTAAGTCATGGTATGGTATGCTGTACATAATCACGGAAACTGTCAGTGTGTCATTCTGTCAGTCAGTCATTCTGTCTGTCCCACGTTTTTCTCTGACGTGGTCAATCTATGTGAAACTGCACACAGGCATTGAGGATTGGCATAGGTAGAAGGTGACATAGCTACCAATGGGTATGGACTAGTATCTACTAATCTAGGAGAAAAAAACAAAACAAATCAGAATCTGCTTGTTTTATAAAACTTGCTTGGCCACTTAAGAGTTGTGCTTTTGTTTTGTTCAGTAATACAACTATGCATTCATTCATTCATGCTATGTGTGCTCTGTGGAAGAAAGAAGGTCCCCAAAACACATTAGCAACGGTTTCTTGAGGGACTAATGTCACCATTCTAAGTCTAAACCTGGATTTTCTATGAGCATGTTTTAAAATACAATATGTTTTTTTAAACAGCGTGTTTAAACAACTTACATCATTCTTTCAACATTGTGTGAGTTTTACAATGTGGGCTTTTGTATCCTGATGAAAACTGTTAAACAATTAAGCACGTCATACACAGTAGTTGACGGTACAAACGTAGTAAAGGACGGCCTACATATCCTCACATAATACAGATGCACCATTCAAAGCTCAAGTACCTGTTTGGTTCCCTAAAGTGTGTCAGGCCAAAACAGGCCACATTATGAAGCATCCCCATCAAGAAATGTTGGTTTAGTTTCTGAAATGAAAGTGTTGTGACCATTTCCTGTGCAGGTGTAGGAATGTCACCGATGTTCTATCTTTGAAATTACAACTTTTACAAAATGCTTAATTGAGATCTTGTCACTGTCAAAACATTTGCCTCTGCAGCCTTTAATCTTTATTGAGTAATTGCAGTCTAAGGCTATTATTGATTTTGTTTTGGGCAGAGAAATAAAAGAGAATTTAGAGAAATTGAGGAGAAACAAGAATAAATGTGCCCTTGTGATAGTCTAGACTAATATCAGTTCATACATAAAACCTGATGGCAAAAGTGAACTTCCATGTCTTATCTGGGAAGTAGTCTCACAATCACTCAAAGGAGCAGATATGTTCTTAAATATCTTTTAGAAAATGAATATTTGCCAGAACATAACTGATGGTCATAATCTAAGCCTACTTTTATTTTATTTTTATTTTTTCAAATTGAAGTAGCCACAAAAAAAGACCTGATTTAATGTTTGGGATGTGCACCAGACGGAAAGGAAGCATGAGTGTGTGTGTGTGTGTGTGTGTGTGTGTGTGAGTGAGTGACATTGTGTTTGGTGTATTCCTTGGAGGGATGGGGGGGGGGACTTGTTTATGAACTTGTACATCCATAACAGCATGCACTGAAGCGTAAAACACACTTGGAAAACACTTAAGGTTGTTATTGTGTATATTCTGTAAGGGACGTGACATCATTGCATCATCCTGAACCTGCCAATTTACCTTTTTCCCAGGGGGCAATACAGGGAGCAAGGGGCCAGCTGGGCAAGCAAAGACAAGCAAGTGTTTCCGACAAGACTGATGACATCTGGGCCCGAGGCTATGAAACTCACCAGGTGTTATGTTGGAAATTAATTAATTTTGAGTTTTAATGGATGGTGATCTCAACTCTTTCAAAACAAGCTGCTTACATTAATTAACAAGACTACAGCTGAATCATTATTCACTATCAGCTGGTTTAACACTGAAGAGAATAAAATCTTTAGGATCTTTAAATGAGACAAATCTGGCATGTCAAAACCTGACTCTAACACAACAACATGCTTAATGACATGATGCTTGTTGAAAACACCAATGGTTTTCCCCAGAGTTTCCTCAAAAGTAAACTTATCATGTAGCTCTTAAACAATTATTTTAATTGTAAGCCAAATAAATGTAACTGGAAAAAAATGCTATGACAAATGTGTACTATGTGTCATAATTGTCATAATATTACATAGTTATAATAAAAAAGAAAGCACAAGCCCATATACAGGAAATAGTTCATTCAAATTGCAATTTGAATTTGAATAACATTATATTTTGGGGGAAGTAATCTTCATTCTTTATTAAAGTTTTAATTTATTTTGTTCTGCTTTCCAACCATCCCTCATAGAATTAAAAAAACTTGTTTACTGAGGTCTAACTATAATGTCCACTAGATAATATTCACTTTTAATGGTGTTTACAGTACATCAGTTGACCAAGCAGGGTATGGATGTTCCTCCAGCCACAGTTTGGATCTTATTTAATTCAGCTGTATAACATACATAATTATCCTATTGTAACACTTGGTCATCAGGTGCCTACAGCAGTTTTGCCCTTTGAGGCCCTTTTGAGGGTTTTCTGCAGGCAGCCCACAGTTGGGTTTGCCTGTCAGTGGGTTGGGGCACTAGGTAAGGGTTATGGGGCTAGGGACAGGCTGGAGGTTGGCCTGTGGTTGCAGAGTTAAAGGAATACCTCACCCACAAAATGTCCATTTGTAAATCAATATGTCATGCTGTGTTTGTGGGGCAACTGTGGCTCAGGAGGTAGAGCGCGTTGTCCACCAGTCAGAGGGTCGGTGAGGTGATCCCTGGCTTCTCCAGTCCACATGCCGAAGTATACTTGGGCAAGATACTGAACCCCAAACTGCAACCGATGGCTGTGCCAATGGTGTGTGAGTGTGTTGAATGGTTAAAAACTGAATAGCAGGTGACACCTCGTATGGTATTCTCAGCAACCCATGTATGAATGTATGTGGGAATGGGTAAATGTGACAATTTGTTTAAATGGAAACTATATCAAAACATCCATTAACAAACTTTCACACAACTTGTGCAATATAATCCAAGTCTCACTTAACCACTTGTATGCTCAGTACTTCCAAACATGTATTTTCACTAAGAACGTTAGTGTTGGAGATTAGGTTTAAAGAGAGCATAGATAAGTTTCACTTTAGTTCATTTTAAAATAGTAAGGTTTTAGTAAAAAAGTATGTGTTTGGGAGGTGCCATTCTCGGAACCCATCGGCTGTATTCGGCGTCTGACTTCCGGCAGATGGCGATACAGCCTCTGGGGGCAAACCCCCGATTTTTTGGCATTCCAGTTTGATTTGGGCGGAGGAGGCGAATTTCCGTTTCTGACTTTCGTTTATATATAAGTAAATATGTTGTACCATTGCGTTGGACTCAGAGTTTGCAGTGACGCCAATTATGTTCCGCCTCATTAGTTCACCGCACGGACCGTTTATCCTGGCAACAACTGCAGCCGGCTCAAACGTGATTGGTCAATATTGGTCTATACGCGGACTACAAACAGCCTACAACCGGAAACCAGGGCTCTTCCGCTCTTCTTCCGGCGGCAAGATCTCCGGGGTTTGCCTACAGACTCTACATTCACCGAATGTAGAGTCTGTATGTAGAGACTAGGGAGGTGCTGACCGTGTGACTGAATCAATAGGACTTGGGTTATACTGTGTAAGAGTTTGTAAATGGATGTTTCGATATACTTTTGCTGTTGTACAATGTGGACCCAAATCAGTAAATGAATCAATATCTTTGCCATTTGTGGTGGAGAAATGCAAGAAAAAAATGTGTTTTTTTTCATGAATTCAAGGTAAAAGGCATGAATAATTGATCTACAACTGGTCAGCTGGGGGGTTGTTAAATCCACCAAGTGTCAGCACCAGGAACATGAAACCCTCTGCATTATTTCTGGCTTGGGGCACAGCAAAGCGGGAGCAGCCCTACAAACATAAGAGTCTGTCCCTGAGCGAGTGATGAAGTTGCTAATTGGCTGGTTGAGTGTTGGAATTTCAACTGCATAGTGTTGGGCACAGTGAAAACACTCATTACAAAAGATGACCTTACCCAAGTCCTAATAGTTCTGCTGGTCTTTGGCAATCAAAGAAGCTGTGTGCTTTTTAATATTTCAGCTCTCAGAAGTTAACCTAGCTCTTGTGCAAAACTGCACATGCACCATACAGAAGCAAGGTTTTGAACTGACTGTGGCGTGCACATCAAATTAATTTGTTCCTGTTTAAGATTTGTTCAAAGAGAGCAATGTGTCCTTGAATCTAACATCACCACTGAGCAGCATGGCTCCTTACTGGTTTCCAAGAGATCACTAGTGTCCTACCCTTTTATCTTTTATATTTTATATCATATCACATTTCTAATGTTTTTATTGCCTTAGTAATAATAACCAACACCATCATCAACAGCATCACCATCATTTTTTATCATGATTGCTGCTTTTCAGCAAGTACACAATATTGCCACAAGATGGCAACATTGTCCATGCTATAAGGGTGCCTCACAAGGCAAAGGCCATTGTGTGATTATGTGTGTATACTATTTACCAGAATGTGGGGACAAGTGAGTCCACAAGTTTAACCATTAGATTTCGTACTTTTTAAAATAATTTTTGGTCAAGCTTATAGTCATACTATTAATGGTGGCAAAAGCTGGTATTTTCAACTATTTATGATACCTTGCATGGATTGCCAGTGTTGTGGCAAGGAATGACTTTACACTGATTCAGGTGTTGCCTTGCGTCATCAGCCTGTTGTAACTGCAAGGTTCATGGCTATTGTGTTCCTATGCTAAAACACACTTTTTAAATATCCCAGCACATGTTGATTTTCTACTTTAACTCATCCTGTGGGTGCATTTACTGTAATCTAAATATCTTTCCATGTACCCCCCAGAAACGACAGTAGTGTCCCATGACAAAGTACTTGTACCCCTGGTTAGGAAACATTGTTTTAGACAATAATGTACTTCCAACTTTGTGGCAACAGTTTGATGAAGGCCCTTCCCTCCTTGAACATGACAATATTGTCCTGCACAAATCCAGGTCCATGAAAATGGGAGGTTCGTATGGATAAACCTGACTTTCGAAAACAAAGCACTGACCTCAACCTCATGAAACGACTTTGGGTTGAACTGGAGCACAGACTGTAGGCCAGCACATATCACCCAACGTCAGTGCCTAACCTTACTGATATACTTATGGCTGAATGGGAGGAAATCCTGCATGGTTTTTTAACAATGATGATGATGAGCAGATATTCAGGGATGCAATGTTTGGGTAACCGCATGAAAAACAAAGATTGAAAATAGGAACATGTGGAATAGGCAAAGGCCACAGGGTTGGTTCCTTTTGTTCTCTTCATGTTCTTGTTTTGATTTTCTTGATGTGAGCCAACCCCCATAATACATGGATATTTTTGATTTTAAGTAGTCATAAGTACTAGCAATCCTTGTTTGCACACTTTTTGTACCTCAAAATGCAACAACATGTCCTTTCTTTCAGAGTGGAAGCGGAAGTAATAGTCACATATTTTGATTCTTGGCTTAAATTACTAAACAAGGTGAACTGTTTTATGACATACATTTTTCATTTGTTATTCATTGTGAAGTTATAGACAAAACTAAACTGTATGGTCTATTTTAGGAATTTATGTAACTGAACATCAACTAGATGTTTTCTGTCAACCATTCAGTTCATCACAGGGAGGGTGAATTCCCCTTCCTACTTTTGAAAAACAAAGGCAAATAAACTTGGCAAGGTCATGGTCAATAAACATATCAGATGCCAGACTCCAGGGTACAGTCTTAAGACCTCAAGTTCTCCAGCAGAGATCTTAAGGGGATCATGATGCAACAGTCTTGAGTTTCCTGTATAACCTGAGAGGACATGTGTTGAGGTAGGCTGGAGACACTGTGAACCCTAGAGGGAGTTTATTAGTTTGTTAGAGCACTTGTGAGTGGGAAGAGTCTGAGGTGTAAGTCATAGTCTGACCTGAGGCATCTGCTTTTCACCACATGTGTTCCCACTAAATCAGCCCCCGGTAGACATGGCCTCTGGAGACGTGCAAAGTGTTTCATAAACTAACAGGCATCTCTACAAACATACAAACAACAATTTCTTTCTTAATTAAAGAGGGCCTGAGGGGCACATCAGCTGACTATTAAACATCCCTTTGGCTGTGAAATAACAATAACATCAAATTAAATGTCACACGGTTCAATGCCTTGCCAAAACAGGTGTGTTGATTTGTTTATTTTGATCAGTTGTCAAAAGTGTAACTTTAATTCCTCTATCCAAATGCAGAACTCCCCAAAAAATGATGAAACATGTAGGCAACTCACCTGCATGACAAGACTTGTGTGCACAAGCAAATAAAATATAGAAACTTTTGTAACTCACTAAGATTCTCTGAATGAGTCTCACTTGGCTTAAGTTTATAATCTTTATCTCAGATACTTTATAAAGTTCTCCATAAATTAACGTGACAGACCTTAAGTGTTTTAGATGTTTATGTTAAATTAAGAATTTATGATTTCCTCATACACCGAATCAGTGTAATTATCTGATTTTAGCCTGATATTAAGCCTCCATTGTGGACCACAAAACAATACTGTGTTATATAGCTGTAGTATGTAGCTATAGTATGTAGTATGAATGGATTTATACTGTAATGTTAAACTAGTATGGAGTTACTAGTTTAACATCACAGTTGTTTTTCTCCTGGCTGTGAAAAACAACACACAACGAGTGCAAATTTCATGCAATATTTTAAATTTATTTCCACTTTGTTGATACATAATCATACATACATTGTACAAATGCAAAAAATGTTTTCTTATTCAAAAATTGAAGGGGGGGAGGGGGCACTTACACCAAATTAATTAATATTTTTGTAGCCTATTACATATAAAAACTTCCAAATTATAGGGTTTGTTTGGATTCATCAGTGTTTGTGCGCAACTGACTCGATAGCGGGAAGTGGAGTACCTGTGATGTATCAGACATCTCTTCACCACCCCACAGTAAAAGTATGGTAGTGTATTGCAAGTCCTCAATAATAATAATCTGGTTAACAAATTATTATGTAAAAAATAATGATGGCACGAAAAAACCTTTGTCACCATAATGTCTTAGGGTTTCAGAATGATTTTGGTGCCCCCTTCCCCATCATGTTCTTTTTTGTATTCTTCTCTGGTTTCAGTAAGATAACATAACATTTTGGAGCAAAAATACAAATGAGCAGTCCAAAACTGGAGGCCAGAATAGCAAATATCTCCACAGCAACACTGAACTTCCCAGGGGAGCTGACATATGCTGGAATAAAGGTGATCCATACTGCACAGAATATCAGCATGCTAAAAGTGATAAATTTGGCTTCATTGAAATTATCAGGGAGTTTCCGAGCCAGAAACGCAAGAATAAAACAGAACATGGCCAGAAGTCCGATGTACCCAAGAACAGCCCAGAAGCCTACAGCTGAACCCAGAGCACACTCTAAAATAATTTTGTCTTTGAAGTCTTTAAAGTTATTAAATGGAAAAGGAGGTGAAATTGTTAACCAGAGGATACATATGATAACTTGTATAAGAGTGAAACCCAGGACACTGAGCCTCTGCTGTGCAGGCCCAAACCATTTCATTACATTACTACCAGGAAGTGTTGCCCTGAAGGCCATTAACACCACTATAGTTTTCCCCAGAACACAAGAGATACAGAGGACAAAGGTGATGCCAAATGCTGTGTGTCGCAGCATGCAGGACCACTCAGAGGGCCGGCCGATGAAGGTCAGAGAACACAGGAAACACAGAGTCAAGGAGAAGAGCAGCAGGAAGCTCAGCTCAGAGTTGTTGGCCCTAACAATAGGACTTTTCCTGTATTTGAAGAAAATGAATGCCACAACAGCAGTGATGCATGTTCCCAGCAAGGACGCTGCAGTGAGCAGTGCTCCCATAACCTCTTCATATGATAGAAACTCTTTCTCCTTCTTTACACAGGCATCTCTTCTCTCATTTGACCAGAATTCAGGGTGGCATCTCAGACAGGTGATAGAATCTGAAACATGATATAAAAGCAGGTGTCGGACATAGGGCCGTAATATACTTGCTGCAAACAACGTGACTGCATCATGGCTGCCATGCGTGATCTGCGTTTGTTTGATGCATCGGCAGCACATCTCAACGCGATGTACCGTGACGCGTGCTTGAGATGCAATATTGACATGATTGCTAGAGGCGCTCGTGCGAATGAACACTGTGACCGTGAGATCAGACTAGACGGAGTCGCTGTCAGAGCAATGGCGGAAACTTTTGAAGAGAGGCTGACAGACCTGGTGCGGAACTACCTGCATCCCTATGATGTTTCCATGCTGTTACATAGTGACATAATTCTTCTTCCTCATCAAGCATATCAAGGGCATCCATGTTTGTTTACAACACCCGGCAGCCGAATTTTTGGCCGACGTGCACTTCCCGATTTCCTGGTTATGTTTCTGTTGTCTGCCCCAAGTGGAGACCGCCAGTGTTGTGTGTTTTGGCTGTGCAGTGCTGCAGCAAGTACATACACAGACACAGCGCATTGTGTACGCGTACGCTCGATCAAGTGGCAAGTCTAATACGGCCCTTACTCAGTACATTTGATGTTTTGGTCTCCATGTTATATCTTTTTTATGCATACAAGACAGACACAACGTGATTACAGATAACAAATGGATAGTCATCAGCTCCATGGCGTCATCATTTTATTTGAATCTTATGAGTACAACATACAGCATTTTTGTGTTTTTCAAACTGCAATGCTGATGTACTATAGCACAAACACGGTCTCATTCACTCTCAGTGAATTTATATCAGTTTCCAAGAGATAGATGTAGAAATTGTCTGCATGCTTAGTAGGATGAGGTGAGGAAATACTGTAGGCCTTTTTGTAAGTTGAGTGATCTGACCCTTTCACCACCTTTTTTATGACTTTACTGATGACTTATGTATCAGTATATGTTTATGATATTTGTGTAAAATAAATTGATTCTTGAATGAATAACAATAATGATTTAAAAGGCTGTATAATTAATTAATGGACACTTCAGGAACTTCATCAATGCTTTTGAAATCACATTACAAAGCAGTGTCTTAAAACTGACATGCTAACTTTTAAACTTTTGTTAAGTCGTGCACTAAATTTTACAACACCTGTAATGTTGCTTATCTCTCCCTCTGCACATGTTAAACAGTCATAGCAGCAGACAGGCTTTCCTTTCTGGAGAACCTTGCGAGTTCCTGGAGGACACTTCTCACTGCAAACTGACACAGGCACCTGAAAGGAAAAACAACAATGAACAGGCATTCACTTTGAACAGATGTTGTCTTTGCAAGTCTCTTTTATTAACATTAACTGTGTTCACATGGTAGCTCACCTGTTGTGAGTTCTGCGCCCAAATTAAAGACTTATTTTGCAGATTCAGCTGTTTGTCTGCAGGTAAAGATGCATCATAAAGACCAACTGTGACAAAGTCCACAATACCATTTTCTGTTGGCTGCCAGTTTATAATTTCATACTTTGCTGCTGGGTCTCCATTCTCATTAAAGTAAACCTCATCTCCTTCCTTTGTTTTGAAATTAATCCTTTTTATGTGTTGTAAAATCTAAGAAGAATAGCCATTGATGTAGATCATTATCTGACACAGTTTTTAGGCCTATTGGCTCAACACCATGACAAACAGACTGCAACAATTGTTTTTTTAACATTTAAAACATTTTCCATGTTTATGTGACTTTATGTAATAACTATATTTTAAGTCTACTGTGCTCAACTCACCGTATATGGATCTAGCTGCATCTTGTTACATGTTTTATTGCAGCTGAGCATACTGTGAAGTGCGTGGGCCACAGCATACACTCCTTTATAGACATTGATAAAGATCGGCATGAGCGACATATCAGTGAAGCTGTTCTGCACTCCAGTCAGATCCTCATGTCCAGTACATTCTCTCTGATTCTCTGTGGACAACTTTGAGTGCTTGAACTTACAGCTGAATAATGTCTCCCACAGCTCTGTAAACATTTCATTACCAGATGTATTGAGAGGCTTCACATCCAATATAAACTCTCTCATGCCACTGACATGTGCTTTGGGGATGGACAGGCCTATGGCACCATCCAGAATGTGATGCTTATCCATGGCTGCAGTTTGGGAATCAGAGATCCAGGCCTCAGTCCCTACCCACTGGTACCCAGTCAAGTTGTGTTGAGACATCTCATGTATTAGCATATCAATATCCATGTGGGAGAGGAAAGTGACAATCACCTTGGAAGTGGAAGCTTTGATAATGTCAATTATCTTTTGTATTTTGTCTGGTGGATCTGTTCTAAAGAAAGACACAGAGTACTCCAGACAGATGCCCAGCTGCTGGGCTGTTTCTGTAAATGTGGCCATGCCATTGTTCCCATAATCATCATTTGTTCTAATAGCTCCAACCCAAGTCCAACCAAAGTGCTTGACCAACTGTGCCAGGGCCCTGCTCTGGTAGTAGTCACTGGGTATTGTCCTGAGGAAGGATGGGTACTTGGTTTTATCACTGAGACAAGCACAAGTAGCAAAGTGGCTGATCTAGAAGAAAAAAAGAAGTGATAGCCCAAGATAAAGATGTTAAATATGAAGCATTTATACAGCACACTACAGTTTTTAAAATCAAACAAAAGAATTGTGATGACCAACTGGAGGAACAAAAATTA
Source organism: Epinephelus moara (assembly GCF_006386435.1). NCBI lineage: Eukaryota > Metazoa > Chordata > Actinopteri > Perciformes > Serranidae > Epinephelus > Epinephelus moara. The sequence goes on from NC_065507.1 coordinate 24,391,473, forward strand.
ATTTTAATAAATAAAATCATATCTTTACAAATGTTACCTACCAGTGGGATACTAAAGGGTCCGATTACAGTGGCTATAGCCATGCAAGGAGAGGAAGAGGTCTCTCCCATAATGGCCTGCACTTGGGCTGGCTTGGTACATGGTTCCTGGGAGGATGCAGATAATTCCTCATTACCATTAGCCAAAGCCAGTGTAACCCTCACACCTCTGGCAATGGAGCCACAGACATCATAGATCTTATAGCCCAGAGAGATGCCGGGCAGCAGGTCTGTACTGTTATTAATCTCCTCTATGGCAAAGAGCATAGCCTGGGCATACTGGAAACCTCTGGAATTGAAACTTGATGCAGACAGTTAATTGGAATCACAATGAATTTGTTCTTTAAACAAAAACAACAGCATAGTAAAATGAAGCATTTGATGGCATGAACACACTCAAGAGGATATATTTCTTGATCGAATGCTCAGTTTGATAACCCATTTTGTATCTGTATCCACTTCTTGTGAGATATTTGAAATCTAGATTTCATAATTCACCTGATGCATTGCAGTGGCAGTGGTTTCTGCATGTAGGTGTCCTTTCTTTCTTTCCAGCTGCTGTGGAAAGAGAAGATTCCCCCTAAGATAATGTCTCCGTCCTTAGACAGATGGGGGTTCTCAGGATCCCCTCTTCGCCTGCATACTGGTTCCTCACCCTGAGAGAAAGATGCCACCAGCAATAGCTGTAAGAGTGCCCATCCCTGCTCTGGCCACCTCTGTGTAGATGTCATACTGTCTCAAAGAGCCAAACCACTGGTTGACACATGCAGTTGAATGCAAATGAAAAGCTTGTACTGGTATTTATACATTTTGGAGCAGCATAAAAGATAATAATGGAACAATTAAACAAGACGGGGCGAGAGGAAGGAGGTGCCCAAACAGCTAAAAAAAAAAAAAAAAGTTTTGTTTTCAGCCTTTGTGTATTTCAAATACTATGCAAATATATATTTAATAAAAACATAATTGTACATGTTATCCAATATTAATATTCAGTTATGCTGTAAAAAAGTCTTTTCAACAATTACATTTTAACATTATGGAGGTAAGTTTAGACTTTTTATTTTCTCCTTGGAGAATCTTCTCACTACTGTATTCAATATTGAGTGGGCCTTCTAATCAGCCTGTAGGTATTTGTAGTCAGGCTAAAGAAAATGGACAGTACATGTCATTATGTGCTTTAATCTGGTTTCTGTAGACAGAGAAGTATTCAGTTGGATCTCTTGTGCTCTGTCATTTACATGACTTTCAACCCAAAACCCAGCCACAATCCACATCATTCATTATTTATCATTGCACAGGCCGTTTCAAGATGTTCAGAAGTAAGGTAGAGCAGTTAAACACATAATGTATAATGATAAAAGGCAAACAGCCAGTCCCTGGGTGAGAATATTCACAGTGGAGAGGTTTAAATTAGTTTATTTATTATTTGCAATACTGTGTGTACAAGCGTAGTTCATACTATTACTGACATTACCCCAGCTAGCCCTGTGCATAGGCCTACATTTTTTCCGAGGGTGGGGGGTGGGTGCTGCAGTGGACAAGTCCCCCTTCATATTTAGAACATGTGCATTTGTCCCCTCCAATGAAAACCATGACAGTAGCAGAGGACTTTTGTGCTGATAACATTACATTTATACCAAAAATTGATGCAAAAAACGGTACATAATAAAAATTCACCAGAATGCAGAAAATTAAATGTTTGACACCCAGAGGATCCCCAACCCCCCTGTGAAAAACAACACAAAGGAGAGTAAATATTTCATGCAATATTTTAATTTTATTTCTGTTTTGTTGATACATATTGTTTGAATGATGACAATTGTTATTTGTGATATCTTCATATTTTTTTCAAATATTGAATATTGAGGTTCATTCTTGATTTTGGCAACACATATATACAGTGATAAGAAATTAAAACACACACTTGAAAAAAAACCTGACATATTAAAGGTTTTGTAATAGGATAAACTTCAGAGATTAGGTCCAAAGTATACTGGAGCACACGGACTTGAGCTAACAAACTTTATCAAGTCATCTGAATTGTTAATATACAGACATCATAAGGGTATTTGTGATTTTTCATATGAACTAGAAAATCAGTTTTTCTATCTATGAATTTACAGTGAGACCTGAAAGTAAGTATATTAAATGAATCTATAAAATCATGTATGAACTGATTAAGGGCAGAAAATAAATAAACAAATAAATAAAAAAAATATAAATAAATAAATCTACTGCTCTGATTTAACAAATAACTCAAAGGGTTCTTGGGGTCACTTTACCCATCAAATGTTTCTTTGTATTGTTCTCAGGCTTTAATAAAACGATATAGCATTTGGGCAAAAAAATACAAAACAGCATTCCATAGCTTGAAGCCAGAATAGCAAATATCTCCACAGCCACTGTGAACTTCCCAGGAGAGCTGGCATATGCTGGAATAAAGGTGATCCATACTGCACAGAATATCAGCATGCTGAAGGTGATGAATTTAGCTTCATTGAAATTATCAGGGAGCTTTCTGGCCAAAAAAGCGAGCACAAAACATAACACAGCTAAGAGTCCTATGTATCCCAATACTGCCCAGAACCCAACAGGTGATCCCAGAGCACACTCAAGAATAATCTTTTCTTTATAGTGGTTCATATTTTTGAAGGGAAAGGGAGGGTTGATGGTCAGCCAGAGTATGCAAATTACAACCTGTATGAGAGTGAAAGCCAGAACACTGAGCCTCTGCTGTGCAGGCCCAAACCATTTCATCACATTACTACCAGGAAGTGTTGCCCTGAAGGCCATTAACACCACTATAGTTTTCCCCAGAACACATGAGATACAGAGAACAAAGGTGATGCCGAATGCTGTGTGTCGCAGCATGCAGGACCATTCAGAGGGCCGACCGATGAAGGTCAGAGAACACAGGAAACACAGAGTCAAGGAGAAGAGCAGCAGGAAGCTCAGCTCAGAGTTGTTGGCCCTGACAATAGGAGTCTGCCTGTAGTGGAAAAATATCAGGGCTATAGTTGTCGCGAGGCAGGCACCAAAGACAGAGAAGGTGACCAACAGTATACCCATCAATTCCCTGAAGGTGAGGAACTCAATCGCTTTCAGATCACAGTTATTCCTCTCTTTGTTGGACTTGTACTCGGGAAGGCATTTGTCACATTTCACAGCATCTGGAAGCATAAATATGTTTAGGCTGTAGAGCACACACATCTTCAGATAGACCAGTAAAGTGCTGGCAGTGATTTTGCCCAACAGAAACACGATGAGTGCTAGAGTAAAGGCTAGGAACCCTGCTGTCTCACTTGTACTGTTGCTGAACTCCCCGTCAGCACAGGTGATGCAATCAAAACAGCAGATAGGTTTGCCCTTGACAAAGGCCCGGCGGGTCCCTGGCAGACAGCTCTCACTGCATACAGACCTTGGCACCTGCATCACAGAGACAACATTAAAATTCAGGATAACTTCCAGACTCATAATCATGTTAATATGGTAATGACTTACTTACTAACTGTTTATTACTCACAATAAAAAGGAAGAATGTTGCGTTAAAAAAACAAACAAAGAGCTCATTACATTTACTTACTTTGAGATTCTCGCCTGCCCAGATGGCTCCCACACCTGGTTTCATCTCAAACTGCTGACCCTCAGGCTGAGAGGCATCGTAGTAACCAATGGTCTCAAAGACTATGTAACCTGTCTCATCCATCTGCCAGTTTACGAGAGCATAACGTGCCACAGGGTCTCCCAACTCATCAAAGAACACATTTTCACCAATCTTGGTAGTGAAATTGACCTTTGTTAAGTAATGCAGCACCTGCAAGATCACAATGATGTTGTTATTTAACTATGCACTTATTAACATTCACAGTAATTTTGATTTAGGCCCTGCATTTTGTTTTCATGTGTACCTGCCATGGTTGGACCTTTTCTCTATCAGCACAAGTATTGTTCTGAAAAGGCCCCTGTCCATCTTCACAAGTAAACAACATGTGTAATGCATGAGCGACAGCATATGTTGCCTTGTAAACATTATTCAGCAAACTGGCATCTGAAACATCTGTGAAGCGTGTGTTTGTGTCCCACAGTGACTCTTTCCCAGTGCAGGCTGCGACTGAACCCTGAGCTTCAGTCTCTGCTTGGGGAGTCAGGGTGCAGCCGAACACCATCTCCCACAACTCCACCAGTCCCTGGTTTCCCAGTGTGGTGGAGGGCCTGCTGTTAGCCAGGAACTCTTGCAGTCCAGGGATATGAGCATTTAGTGCTGCGAAGCCCACTGCCCCCTGGACCACAGCGTAGTTTACTTGAGAGGCGATATAGCGATACGTGATCCAGCCCTCACTGCCCACCCACTGCAGGCCTGTAACATTCTGAGCATGAAGCTCCTTAATGAGTATGTCAAGGTCAGTGCCATCAGCAAATGCCACTATTACCTTAGAGGTGGATTTCTTTATAATGTCCACCACCTCTAAGAACCACTTCCTTGGATCAGTTCTGTAAATAGCCACGGAGTACTCAACACATACACCTTCTCCTTCTGCTGCTTCCAGGAAAGTGGCCATACCACCATTCCCATAGTCACTATTGGTTCTTATAGCCCCTACCCAGGTCCAGCCAAAGTGTTTCACAAGCTTTGCAAGGGCTTTGCTCTGGTAAATGTCATTAGGTATGGTTCTGAAGAAAGAGGGATAGTCTCTTCTGTTGCTAAGACATGCACAAGTGGCTGAATGACTGATCTGAAGGTAAAACAGAGTAACAGCTCATTTTTAGGTGTCTTCAATGAATCACAAAGAAATAAAACATTTTCACACATTACTTCATTTTCAACAGTACGAATTCGCTGGGCAGTTAATGCCTGCAGGGAGTGCACATGCTCCCAACACTCACCACAGGTATATGAAAGGGTCCCATGGTGCGTGCAATACCTATTGTAGAGGTGGATGTGGTTTCCCCTATGACAGCATGCACATTAGAGAGTTTGTTACAGCTGTCTTCCCCACTCTCATACCTATTCATCAGGTTTAGCGATGCCCTGATGGACAAAGGGATACTCGGGCAGGAGTCAAAGATCCTGTAACCCAGTGTAACTCCTGGCAGCAGCTCTGAGCTGTTGTTGATCTCCCCTATGGCAAAAATCATAGTGTATGCATACTGAAGCTCTCCTGGATCCAGTCTGAAAAAAGGAGAGTGACCAAATGTGAAAAGTAAAACATGTGAAACGCACAAAAATGTACACGTAAAACACAAATAAACACACACGGTAATACGATTTACAGTGACATTTTTTCCCATCCCTCTCTTACCCTTCACACTGGATCGTTCCTGGGTTGACCTGGAGAGCTGGATTGACACTGACTGGGTTCTGATGGAAGGAGAAAATGCCTCCAATGTTGATGTCTCCCTCCTTAGAAAACTGGGACAGTTCTTTTGTCCCATAAGTTTGACACTCAGGCTTCCCTTCTCTGACAGCCAGAAGGGAAAGAAGTAGCAGATCTGCTATCAGCAGCATAGTTGCTCACCTCGATATTTACCACCCGAGGCCCAAAGGTAAAAACTCTGAGCATTTTATAGGGTTTTTCTTCTAACTATCACAAAGCCACAGGGGCCTGGGTAAAACCTATGTGAATATTGTGTGTCTGTCCACCAATGACAGCACTTGTGATGTGACTGACAGATGGATTGGCCTATAAGAGGGCCTACTACTTTTGTATGTCATCTTTGTTTTTAGCTTAACCAATTCCATCCAATAATAATGTCCCAAATCTTTGTTCTTCGGTATATCTGAGCTGTTGTTATGGATTGAATATTCTGCTTTAATTTAAAGCTAAATAATGAAAAAAGGCATCTTTTGACACTGGGCCAACGTATATTCCCACCTAAAGTAGGCAAAACTATCCCACTCCTCCAAAGAAGCTAAAACCTAAAGAGCTTAATGTTATTTTGCGCTTCAAATTTGTCACAGAGAAATCATTCTGCTGAAAATATCCAAAGTCAAACAATATATTAAATGGACAGATGTTGATTTTTGCATGCATGTGTGTTTCCCTTTAAATGTGGTGTACTGTAAATATAATGCAATGTATTATCTTAACTTGTAATTTCAAGGGATTTGATATAAAGGTCCAGTGTGTAGGAATTAGTGGCATCAGACAAGCAGTGGTTGGCCCAGAATTTTCTTCACCTTAATGATGGTAAAACAGAGTGCATCATGTTTGGGGACACAGGGACGGCTGGCTTTGGAACCTTGTTTCCAACACTCAGTCAAAATGTCAGAAATCTGGGAGTGTTTCTTGACTCAGACCTTAAATTCGACAAACAAATAAACAGTGTTGTCCGAACTAGTTTTTTCCAGCTTCGTCTCCTGGCCAAAGTTAAAATGTTTTTAAGTCACCGCAACCTTGAAATGGCCATCCATGCTCTTATAAGCTCTAGACTGGATTACTGTAATGCTCTCTATGTTGGTGTCTCCCAGGCTTCTCTTGGTCGCCTCCAGCTGGTGCAAAATGCTGCGGCCCGTCTTTTAACCAGCACTAACAGACGAGAGCACATCACTCCTGTTCTTAAATCCCTTCACTGGCTTCCCGTCCAGTACAGGATTGATTTTAAAATTTTGATGTTTGTTTTTAAAGCTCTTCATGGTCTCGCCCCAGTGTACTTAACTGAGCTTTTAACTGTTCGGGAACCTGGTAGAGCGCTAAGATCGTCAAACCAACTTTTGCTGGAAGTGCCCAGGTCAAAATACAAACACTGGGGTGATCAAGCCTTTTCCATTGCTGCTCCCAGGCTTTGGAATAAGCTCCCTGTTGAAATGCGTCTCATTTCTGACCTGGGCCTTTTCAAATCTAGACTGAAGACATATTTATTTAGGATGGCTTTTAATACCCAGTAGTGTGGTGACTCTTTTACTTTTACTCTGTTTTACTTTATTTTATTGTATTTTATTGCTCCTATTGCTTTTATTATTTTCATTGCTTTTATTGTTTTTATTGTTGTTATTGCCTCTATTTATTTTTAATTGTTTTATTTATTGCTTCTTTTGCACCTATTGTAAAGCACTTTGGTTCACCGAAAGGGTTGTTGTAAAGGGCTGTATAAATAAAGAACATTTACATTTACATTTACATCAAATGGTGAGGTTGCAGAACTAAAACTCTTCTCGTGTGCCAAACATGTAGGAGAACTATGACGGCCGACATGGAAACATGAATGGCCTTATCTAGAGCCAGTGTCTGGTTTGTCTGCTCTGGGCTACTGTAGAATAACATGGCAGACTTAGTGGAAAAGGACCTGCTCTGTAGGTTAATATCAATGACTCTTTCTAAGGTAATAAAAAAAACAACAATTCTTAAGGCAATTATAAACAAATTAAAATATAGTAATGAATATTATATAATCCAAGGGATGCCCCTAAATCCTACACCCTGGACCTTTAATACACCTGAGAAGATTCAATACATAATGCAGCTTCAGGGAATGCCATTCACTGAAATTATATTTGCAATTATGGCCAGTCCCTTTGGCAATAACTGGATGCACTGATTCCATTTAGCAAATAACTACATATGAACAAGCAAGTACTCTGCATATTGCTCAATGTCAAAGGGGGCAGAAAAAACTGTCTTGGACTGTTCTCTGTTCAGATATTTTAGTGTTACTATTTTGCATACTAATTTATAGTGACTTTGACTGGCTTCTCCCCATCATGTCCTTTTTTGTATTTTGCTCTGGTTTCAACAGTAAAATATAACATTTTGGAGCAAATATACAAAAGAGCAACCCAAAGCTAGAGGCCAGAATAGCAAATATCTCCACAGCCACAGTAAACTTCCCAGGAGAGCTGACATATGCTGGGATAAAAGTGAGCCAGACTGCACAAAATATCAGCATGCTGAAGGTGATGAACTTAGCTTCGTTGAAATTATCAGGCAGCTTTCGAGCCAGGAAAGCAAGGACAAAGCAAAGCACAGCTAGGAGTCCTATATACCCCAGCACAGCCCAGAATCCTACAGGTGAACCTAAATCACACTCCAGAATAATCCTTTCAGTGGCATGAGCTGTGTTTTTGTAAGGGAATGGCGGGGCAAGAGTTAACCACAGCACACAAACTAACACCTGCAGAAAGGTACAGCTGAAAACACTTGTTCTCTGAAGCGGAACAGAACACTGAGGAACTGTGTTTGCTGGCCTTTTAGCCTTAAAGGCCATCACCACTGCTATGGTTTTAGCTAAGATACAAGAAATGCACAGAGCAAATGTGATGCCAAATGCTGTATGTCGCAGCATGCAGGACCACTCAGAGGGCCGGCAGATGAAGGTCAGAGAACACAGGAAACACAGAGTCAAGGAGAAGAGCAGCAGGAAGCTCAGCTCAGAGTTGCTGGCTTTGACAAGAGGTGTGTGACGAAACCGAAAAAAGACACCTGTCACCACCAGTGTTAAACTTGCTCCAAACACTGAGAATGCAGTGAGGAGGGCACCCATGGTTTCTCCATAAGATAGGAACTCGATCACCTTTGGTACACACTGGCTGTGATCTTCATTCGACCAGTATTCCAGTGGACAACGTGAACACTCGGCAGAATCTGAAGGGAAAACATGAAACACTGAAATTAGTTTTATGCTGTAAGCTGAAAGTTATGGGAACAGTGCACATATTATGTAAAATAACTGGCTTTATTTAACTCTTTCCCCGCCACTGATGAGATTTTCCATCATTTATGACCCAATGCTTCCCCGCCACTGACGAGATATTCCGTCAATCCGTGTTTTCACTGTTATAAGATAGGGGGTGCTGTTACACATCTTATGAAATAGAACAGCACTGCCGTCTCCAAAAACACGGCAGTTTTTTTTATGAAAATGCACAAATTAAAGTGTTGATAAAAAAGGAATGGAATAAGATAGAATAAAATGTTTTTTGTGTTTAAAAAAAGAGGGTCTCTTCTTTAGTTTCATGTATATAGCTACTGTTTACATATTCATGGAACAAATTATTCTGTGGGTCTTGAAAGATGGGTGAATGTGATCAAAAATGCTGGAGGTGGCCGGCAACTCAAAATAATACTCTGACGGGGAAAGTGTTGAAATACTGGAAAGCATTGATTAATTCATTGATTTTGTTGAAATATTACATAATACAGTACATGTAGAAGCTTACTCACTGCTGAAGTTGCTGATCTCTCCAGCAGCACAGGCGATGCATGAGAAACAGCAGATGGGTTTGCCTTTAATCACAGCCTGACGGAAACCTGGCAGACAACGCTCACTGCAGATAGACTGTGGCCTCTGTAGCAACACACAACTCATAGTTTATTGCTCCTGTAATCCAAATACTTATTCAATTTGGTTTATTTAATCATCATTGGAAGCTTTTATGGGTCTCTTAAATACACATCAATCTGCAGAAGTAAAACTCCTCGCACTCAGCATGTTCTGCAAAATATAGACTACATACTGTATATTATGTATTATGTAAATTTGAATTTTTAAACCTTTTATATGACTTCCTGAACAATGCCGAATGGATCTCATTGTAATGATGGAAATGGCTGAGGGAACAGTTTTTACTTTATAAGTCAACCTCAACAATGAATATTTCAAACTTAACACATTTGATACCTTTTGGGATTCGGCAGCCCATGATATGTTTATTCTGTCCATGGTAAACTCCTTTCCTGTTGGTAGTGAGGCATCGTAGCTCCCTACAGTCACAAACACAGTATCTCCTGCTCGATTTCTCTGCCAGTTCACCAGCTCATAAGCCGCCGCAGGGTCTCCATTTTCATCAAAATACACCCTTTCTCCTGACTGAAGGGTGAAATTCACATCTTGGAGGTGTTTCACAACCTACCAACAGAAAACAGTGGTGAATAAGTTAAATAAAAGGGACTTATTATTCAAATTGTTTACATAATTCATGAAGGCAACCTTTTACCTGTTTTGGCTCTAAATCATCTTTCCAGATACAAGACTGATTCCACACTCCACCACTTTGCCCACATTTTAACATGCTATGCATGCTATGTGCCACAGCATACACAGCCTTATACACATTGTTAGATATCCTTAGCTCTGACACATCTGTGAAAGGATTGTCGATGTCCTGTAGTCTCTCAGAGCCAGAACACTGCGTCTGACCAGGCAGACTGGATTGAAAACTGCACCCAAATGTAGCTTCCCAGAACTCTCTCAGCAGATCATTATGGGGGTCTTGACTTGGGTTAACCCGCCAAAGAAACTCTTGAAGGCCTGTGATCTTTGTTTTTCTAATGGTGAAGCCCAGAGACCCTGTCAGGATTCCCGAGTACCTCTTAGTGGCCAAATGACCTGCTGTAATCCAGGACTCACTGCCCACCCACTGCAGCCCGGTCAAGTTCTGCTTCAGAGCTTCCTCAAGCAGGATGTCCATCTCGCCCTGGGCAAGGAAGCCAACTAGAACCCTTGCACTGCCACTTTGGATCACTCTTACCACCCTGGCAACATGCTCACTAGGGTCAGTTCTTGAGATGGCCTCTGAATACTCAATACAGACCCCCTCCTGGCTTGCAGCTGCAATAAATGTTGCCATGCCATTGTTACCATAATCATTGTCACTTCTGACTGCCCCAACCCATGTCCAGCCAAAATGCTTAACCAGTTTTGCCAGTGCTCTGCTCTGATAGTGGTCACTAGGGATGGTTCTGAAAAAGTAGGGGTACTCCTTTATGTTACTCAGACAAGCACAAGTAGCAAAGTGGCTGATCTAATAAAAAAGGAAACAAAATGAGGGAAACAAAGAACATGTATAACATTTGAGTATTAGGGTACAAAACAGCCAAAATGTTGTTTGGCTCAACATCTGACTTTGACTCAATCTGCTGAATCTGTCCAAACCAAGAAAACCCTAAACATCATCTTAGCATAGCCATAATATTAGCAGATTCAGTGTTTGTTCATGGTCACTTTACAGTGCGTTGACCATTGTACAGATCCAGATTATTATATTTTGTATAAAGGAAATTAGTCAAAATATGCTCACAAATATTTACCACTGGTATTTGGAAAATCCCTGATATTTGTAGCATCACAATGGTTGAGGAGGACTCAGAGGCTCCAATGATGGCATGAACAGATGACTGTCTTGAACAGGATTTTCCCAAAGTCCTTTCCTGCCCGTTCATGAGACCCATCACTGCACGTGTTGAAGGCAGTGTTGAACCACAGCTATCAAATATCTTATAACCAACTGAAATATTAGGCAACAGAGAGCTGCTATTGTTGATCTCCTGGATGGCAAAAATCATTGTTTGAGCAAATCGAAATTCTCTGAAATTGATCCTGAAAGGAATAAGAACAGTTTTCACTGACAGTTTTCCGATTTCATATTGCTTTTCTGTCATTATGAAACCAACAAATGAGAAAGTACCTGGAACATATGAGAGGTTCTGGAGTATCTGTGAAGGAGAGCGGAGGATTTGATATTTGGCTATGGATAGAGAAAGCTCCACCAATAATGATATGTCCTTCTTTAGATAACAGAGGAAACTCTGGGCTCCCCAGCATCTCGCAGAGCACAGTGTCTTTCTCTGCTCCAGAGACTCCCACAAAAAGCACAAATGGTAACATTATATAGACACAGTCAGACATCTGGTACAAACAGGCACACACATGTACACACAAACCTGTACTCTGTGATGAGTCCTTCTATCGCCGATCAAAACGTGTATCTTCGTTCACAGGCAGGGCTTTATACCTCAGCAGATGATGATGCTTGAGGTCCTCTTATTGAATCAATGAATGATGATGTCATATCACTTTGCTCTACATTTGAGATGATATATTCTGTTTTCAAGTCCATCATGTCATTATTACTGTAGTTGTGAATAAAATTTTATGTAGATGCAATAAGGGGAAATAAACAGCATTTAAACATACTTTAGTTGCAAACTGAGGATTACACAAAGTTTTGATAGAAGCTGGAGTTATTTTCATTTGCAGCAATTAAATCAAATCTACGTTAAGGAAAAGGGGAAAATAGAAAAGGGAAAGCTGGAAATCAATCTCAGTAATCAGGAAAAGATCCTGAGAAACACTATAAAATAATTGTTCAATTTCATTTATATAGCCTAACTAGTCCATACCCATTGGTAGCTTTATCACCTTCTACCTATGCCAATCCTCAATGCCTATGTGCAGTTTCACATAAACTGACCACATCAGTGAGTAGAAAAATGTGGGACAGACAGAATGACTGACTGACAGTTTCCGTGATTATGAACAGCATACCATACCATGACTTAGTCATACCAAAAATTAGAAAAAAAAATAGATACGAAATTAGCTCTCTAGCGCCCCCATTTTGTTTGATCGGGTCAATAATGGAGGGGTCCCCTCAGATTATGTGTGGTCATATGGCTACAAAGTTGTGTGGTGATCGGTGAAACCCTTGAGATGTTATACACCTTTATGTGATGAGCCACGCCCTCCGCAATATTCATTGCCTTATAGAAGCTCAGTTTTAGTAAGTTTTCCAACTTTTGCCAAGAGGGAACTTTAGATATTGGTCCCTACATTATGTTCACCGAGTTTCATGCAGATCGGTCAAACTTCCTATGAAGAGATCGATTTTAAGTGTTTTTCAAAAAATTCAAAATGGCGGAAAATCTATTTTACCGGAAGTTATGGGTTCTTAGGCAAATTTGTTCCTCATGAGGAGAGGCATCTCTGTGCAAAGTTTCATATCTCTACGACATACGGGGCATGAGATATGCCCATTCAAAGTTTGTAATTTAAATCGGTTGCTATAGCGCCCCCCTTTGGCCAATTGATGTAATATTGCTTCATTCGCATCCTCCTATGACCCTCTACCACTGTGCCAAATTTCACATGGATTGACCAAGTCAGTGAGGAGAAAAATGTGGAACAGACACACAGAGTTCTTACAGTAAGATAAGATGTCACAAATCACAATTTGCTTAGGGGGTCCTTACAACATACAACACCCTCTATCCTTGGATCCTCACAAGTAAGAACAATTATTACTTATATTTTTTTGAATACCTTTATAGTTACTGGAGTTTGGGTCCTCTTTACAGGAACAGAGTTCACATTTTTATCATCCTCATCCCCAGTGGTTTCCAAACTTAACCAAGTGTTTTAGTTCCTTAAGTCTAACAGTAGTTTAACCATAATTCACTTTTATAACCACAGTCTGTCCTTTATCTTATCATAGTTCTGCAAAACTTGTATGAAGAGAAAGCATTAAAGACATTGGGACTGAACCTAATCTGGGGCTTAGCAGAATTGTCTAACACAGTGGTTCCCAACTTGCTCAGCCACGGGGTCCAGATTTCTTCTTAGTCATTAGTTCAAGGTCCACAGAGTTAAATACGTTCAGTGCCATACTTTTGTTTGGCCACATCATCAAGCTAGTTTGCTGTCTCAGTCAAGTACTGTTGTCCGTTAGTCACTCAATCTACAGCAGAAAACAGCACTTAAAAATGACAGCTCTGTGCCAGAAATTTACTGTACTTCAAAAAAAGTGTGTTTTCTAGAAACTTGACAAGTTTGAGAGTCATTTGTGGTCCATTCAGAATGGACCTGCGACAAGCTTTGGACAGTGACCCACCAGTTGGGAACCACTGGTTTAACACTGTCATTCTTGTTATTTGATAGAGTTGCATATGTATGCGCAGTACACAGTACATGTGCTGTATATCAACATCTAAAGGCACAACAGATTCTAAGTACACCTGGGGTCCGTTTCACAAAGCAGGTTTAGTAAAAACTCAGAGTCTGTTAACCCTGAAATGAGGGAAACTCTGAGTTTTCCGTTTCAAAAAGGGAGGTAACTCAAACCAGAGAAAGAGGGGTAACTCTAGCCTGTTTCAGAGAGAGTGGTAACTTAAGCTCTCGGTCAGTTACCGTAGTAACAGACTCTATGAACCTAACCTGGTCGGGACCAGGTTTTTCTCAATGAACCTCGAGTTTCTCTCTGTCTCCGCCCTCTTTCAGAGCCACACACTCCATTTGATTTCCTCATTCATTCAGTCAGCAGGCGAGTTTTGGCGTAGCCTAGTTCTGCCGTCTGTCATTTTAAAAAATCATTAAAAAAATCAGAGTCAGTATATTAGAAGTCCATTAGGCACAGTAGGTGGCGACTTTTTTCACTAACATGGCATGTCCTTTTGATAACGATCCCGTGGATGAAGGTGCAGCATTACTGCGCAGAGAATTAAATATTCGTCGGGAGATGGTTATCAGACCGCGCATAGATGTTTTAGCATTTCCACACAATTATCTTTTTGAGCTGTACCGTTTCACGTCACAGTCCATCATCTACATACACAACCTAATCCGTCCTTACATTTGCAACATTACCAATCGTAGTCATGCTCTCACATCCCAGCAGATATTGTGTGTTGCGCTGCGTTTCTTTGCAAATGGAAGTTTTTTGTACAATGTCGGAGATGCTGAGCACTTGAGTAAGGCAACTGTATGCAGGGCGGTCAGAAAAGTGTGCTCGTTTTACGGGCATCTGCCTTCTTTCTGTTGGCTGAGTAGAAGTCTGTGTTAGTTTAAATAGGCTTAATTATTTAACAGAACATGATATAGATGAGAAGACATTTATGTGTGTGAAAACAGCATTATGTTGGGGATAAAACAACTGCACAGTCAAACAGCCACTTAATATTTACTTTACAATGTAAAACATGATCAAAATGAGGTACCCCCATGAGATTATGCCGAGGTCTTACCTGTTTGAACAATGTTTTTATATTTCATCCTAAACTGCTGCCAAGTGCGCTTCTCCCCCGCGGGATTGCACCTAAATGAAATAAATTAATAGGCTACCATTCAAGCAGTTTTCCCCTGTAATATTATTGTGATTGCAAAGGACTACATTTAAACTTACGCATTGACCCGAGCAGCAATGTTCTCCCACGCCGTCTCCCTCTCTTTTGCAGCTGCAGCGGTGTTGCACTTCTTTTTGAAAACGTGTGCAAACTCGCCGTATGAGCGCATTAAGATTTCTAATTCTAATGGGGTGAAAAACGCTGCCCTCCTCTTCCCTGTTGCCATGGTGACTCGACGAATTGGGGCTCCATTGATGCTGGCTTTTTATAGTTGTGGTACACACGCTTAACTCCAGGTGAAACTACTCTGAGTTGATTAAACTGATTCAAATCAGCTGTTCTGGAACCGGAAACTCAGAGTTTCCTATCTCAGAGTAGATCAATTAATTCAAAATTATTTCTCTATTAATAGTATTAACTCAGACTTTCAACATGCCTATAAAACTGGCTATTCAACATGCACAGCTCTCACACAATTGTCTGATGACTGGCTAAAACATATTGACAGTAAATTATTAGTTGGAACAGTGCTGCTGGATTTTAGCGCTGTGTTTGATATTATCGACCATGAACTGTTACTTACAAAATTGGCTGCTTATGGTTTCAAACTTTCAGCTATTAACTGGATGAAAAGCTACCTATTCAATAGACAGCAATGTGTCATGTTCAATGGAACTCTTTCAAGTGTGAAAACATTAGATTGTGGCATTCCTCAGGGAAGTTGCCTAGGACCTTTATTATACTCAATATTTGTAAATGATATGCCATATATTTTAAAGAATGCTTCAATTTCAATTTATGCAGATGATACTACAATATATGCTTCTGCAGAGAATGTCACAGACCTGAGCAGTATACTTCAAGATGAGTTAATGCAGATTTCTAAATGGGTCACTGAAAATAAGATGGAACTTAATATTTCTAAAACCAAATGTCTTGTTATTGGCTCAAATTATGCTCAGAGAAAGGAACACAAATTAAGTGTTTCTTTGTATGGAGTTAAGATTGAACAAGTTAAGGAGGCCAGATTGCTGGGGATTACAATAGATGAAACACTTTCTTGGGCTACTCACATTAATAATATAGTAATAAAAATGAGTAGGAGTATTTCAATCATAAGAAGGAGTGCTTATTTTCTAACCAGCGCAACAAAAAAACAAGTTATGCAAACCCTTGTCTTGTCATATCTTGACTATTGCCCAGCAATCTGGTCAAATGCATCTAAACAAGAACTAAATAAAATCCAGTTTACCCAAAATAGAGCTGCGAGATTAGCTCTGCACTGCTCTTTTAGGAACAGCATTGGAAAAATGCACAATGAATTGTCATGGATGAGAGTCAGTGAGAGACTAGCTTGTAGCATTATTATATTTTTGAAAAACATCTATATATCACGTAAACCTACCAGTCTTTTTTCTCAGCTGTTGCTCGCTAGTGATACTCACAACTATGGCACTAGACAAGCCTTGAGAGGTGATTTCAGCTTGCCTAAACCTAAAACTGATGCCCTCAAAAAAACAGTGATGTACAGGGCAATCACATACTGGAACAGACTTCCACAACATTTAGTTTTAATTTCCAGTAGAGTTGGTTTTAAGAAAACACTTAGAAGAGCTGTAATGCAGAAAGAGGTTGTTGTAGATTGTGACTAATGTTTTTGTCAGTTAATTGTATTCTGTTATGAATTATGTATGTTTGATTTTCTTTATACTTATTTTTGTTTAATATCAATTTAGTGTGCTCAGTTAGGTTATCATTACTATATTGATATACATTTTATTTTTGCTCACTTCTGTATGTACATTGTTATATTTTAATTTATCATTCTTTGTCATTTAGGATAATAGTTGTTGTTTTCTTTTTCCTTTGATAGATGTGTGAATGCATATATTATATTTGTTCTTCAATTTGTTTTGTTTTTTATTAGGTTTTTGCTTGTGAATTTTTAATTGCACTGTAATTTTTAATTGACCCCAGGAAGAATAGTCACTACTGAGGCAGTGACTAATGGGGATCTACAATAAACAATAAACAATAAACTCAGAGTTCAGGATTAGACTCAGAGTTTGTTGAACCCGCTTTGTGAAACGGACCCCTGAATCTAATTAAGTACTCCTGAGGCTTCCTAAAATACAGCTTAGACTGCTGTGACCTATATCAAATAAAACCCAGCCTGTCAAACTTGATCTGAAATATCCTTATTAAGCACTGTACAGAGGATACATCTGTGATTTCAGTAAGAACAACTAAACATTTCTCTCTATCCAACCATTATTATTATTATTATTATTATTATTATTATAGCTATTCATTTATTTATTTATTTTGTTGACATTTTTTATTATTCTTTCTTTCCTGGCATGCGTCTAACATCTAACATTACAGCCTTAATTCTTGCCCAACTATGTTGAAATGAAACCCTGAAAATATGCTAAGTTTTATGATATATCTTATGCTTGCTTTTGACCTTTGACCTTTGATTGCTGGTTCAATCCACAGAGCACTGATATGCCCTTCAAACTTGCCACTGTGGATCTGTGCATTGGCAAGATTCAAGGTGTGAATGTTTGTAACTGGTTAAGTGTGAACAGGGCATTCCAGAAAAAGAGAACCTGGTTTGCAGAGAACCTTCCTGAATAAACTAAAGTTAAGATCCTTGTATTTCATTAGTTCTCAGTTATTGGTATTATACTATTTTGTCTGGGGGAGCTAAAGACAGAACAGTCTGTGTGGGAGAGCTTAGTGTCAAATTCAGGTTCCTGTAAAGTATTTTTGTAGTGACAAAGCCCTTTCACCGACATGCTTTTGTAATAGGCCTATATGTGCATATAATGGTTGTGTGACATCAGTGTTCAAGGGAAAGTCATGCACAATGAGTGTCCACTGTGCAGGCCCTCACTGTGCTAATTCAAATAAAGAGACAGAAGATAATGAATAGTTTTTTTATTAATGAAATACATATTTTTTACATAAGTGCTTTTAAACTGTCTGGATAGCTGTACTGGAAATGTAGAATTCACTACATACAAGTTCAACTGCTTATCTATCTATCTATCTATCTATCTATGAAATAATTAAAGGAAATGATAGTCTTTGGTTTTGTTGTATATCTAGATTTAATCGGATCCTGTTTTTCCCATTAGATATTTCTTTGTATTTAGTTCAGGTTTGAGAACAATAATAAAACACTTTGGAGCAAATATACAGAGAAGAAGGCCATAACTGGAGACTAAAATGGCAAATATCTCTACAGCCACAGTGAACTTCCCAGGGGAGCTGGCATATGCTGGGATAAAGGTGATCCAGACTGCACAGAATATCAGCATGCTGAAAGTGATGAATTTAGCTTCATTGAAATTATCAGGTAACTTTCTGGCCAAAAAGGCAAGTACAAAACATAACACAGCTAAGAGTCCTATGTATCCCAATACAGCCCAAAACCCAACGGGAGATCCCAGGGCACACTCAAGAATAATCTTTTCTTTATAGTGGTTCATATTTTTGAAGGGAAAGGGAGGGTTGATTGTCAGCCAAAGTATGCAAATTAAAATCTGAATTGAAGTGAAGCCCAAAACACTAAGCCTCTGCTGTGCAGGCCCAAACCATTTCATCACATTACTACCAGGAAGTGTTGCCCTGAAGGCCATTAACACCACTATAGTTTTCCCCAGAACACATGAGATACAGAGAACAAAGGTGATGCCGAATGCTGTGTGGCGCAGCATGCAGGACCACTCAGAGGGCCGGCCGATGAAAGTCAGAGAACACAGGAAACACAGAGTCAAGGAGAAGAGCAGCAGGAAGCTCAGCTCAGAGTTGTTGGCCTTCACCAATGGAGTATCCTTATTGATCAAGAATAGAACAGCCACAGTTAAAGTAAGGAGCACACCAAATAAAGTGAAAAATACAAGTATTATGCCCATAACCTCAGTGAAGAAGAGGAACTCGACATTTTTCAGTATACATGCATCTCTGTTTTGATTGGACCAATACTCTTCAGGACACTTTTTGCAGTCATTAGAATCTGTAATAGAAATATTGTCACTTTTATTGTGATTCATTCAGTTACATCCTTAAGACGCTAATAAGAGACCGAACTATAGCAAACTTGAACATGATACACAGAGTGTGGCAAGCAAACAAAGTCAGGTCTGTTGCACATATACCTGTACTGTTGCTGATTTCTCCCTCTGCACATGGTAAACAGTCATAGCAGCAGACTGGCTTTCCTTTCTGATGGACTTTATAAGTTCCTGGACGACATCTGTCACTGCACACTGACACAGGCACCTTTAAATCAAAAGAAAAAAGACAGATATTAAGTTTTATTTAGTTATCTATTTCAAACCATTCATGATGAAATATTGTCAAAAACAACATGTTTAACTTTTGCATCATATAAATGTCACTATAATTATCAATTATGATATTTGCCTCTGTCTTCCCTCCAGGCCACAT
Source organism: Epinephelus moara (assembly GCF_006386435.1). NCBI lineage: Eukaryota > Metazoa > Chordata > Actinopteri > Perciformes > Serranidae > Epinephelus > Epinephelus moara. Next base: position 24,410,800 of record NC_065507.1, read on the forward strand.
TATGGCTTCAGTCTTGAGTACAAACTTCTGTCCAGGAGGTAGGGAGGCATCATAATAGCCGACGGGTTTAAACTGGATTGAGTTATCTGATCCACGCTGCCAGTTCACCACCTCATACCGAGCCACAGCTGCTCCGGTGCTGTCAAACCACACCTGGTCCCCGTTCTTAATGGTAAAATTTACCTGCTTCAAAGACTCCACTACCTAAGAAGCAGTAAGACGACATGTTAATTTATAAATGAACACAGCTAAGAAACAACCAAACAAACAAACAAACAACTTAGTAATCAGTTTGGTGACACTATCTATGAAGGCCATGCCTTTAATTCATTATCCACACAATTATAAGACATTATAATATATTTATAAGGGTCACTTTCATATGGAGGTACCAAACCCTATAAATGCTGAACTTATAATACATTATGTCCACCACTTGTAGTACTTAATAATCCTTGTTATAAGTTGCCATGCATGATTATAAACATTTATAGAGTTTTATAAGGGCGTATTTAATTTTAATTTTATATAGTTTATTAATCCAAAATTCAATCTTTTCACTCCGTTGTCACATATACACAGGCCTGAAATACACACACATGCAGAACCTATACATGCATTAAATGGAGAGATGTCAGAGTAAGCGTGCTGCCCATGACAGGCCCCCCGAGCGGTTTGGGGTTTGGTGACTCGCTCAAGGGCACCTCAGCAGTGCCCAGGAGGTGAACTGGCACCTCTCCAGCTACCAGTCAACGCTCCATATTTGGACTTCAATCCCCGACCGTCCGGTTCCCAAGCCAAGCCCCTATGGACTGAGCTACTGCTTTATATTATATACTGTATATATGTATTATAGATATGACTGTAATAGAAAGTGTTCCCATCAGTTCTTTTTTACCTTCTGGGGAGTAACCTTTACAGTCTTATCACAACCCTTGGAGCACTTTAAGATGCTGTGCAGAGAATGGGCCACAGCATAGATGGCTTTGTAGATGTTACTGGAGTATCTCAGCTCTGCCACATCATCGTAATAATCTTTAAAGTCAATTAGATCCTGGTTTTCTTTGCATTGTGCTGTTTCTGTCATAGTGTCCTTGTTTGCCTCTGTGCACTTAAATTCTGTCTCCCAGAAATCTTTGATTAAAAAGTCATCCATGCCACTGATATCTGCCTTCTGCACAGCAAAACCCAGTGAACCTCCCAGCACAGTAAAGCTGGTGGGAGTCACAAGGCTGTCAGCAGTGATCCAGGCCTCCACACCAATAAACTGCAGGCCTGTGATGTTGCGTAGACTCAACTGCTCTAGAAGGTTGTTCATCTCTACATGGGCCAGAAAACCAACGATGACCCGGGCAGTGCTCTTTTGGATCACTTCAACAACTTTCATGAGTTTTTCTGGGTCTGCCCTGTGAAACTTCTCTGTATACTCCACACACACTCCTTCCTCCTGGGCTGCAGCAAGAAAGATGGCCATGCCGTTGTTGCCATAGTCACTGTCGCTGTTGACTGCCCCGACCCAGGTCCAGCCAAAGTGCTTGACCAGCTGGGCGAGGGCTCGGCTTTGGTAGAGGTCGCTGGCAATGGTTCGAAAGAAAGAGGGATACTCTTTCCTGTTGCTCAGACACTCACAAGTAGCTGAATGACTTATCTGAGAATACACAAAGAAAGACAAATAATAAGGACAGTTTGGATGTAACATACACATATACACACATTGATATTGCTCTTACCACTGGTATTTTGAATGGTCCTGTAGTGCGTGTCAGCACAATGGTTGATGAGGATTCTGACTCCCCAATAATAGCATGAACAGCTGATTGACCAGAGCAGCTCTTTCCCACAGTCCACTCATCACCATTCATTAAGGCCATTACTGCACGTATAGAGGACAATGTTGAGCCACAGTTGTCATAAATACGGTATCCAATCGAAACATTGGGAAGAGGAAATTCGCTTTTGTTTATTTCCTCAATTGTAAAGATCATGGTCTGGGCAAATCGAAACTCCCTGAGATTGACACTGAGACAAAAAGAGCAAAATACAAACTTGTATTCACTTTGACAGACCTCATCCAGAAGTGTTATTATTCAAAGCTCAAATTACCTGGAACATGCGAGACGTGTTGGTTTCTCTGTAGAGGAAAGTGGAGGTTGCGTGATTTTGCTGTGGATGGAAAAGGCTCCACCGATCATGACATCTCCCTCTTTAGACAGCAGAGGGAACTCTGGATTCCCCAGAATCTGACAGAAAGGAGCTTCTTCCTCCGCTGCTCCAAATGCTAAAAGGAGCCCAATGAAAACCAGCTCTGTTATTTCTTGTGGCATTTTCTACACTCAAGTGCATTTAGGGCAGAGCTACCCAGCCACATCGGGTTCGAAGTGGACGTAAACGTGACATTTTATAATCATAGTTGATGGCAGGGCTCAGTGGCCTCTTACTAACCAATCAGCGATAAGTCAGATAAGACAGTCTTGATTGGTTCTTGCCATTAAATTATTGTATTACATTATTGTTCCATGACAACTGTAGTTACTTTGCAGATTAAGTTATGTGCACACAAAACATATTATAAGTTATCAAATATTATGTATAATAATAGAAAATTTGTCAAACTGTGTAGAGAATAGGAACAATAACAGCTCTACTGTAACCAGATTTATATTTTATAAATTATATTAAATTGTATTCAATATAACATTCTAAAAGGGGCCATTTTGCATAACCAGTACTCCTGAGTAGATTATGCAATACTATGCAATACTACTACAAAAATCCACTACAATGTTCAGCTTAGGCCCTAGAATACAGTTGGACAGAGGCACAGCAATGATGTAATTTAATAGAAAAAAATACAGTACAGAGAAAAGACAGTACTTAACAAAGTCAAACTATTGCTTTAAGAACAGACTTTCTGTTCAGCCTGTCCCATCTTTCAGAAAGTTAAAGTGAGTGAGTACTTTGTTAACATCTTATTTGGAAAGTCTGGCTAAGACCATGAGGTTATGAACACAAGCAGGAACTCTATTGTGATAAATTTGTACTTCTAAATGGATTCTTAATACATTTGATCTGACAGACACAACATCAAAGAAACACAGCCAGTAGTCACACACAGTCATTTGAACTGTTGTTCTATTACCTCCCCAAGACAGTATTTTACCTGAACAAAAGTTTGGCTCTTGCTACTGATTGTGTAATAAGAGGTAAAATCAACCAGCTTTTCAGCATCCACTAACTCAGTGGCCTGTGCAAGGTGTGGGACCTCAACCTGATAAGCCATGAGGTTCCTATCAAAGCGAATAGTTTGAAATGGTTCATACTCCAAACAATAAAGCTTATAATCAACAAAAAATATGTTTTTGACCAGTCCAAATCCTGGCATATTACCATTCCCTACTTTAGCAAGGATCATGGACTTCAGAGTTATGTATTTATTACCATTTATCACATGCCATTTGACTGATACAGCATCAGTCTCTCAATTTTCCACATAAATATTGCAGATATTTAACCTCAGATACAAGTCCCATCTTCCTTTCATTAAATAATTTGGGTGCATTGCAGGGTCAACATTTTGGCAGCTTTCATATATTTGGTTCTGATTATTCAAAGACCCCATACACATATGTCTGATCATTGGACCTAATGAGTTCATCTGTGATGACAAATGTATCACATCATGCTGTTTAGATGTACCATTGAGATCTGCAAAAAGTTCCCTCCGATGCTTCAAATGATTTTCAATTAGTAACTTTAACCTAGACACAGTTGCAATGGTAAGAACAGGTGCAAGCACTATTTACAAATTTAATTTCTGAAAATGCTTGCCTACTTCAGTTAAAGGTTGTCAGACTTCAAGTAAATCTTAGTTTTTATACTTTGTGAGACAAATCATACAGGTGAGTACAGAGAGTACAGACAAAAAGAAAAAAAAGAAAAAGCTGTTTTGCACAATCTGTTTTTTACATCATGGGTTTATCAACATGGGTTTAAAGGTTACACTCCATGGCATTTGTTACCCACAGCACCTCAGTCAATGTATTTTTAAGGCAGTAAATGAACATATGATGTTTAATATGATTGCAAATATCAACACAAACAGTGATCAGGCGTCTTAAACATCTTACAAATATGGGCATATTTTTCTTTTTTTGTAATTCTCTTCTCTTTTTGAGTGATTTTAGCACATATACATTTTATTTTCTATTACTTTACCCTACATGTTACATCATTTGTAGGGATTTTTGCATTTGGATAGAGTAATTAAAGTTACACTTTTGATGGCTGATCAAAATAAACAAATCAACACACCTGTTTTGGCAAGGCATTGAACCGTGTGATATTTAATTTCATGTTATTGTTATTTCACAGCCAAAGGGATGTTTAATAGTCAGCTGATGTGCCCCTCAGGCCCTCTTTCATTAAAAACAAAATTGTTGTTTGTATGTTTGTAGAGATGCCTGTTAGTTTATGAAACACTTTGAGGCCATGTCTACTGGGGGCTGATTTAGTAGGAGCACATGTGGTGAAAGGCAGATGCCTCCGGCCTGACCATGACTTACACCTCAGGCTCTTCCCACTCACAAGTGTTCTAACAAACTAATAAACTCCCTCTAGAGTTCACAGTGTCTCCAGCCTACCTCCACACATGTCCTGTCAGGTTAAACAGGAAACTTTCTGTCAGGTCTGTTGCATCATGATCCCCTTAAGATCTCTGCTGGAGAACTTGAGGTCTTTGTTAAAATTGTACCCTGGAGCCTGGCATCTGATATGTTTATTGACCATGACCTTGCCTTATAACTCAACAAACTTTAATAATGAATAACATAAAGAAAGACATAGAATTTAAGATCCTTTGCTTTTGTTTTAAAACATGGACAGGGAAATCAAAATTTACAAAATTCCACTTAAATTCATACAGAAAATATATTTCATTACATTTTGAAATACAACAAGTGTGCAAACAAGGATGAGTGGCTAATGAATAATTGTAGTAAAACAACACAATTTATGATAAGGGTTGGCACAATGGTTGAATGGTTAACTCAAAACTCAAAACTAGAACACAAAGGAAGAAATGACCAAACCTTGTAGCCTTTGCCTGTTCTCCCTTTGTTCAGCATATTAGCACATTGTCTATCTATCTACCACACATGGCCAAAATGATGTGGTTCCCCAAACATAACACCCTTGTAGACTGCTGAACATCTTTTTAAAAAAAATATGCAATATGCAGCTACAACACTCTTCTTTGAAGACTCTGATGTTGGGTGATATGGCCTGGAATACAGTTTGTCTTCCAATTCTATTCCAAGTTGTTTGATGGGGTTGGGGTCAGGACATTGTGTAGGCCAGGTCAAATTTTTCCACAATGTCCCATTTTCATGAACCTGGCTATATGAAGGACAACATTGTCATTTTGAAAGAGGGAAGAACCTTCACCAAACTGTTGTCACAAAGATGGAAATTAATTATTGTCTAAAGCACTGATTCCCAACCAGGAACTGAAAAGCTCAGGTGGATGGCCTGTGTTTGAGGGCTGGACATGGGTGGACCAGGTGAACTCAGGAAGATGGTTTGAGGACTAGGCAGAGGGTCCGGGATGCTCTGGAAGATGTCCTGAATGCGACCTGATGATCTAGCTGCATGTCACTGGATATAGCTGACTGATTATCTGGTTGAGAATGGTACAAAACAGCCAGCTGATGATCTTAAACATCTGTATGGGCACTGGCGGAGATGATGGCAGAGGTTTCTGGCTAGTGGTCTGTGGTGCTGGGCAGTGAAGGTTCTGTGGCATTCGACTGTGGAGACGACAAGGAGCTGGGCAGCAAAATTGGGCGGCTGTGGCTCCGGAGGTAGAGTGGGTCATACACTTATCAGAAAATTGGCAGTTTGACACCCAGCTCTTCCTGCAAGCAAGATACTGATCCTTGAATTGCTCCAGGTGGCTGTGCTGCTGCTGTGTCAGTGTGTGTGACTGATTAACGGATGAGCAGGTGACACCTTGTATGGTAGCCTTGGCCACCATTGCATGAATGTGTGTGTGATGGGTGAATGTGGCATGTAGTGTAAAGCAATTTCACTGGCTTGAAGACCAGAAAGGTGCTGGATAAATCCAAGTCCATTTGCCATGACACACCTTTGTCAAGCGATTCCATGGGGATGAGCAAAGTAAAAATAGGTCACCAAGTAGAGGTAAGAGTCATATTGCTGGGACAAGTGGGAGAATTATAATGGGAGAATTATAATAAAGATAATAATAAACGGCCAAAATTCATGGGGCATGGACGCAATGCATCACTTAGGTGTGGCTAAGCGGAGCTTTTAACCTGCTGCAAAGACTCCATCTTTGTAGCATGCAGTTGTTGCCTGCTTCAGTTTAAATCAAATCAAATCATCAAATCAAATTTATTTATACAGCACATTTAAAAACAACCTAGGTTGACCAAAGTGTTGTACAATAAAGGTAAAGTCACAGAATTAGAAAGTGCAGAGATCAAAATACGTAGCAATACAATCCCATATACACAAGTCCAAAAGTAAAGGAACAAATTGGAGAGTGGAAATACAAAAGACTAAAAATGGGGGATAAGAGTTTAAGAGCACTGAAAAGCTTTGGAGTAAAAGTGGGTCTTAAGTCTAGCCGTAAAAGTGTCCACAGATGGGGAATCCTTAATGGAGAGAGGTAGGCTGTTCCAAAGTTTGGGTGCAGCCACAGCGAATGCACGATCTCCTTTGCCCTTTAGCCTCGATCGAGGCAGAGCCAGAAGCTGCTGGTTTGAAGATCTGAGTGCTCTGGAATTTAAAAGGGGACATAAGAGCTCAGAAATATATTGGGGAGCCAGGCCATTAACAGCTTTAGAAACAAACAATAAAACCTTGAATTCAATCCTGTCATTGACTGGTAACCAGTGTAGGGATGCCAGCACAGGTGTTATGCTGTCTCTTTTCCTTGTGCCAGTCATCAGTCTTGCAGCAGCATTCTGGACAAGCTGCAGGCATGACAAGGTAGATTTAGGGACACCCAGAAATAATGCATTGCCATAGTCCAGTCGGGAGGTGATCAAGGCATTTGTGATGGTTTTTAAGTGGTTTGAAGAAAGGAAAGGTTTGATTTTGGAGATGTTTCAGAGCTGGAAAAAGCACCCTTTGACAACAGTATTGATTTGTCGGTCAAATTTTAAGGCAGAATCGAAGACAACACCAAGGAATAATTGAGTACTCTAACAGTGTATTATTACCTTGGCACTCACTGTGGAGGACCACAGTGAAGACAGAGTCACAGTGAGAGGAGAATGTGAATCCGTGAAATATCTTAGCAATCCTTTATAATTCCATCTTTAAACTTAACTGGTGGATGTTGTAACATTTTTGTACAAAGTAGGAAGTGAGATTTGGGACTGAAAGTATAATTTAAGAGTGATACTGGACCAAACACTAGCCTTAGCTATTGCAGCTGGGCTACCTCCAGGCCTCAAGGCTACCAGCTAGCCCAGACTACCTCCAGGTCTCCGGGCTACCACCAGGCCTCCAGGCTACCACCAGGCCCAGGCTTCCACCAGGCCTCCAGGCTACCAGCAGGCCCAGGCTTCCATCAGTGGTGACTGTCAGTGGCCAGAGGAAGAATCTCCCAGCTGCTTCGCCTCCGTCCCTCAATCTCACAAACCGCTTTGCCATGCTACCACCTGATGTTGCAGTTCACCCTGCTGATGTCCCCATGGCTAAGGCTGTTCCTTTGGCTGATGTTGCTCCTTCTCCCGTGGAACCAGACTGTGTTCCAGCTGCAGCAGCAGTGACTCCCCCACCTCCAGCGGCCCTGTTGGCTCCACCTGTGGCAGCTGCCGGGATGGTGCTCTCACCCCCGGTTGCTATGTGGACCAAAATAAGAGCCAAGCCTATCCCGGTCCTTAGCTCCACATCAAGCCGGTCTGCACACCCGCCGCCCTGGACGGATGTGGTTTGTGGCGAAAAGATTCTGCCCGCCAAGGCGCCACCATCCGACCTGTCCTCCTCGCTGCCTGCGTCTGGTGCTGCTGCCTCCTCTCCACTGGCCGTCTGCCCTCCTGCTGATGGTACCAATCGGTCAGCCGTCCGGTCCTCCGTAGGGCAGAAAAGCAAACATCTGGGAAAGTCTTCCTCCTTTCGCCGCAAGTTGCTGAGGGAGGCTGTGAACAGGCGCTCTAGCATCCCCCACTCTCAGCCACAAGAGGAGCAGTCTCATCCACCCTCGACTCTGTTGCACCAGTCTCCAGGGCTGGATCACATTCTCTTACCACAACCCTCCCCCACCGAGTCTGCCCATCCACACCTGGTCTCTCAGACTGCCGTACCTGGAGCTGCTGTGGCCGCCGCTGAGAACCAGGCACCTTCTCCCCTTTCCCCCCAACTGCCCTAATCGTTGGTGATTCAATCGTCCGACGCATCCGGTTTGCAAATGCGGTCACGCACTGCTTCCCTGGAGCCACGGCCCCCGACATCCTGGAAAAGCTCCCTGGCATCCTGGAATCAGCTCCCCACACAATTACAAAAATAATTGTTCACTGCGGCTCGAACGACACCGCCCGCCGGCAGTCGGAGCGGACAAAAAGTCATCTTATTGATCTGTTTAAAGCTCTTAACAGCTGTGGAAAGTCTGTTTGTATCTCTGGTCCACTCCCCACGCTGAGTCGTGGTGCTGTTCGTTTTAGCAGGATTCTTTACCTCCACACCTGTCTCCAATCCGCTTGCACAGCACACAATATTGGTTTTATTCACAACTTCGATCTGTTCTGGGAGCGCCCCTCTTTCTTTGGTCGTGACGGTCTTCACCTGAGCATGCTGGGGAGTCGCATGCTTGCCTCCAAATTCCAGCATGCTGTGAGATACGCACAGGTCTGACAATTTGCTTCACACACCTGTCCACCTGATTGCCCATCTTCTCCCACTCTGATAACAAAGTCCGCCACTCCTCTGACCCACGCCAGCTCCCCCCGGTGGTTTGACCATGCTATTGTTCAACCTCTCCCTATTCCAGTCCATACTACAAACAGACTCATAACAGTCTCTAAACCAGTCATTTCAGTAAATTTTGACAATCTAATTACTATTGCACATTCCATAAATCCATCCACACCTTCCCATCCCTCCAAATTTGGTCTGCTCAATGTAAGGTCACTGTCAAACAAATCATTTGTCTGTCAAGATTTTATTCTGTCACAAAACTTGGACTGTTTTTTCGTCACTGAGTCATGGCTTACCCCCAATGACCCCTCCCCTCTCATTGAAGCAACTCCCACAGGCTTCTCCCATTTTCATCAACCTAGGTTACATGCACAAGATGGTGGAGTTGCCGTAATCCACAAAAATGCCCTTAAGTGCTCCACCATGCCAGTAGACCATTTCTCATCTTTTGAATCCATATCTTTTATAATTGATGGTTCCCCTCCTGTTTTGTGCCTACTAGTGTACAGAGCCCCAAAACCCAATGTTAATTTTATTACAGAATTCTCTGATCTCCTTTCCCACATTACTCCAAAATATGACAATATTCTCATTGTTGGAGACTTCAATATCCACACCTGCTGCCCCTCTAAAGCCATGACCCGTGATTTCATGAATTTGCTTGAATCATTTAATCTCAGTCAATCTGTAAATGGACTAACTCATGTTAAAGGTCACACACTGGATTTAGTTCTCTGCTCTGGTCTCACTATCTCAAACCTTGTAATGGAAGATTTTCTTTTATCCGATCATAAGTCTATAATTTTTGATTCTGTTCTGTCCCATGCTCCTCCTGTACGCCCTGCCTTTCTTCGCTCCCGCATAATAAATTCCTCCACTGCCACTAGGTTTGCAGAAGCTTATAGAGAAGCCCCCAACATCACTAACATTGAGTCTGCACCATCTCTTGTAAGCACAGAGGAACTGCTGTCATCATTCAATAGTACTGTCTCATCCACCCTCGACTCTGCTGCACCAGTAAAAACCAAAAAGTGTAAGCCTTCTGTCTCACCATGGATTAACAGTAGAAATATTAGAGAAATAAGGAGAGCATGCAGAAAGGCAGAGCGGAGATGGAAGCAGGACAAATTACACATCTCATTTCAAATTCTGAAGGATCTGTTAAAAAAAATACCAGCAGGCAGTCAAAAATGCAAGGGCTCAATATTTTTCTGACCTCATTAACAAAAATTTTCACAATCCCAGGGTACTTTTTAATGTACTGAACTCTGTCACCTCCTCCATTTCCACCTCCTGTTTAGAAGCTTCAGTATCTAAATGTGAAGATTTTCTACATTTCTTTACAAAAAAAGTAACCGACATCAGAGCCAGTATTACTCCACCCGTAAACAGCCTATCCATCTCCTCCAAGAACACTGCAGTCCTAAATTCCTTGTACCCCATATCTCTACCAGAACTTCATCATATCATTTCCTCTATGAAGACCTCCACCTGTTCTGTTGACATCATTCCAACTAAATTTCTCAAAGAAGTCATCAGCACCATTGGTCCCAGTATTCTTTCAATTATCAATAGCTCCCTGGAAACCAGTCTTGTTCCCCAATCTTTCAAACATGCAGTAGTTCAGCCTCTTTTAAAAAAACAGAATCTTGATCCTCCAGTCCTTAATAATTATAGACCAATTTCCAAACTTCCTTTCCTATCAAAAATTCTTGAAAAAGTAGTCTTTAATCAACTGTTATCCCACCTGGCTAAAAACTGCATTTTTGAAAAATTCCAATCCGGCTTCAGACCTCTTCACAGTACAGAAACCGCTCTACTCAAAATAACAAATGACCTTCTTCTAGCTGCTGATTCAGGTAACTGCTCCATCCTCCTGCTCCTGGACCTCACCGCAGCTTTTGACACAGTAGATCACTCCATTCTCATAAACAGATTACACAAATGGGTGGGGGTCTCTGGTTCTGCCTTAAACTAGTTTTCATCATACTTATCAAACAGATCCTTCAGTGTTTCCATCAGTGACTCATCTTCTTCCTCAGCTCCCATTTTCTGTGGTGTTCCCCAAGGTTCCATTCTCGGTCCAATCCTCTTCTCCATTTACTTGCTTCTGCTAGGCCAAATTATCCAAAAACACAATATTTCTTTCTATTGCTACGCAGATGATACTCAGATCTACCTCCCCCTAGAGCCTAACAACCATAACAAACTCACAGACCTCAATAACTGTCTTGCAGCTATCAAGTCCTGGATGTCCACAAACTTTCTCCAGCTCAATGAAAATAAAACTGAGGTTATTTTATTTGGTCCACAGCATCTAACAAACAGTATTTCACCCTATCTTGGACCATTAGCCCCATCTGTCAAATCACATGCAAAAAATCTTATATATATGATTCATATTCGACCCAGCATTGAAATTTGATAAACAAATCAACCAAGTAGTAAAATTAAGCTTCATGCAGCTCTGCACCATCTCCAAATTCAA
>NC_065507.1:24422730-24424423 GCF_006386435.1 Epinephelus moara
GCATTAACACATACACCGTGCATGCTATGCTAACCAGACAGTTGAGTGTCGTCGTGGGGAAGGACACACCTGTTTGGGCAGTGAGGCATAAGTCCTGGAATGCTTCCTCACGCTCCTGGACTGTGAGCACTGCCTCCCACTGTTCTCCCTTGCAGGTTCGACTTCTGCCGAGTAACCAGGAGCGCACGGCTCTGCGGACGTATCCCACAGCCCCACAGAGCTTGGTTAGTGTACTGAACCTCAAAAGATCCACCTGACCTACAAGAGCCGAACCCCAAAGCGTCTTCGTGCTATGGACGTTAGATGCTGTCGAAGAAGTCCTCATAGCAGCACTTGGCGAGGATCCCATATTATCAACCGGAGAAGGCACTGTAGTAGCACCGTCCCCGACCATGGCACCGACACCGCTAGGACCTCCTGGGGTAGACAACCTCTTTGCCTGAGCTCTTGTAATGATGGCGGAGAAAGCTTTCCTCTGGAGCTTACTCACGACCTCCCTGGTACCGGAAGCCACCTCTGCCGCAGACTTCATGGGCCACTCCATCACCGATCTGGTCAGGAACTCGGGACCTCTCTGCCACAGGGAGTCACCGTCAAGCTGTTCAGGGGAACACTCTCTAGTGACTAGATCGGCCACGTTGTACTGACTGGGCACCCACCACCAGTCGGTCACAGGCCCGGCCTTCTGGATCTCACCAACACGGTTAGTAAAGACGGTTTGGAACCCGTAGCTCTTCCCATTGGATGGCACCCAACACAGTTTGGCTATTGACAAAGTGGTACCACCTTTCCACCTCCAACCGCCAATGCTTCAGTATGTACCCCTTCAAGCGGGCGGCAAAGACAGCTCCGCAGATCTCCGCTTTAACTGCGTTGCACTTCTGGTCGAGGGGAGTCAATTTAGCCTTTGACTCCACGAGCCGGGTTACGACACCTCCTGACGTCTCCCAGCGCAGGTAGAGTACCGCCCCGTAAGAGTCACAGCTTCCGTCGGAATATGTGATCCCCCAGGGTTTACCCACCCAGCCGGAGGGTGTAATACTCCTGGGGAAAGTGATGGTACTCAGCTGGGCATACTCTTTGAAGAGCTCGATCGCCTTCCCATGTAGCTCACCAGACAGTGGCTTGACTCACGTATCCTTTGTCAATGTCCCGGCCTCCTGAAAGGCCCTCCTGACAAGAATGACACCCTTCTGTTTCAGGGGTGTCACCAGACCAAGGGGGTCATAAAGCCCAGCTACTTGGCTCAGCAGCATACGGCGGGTAAGGGGATCCAGCGTCTTCTCCTCTATGTCCTCCACGGTGAGGTGGAGCTCGGTGCACATTTTTTTCTTCCTTGCGGAGAAGTTAACCCTATGGGCCCGAACGACGCATAGTGCGTCCAAATTCACACCTGTTCTTCTCTATTGATAGTGCGTCCAAATTCACACCTGTTCTTCTCTATTGATTTTCTCCGCGACCATGCGTCATAGCGATAATCCACGCATATCACGTGAAACAGCAGAATCATAGCTTTCTGACAAGACCAAGCACTTGTTGGTAGTCCAATGTTTTCACAGCGAAAAAAAATGATAAAGTTACACTAAAATCATGTATAACAGAGCTTTCATACAGCTTTGCACACACATTACTCTTGGATGGATTACTCGCGAACGCAGGCTTGCACAGAAATGCCACGCATATCACATGAAAG
>NC_065507.1:24424495-24429904 GCF_006386435.1 Epinephelus moara
TAAATATTGCATGTTTCTTTCAGATAAAACATATTTTTGACTTGTGAATGAGTCAATGGAATTTCTTGCAATAATGAAAAAATACTGGCAATCATGTCCGCCTGGCACAAACCACATGTTTTGGACAACTGTGAAGTGACAGAATGTCCCACCATCATGGTTCTTATATTGCCAGATTCTAGAGAGTCTCCCCTCTTCATATATGGTAGAATATGTCTTTTTCCAACTTGCTATGGTGAGATACATGTAAAAATGTAAGAATTTAGTCACACGGATTTGTTTTTTTAATTGATATAAAAATTAATATAAAATACATATAATATATAAATACATAGAAGGACATGAAATGATGGCAAATCTGGTTAGCCCAGATTGTCCTGAAAAAAAACAAGATATAGCATGTGTATGTAGCCTTTATAATGACTGTGATATGAGCTTAAAAGTAAAGGCAGTAAAAATACCCCAAAAACGCCTAGGGCCCATAGGGTTAACGGCCACCATAAGGAAAAGCTTGTTTTCCCCCATGTGGTAACCCACTCCCAGGGCCTTGTTGTCCCCTTCCCGTAGTTGGTTGGGCAACACAATAGTCTCCGGCGTAGTGGGAACGACGCCTTGCCTCCCACTTTGGCCAGACCGCACCCAAGGCTTGAGGTGAAACCCACCGGTTGCAAGAATGGCCTCAACCCCCATAAGGATCTCGCTCAGTCTTTGGGGGTTGTTGTGGGACACCAGCGTGTCGTCTACGTAAGCGTTGTCTTCGATGACATGTCTCTTTTCCACTTTGTTGGCGACCTGTGGTAGATGGGCGGTCTTCCTCATGGCCACCTGGGCAATACAACCAGCCAGCTTATCGCCCATGTCCACCCGTACCACGGCATAGTCATCGATGTCATCTGCCAGAGAGTCTCTCCACAGGAAGCGATGGACGTGCACCTCCTGATCCTCCAACCACACAGAGTTATACATTTTGGACACATCTCCTATCGCCACGTGCTCCCCCTCTCAGAAACGGAGCAGCACCGCCCGGATGGGGTTCAAGATGTCTGGGCCCTTCAGCAGGATGCCATTCAGGCTGACACCCCTGAATTCCTGGCTGCTGTCCCAGACCAGTCTCACCGGAGTGGAGACAAAGTGTGGGTTGGGTGCTGTCAGATGGTTCACCCACCACACAGCTCCGTTCCAACTGTCCATGACAGCCCTGGAAAGCTTGACCGCGGCCCCCCTGGCAACCATGTTGTGCACCTGCCTTGCGTAGGCCTCCTTCCACATCGGATCCCTCTCGAGGCGCTTCTCCACTTTCAAGAACGTCGCCTCAACAGCTTTGCGGTTGTTGGGCAGGGTAGCAGTGTCCTCCTTCCAGGAGTATCTGGCGTCCCAGTGGGGTTTGTCGCTGTGGTCGTCGCTCAACTTGAAGGTCAGTCCTCCCCTGATGATCTCTAGCTCTCTCTCATCAGCGAGAGACATCTCCTTTCCCCCAGGGACGCACTTTCCACAACAGCATCCACCACACACAGGGTCGCAAGCGGCAACAATGCTGTCCCACTGCAGCCACTTGACGATCTCAGCATTGCACGCAGCCGTAGTTCCGACTTCCACGCTGCTTTTTAGCTCTTATGGAGAACCTCGACTTTCCTGGATTCCGCCCTCATGGAGCAAGCAAAGTGAGTCGATGAGTGACGCGCAGTCACCTCAATGTCCTCGAACAGGTCTGGGTGCACGCCACTGACAGTTTTGCCAAGCGGGCTGTCCCACAAGACCAGGTTGCCACACCTCATCATCCGCTGGGGAGCAAGGCGGCCTTCCCGGGTGCTGATAAGTAGTTCAACCTTCTTTGGGCGGATTAGCTCCCCCGGCTTGACAACACCTGGGAAGAACTTCTCCAGGCGCTCCGAGTCCACTGCGTGGTCCATTCTGGCAATCTCCTCCAGCAGATCATCTCATGGAGTCGCCAAGTCCCCTTCTTGGTGGCTACTTTTATGTTCATGAAGTACCTCTTCGTCTCTACTCTCGCTTTCATACCAACCACACCATATACAACCAGCGTGATTGGTTTGCCCGTCAATCCAAGCCTCTCTGCTGCTTGGTGAGTGATATAGTTGGTGTCCGAGGCAATCAATTAGCGCTCCGACCCAGTCTCCCCTCCTGGTCGTGACGTCCACCAACATCATGAGGACCGGGTGCTCCTTCGGTCCACTCTCGTTCACCAGACCCTTGCCAGCACAAACTGTAGAAGACACTTTATTCGTGCAGGCCTTACGAACAGCTTCCAGCTGCTCCGGGGTCAGACCTAGACTGGCAAACAAAGCCTCTTGTTCTTTGGTCGGACCACAGGGTTCTCTCCTCTTCTCCCCCTTGGTCTCCCCTCTGGCAGTGTCCTTTTTGGTGGGTGATTTAAGGCACAGGAAGAAATGGTGGTCTGGAGGGGCGTCACCTATTTTGCATTCGTCATTGCGACACAAAAAGTTTTTATTGCACGGACCGTCACTCCCATGGAGATCCAGGCATTTGGGGCAAGCTTTTGCCTTTTTTACTTGAGCCCTCCACTCTGACGGGTTGGCCTTCTTAAATGTCTTGCAGTGGTATAAACGTCCAGTATGTCCCTCTTCACCACATGTGCCGCAAGGCTCTCGCAGTGAATCTCCTCTCGCCTCACTTGCCGTGGCCTTGGTAGATGAACGCTTCTCCTGCTTTCGGTCCCCTGGCCGTCCTTTGGTTTCTCGCGGGGGCTCGGTTCACCCGCTCTGGCGGAGTTCGGCTGTCGGGTGGATTGTAACTGCTCCAGTTGCACCAGAACCGTGTTCTGATCTCTCAGGAACTGCCATAGTTTGTCAAACTTGTTACGGGGGTTGACGTTGATGCCTGCCTCGCCCCGGTACAAAAGCCACCTCTCCTTCATACTGTCCGGCAGCTTACTCTCAAGTGACCGGATCACCAACTGTTTTTTTATGGCGTCCTCACAACCCAGGTCTATAAGGTCCAGCAGCGCCCTTTCCACCGCTTGGATCAACTGCAATGCCTCCCGTGGTTGGTTGTTGCGCACAGCTGGTAATTCCTGGAGAAGCCGGGTTCGAACGTTAGGCTCATGGGCCAACGTGGTGGGTGTCTCCGTGGTGGCACATGGGGAGACGGCGACGGGGCGCCCGTGCCTTGTACTCCAGGTCGGAGTACAGGTCGGTCCACATCACCATCCGGTGCGCTGCCATTCACTGCACCGGTTTGGTTGGTGGCCGGGCCCGCACCCGCACTTTGCGCACCATCATCACTTGCCGTGCCACTGTCCCCACCACCGTCAGAGGGTCCACTGGGTTTATCAGCGGTGGTCATTCCTCCATCGTCCACACTGCCTTTACCGTCGCCTCCGCTGTCAAAGTCCCCTTCGTCCTCTTCACTGCTTGCCAGGATACCGAGGTCGCCATCCGCTGACCTTCTACTTTTGAGCATGTGGTTAGTCAGTGCGACTATAGTCATTTTTTTCTTCTCCTTGTAGCCTTTGAGGCAAGCCCGCATGACATTCACCTCCTTTTCCGGGACGTAGCGGTCCCAGACCCGCACAAACTCCTCCAGTGCTTCTACTCTGCTTTCCAATGCAGTGCGCACCGAATCATACTGTTCATGGGTTATGTCACGCTTCTGGACCGCCTCGGCCTGACTAAACACGTCCTTGAGATCATCCAATAGACCGTCAAACTGATCCGATGCACGGCGGGACCACAATATCTTTTTGAGCTTCACCTCTGTGTCCTGATACTTTGTGCGGTAATCGTGCAGCCTTTTACTCACATCAGCTACATCTGCTGCGAATCCACTAGCATCCTCCTCTTCCATAGCAGCAATGTAATCAAAACTGATATTACAGATCTCTTCATAACTGTCCTTGAGTGCCTTCAGTTCAGATATTAGGTCGTGTTCAGTTAAAAGGTCAATGTTAAAATGAATAGCATTGGCCCTCCTATTGAAAACCCCTTGTGCATAGGATCTCTTTTTCTTTAACTCCCCACAGTCTGCCATACTGATGTTCCCGGCGCCCCTCTTTGTTGTACTCGTTGGTTTGATGACGTACTTCCGGTCGTGCCATCCCGACCCAAAATGGCGGTAGACTTACTTCCGGTTAGCCTAGCGGCTAGTTAACAAGCTAACAGTTAATTTGCGGTGACCAGCTTATCCTTTGCCGTCGCGCAAAACAGTCACAAACAAAGTCACCCAAAGCACAGCCACTGACCAAACGATGACTTTACTGATGGCTTGATTTGAGTCCGAAGCGTTGTCGATTGGTCGGGACGCTCCGCCGGGCCTCGTCTCCACGCTAGCTTGTTGTGTTTGACACTGTCCGGCCTCCGCTTCTCCGTCATGGGGCTGGCTTAGTGTTGATTACTGTACGGTTTTATTAAGCTAACTACCTTAATTCAATTACTCCCACTGTAAAGGGTGTGTTCTTAACTGATTAAACAGTGTCTCACTCAAGCTCGGACAACTCGATTGCTGTCTTCCGTAAGTTTTATTTTACACATGCATTAACACATACACCGTGCATGCTATGCTAACTAAACTAGCACCTGTACAGTAACCATGTCGTTCGCCAGGTAATCAACTCAACGCAAAACGCAACATTAATGACATGGACATATTATCCACTATATAATCCGCATACATGAACATAATTGTGGTATTTAACACAGATAGTAATCACTTTGTATAAACATCTCATAACTCACCAGCTCAGCTTCACCAGTCAAAACAGTGATATGCTAACACATGAAGATCCGGCAGGTTAATACATGCACAGATAGGACCACAACATGTATTACACCTATGTGGATAACTCCGCTCTATAACGTAATACAGATCAATATATGACCACACCACAAATAAAATAAATAGAATACACATTCATATTGCACAAATAATTTCGGTTCTACAAAACACAGAAAAGATGCAATAATTACAAAAATAAATACAGGGTTGATGAATTGTAGGTGACCACTACTACCACAACAAATGTTAAAGTGGTAGAAAATACACTAAATATTTGAAAAACTGGAGAATTCCGGTATGCAGTGGCATTAATTAAGGAAACACGTGTGAATTTTTCCCCTCCCAATCTCTTTAAGAGAAAAGGGAATTAAACACAGTGACACACTGTCAGGTGCTGATCAATATAGCAGCCCTTAATAACATTCAGAAAGAATAAGCATATATATTTCTTCAATAATCATAAAAAAGGGATTAAATAAAGTGACACACTTTTAGCTGCTTCATTTTTCATGGTCAGCTGATGGTGTGTTTACCAACCTCACCACCCGCGTCCCTTCCCATGTTGGCCCTCTATGAGCCAACCTGCCGTCATTAAGGGTGTTGTGGTGGAAAGGGTTAAGACAGGATTTCACAGCTTTTTAGCTGCTGCTCGTGGTG